>NC_084733.1:12659716-12804716 GCF_033978785.1 Entelurus aequoreus | reverse complement strand
GTTTTTTCTAACAATGAATAATCCTGATTTCAATATTGATAAAAATAATCTTAATTATTATTCTGGCCATAATTGTGCAGCCCTATGTATAAGACTAGATATAATGTATGAACACTATGTTTATTTATATGGACCAAAGTGCAGTTACTGTACATCTTATGGCCAAAGCGTCCATCTTCCTGAAAGTGGAGTTTCACGGGACGAAATCTTATGAGAATTACGGCTCATGTCTCAAAACACTCTGTAATGAAAACTTTGCTGACATTTTAAGAAATATCGCTTTTATTTTGCGAAAAGCTGCAATGGAAATGCAGTGACTGAAACAGCATTGCGAGGGAAGCAAACATGCAGAGAAGGAAAGATTGAGAAAATAAAACTACAAACTGCCTGGTGAGTCATTTTCCTAAGTTGCTACTCTCAGTAAGTAATAACATGAAGGTTTTTATTACATGTAATCTTAATAAATTCATGATTATTGCTGTTGACATGTAGATATTATGTCTCATGATTTTAATGATGATTTACAGTACTAAATCCATTAACTTGTACCAGATCTAGCGCTGCATTGCCAAATGTTCCCAAACAACAATATGCAGAATAATCATGAATTTATTAAGATTACATGTAGGGCTGCAACAACTAATCGATTAAATCGATTAAAATCGATTATTAAAATAGTTGCCGATTTAATTTAGTCATCCATTCGTTGGATCTATGCTATGCGCATGCGCAGAGTTTTTTATTATATATATTTTTTTAAATAAATAAACCTTTATTCATAAACTGCAACATTTACAAACAGTTGAGAAACAATCAAAATAAGTATGGTGCCAGTATGCTGTTTTTTTCCCCAATAAAATACTGGATAGGATAAAAATGTAGTTTGTCTCTTTTACCTGATTATTAATCGATTAATCTAAGTAATAATCGACAGACTAATCGATTATCAAATTAATCGTTAGTTGCAGCCCTAATTACATGTAATAAAAACCTTCATGTTATAAATGAACACAAATGTCTCATAGCAGGCTCCATTAATGCAATCTTACATCCATGACTTTACTAAGTGACTCACTTGTTCAACAAAATATTCAAGTTTTTACAATTACAATATTTATCACAATTATGTCATTATTCTTAAATTTATTTTGAACTTTAAATTGATCTTTTCATATTGTGCATGAAAACACTAGCCGTAGGGCTATTTTTGTTTAAATTGCATTTTTACAGCGTTTCTATGTAGGAAATGTCAATGCATCTCAAAAATAGTAAAATCTTTTCAACTTCAATGCCCCATGAACCCTCAAAAAGGCCCCCTCGACTCTCAGCTGATATTTTTTAATTCCTCTATATCTTTTTTTTATTTTTTTTATCTTACTGAGATCTCTGTTAAGTGCAAAACTGTGTAAATAAAATAAATTATAAAATGTTGTACTTTAAAAATGATTGTTATTTGGTCCAATAATATTCAAACAATAATTACTGCATAACATAAATTCCTTTTTATACTTAAATAAGAATAACGGACCAAGTTAAATGTTACACAGTTGTAACTTACTTGCACTAAACCTGCAGAAAATCATTCTTCTCAGGTTTTTCTACATTTACATTTTCACACTTTGCACTATTTTGTTACACTTTATTAAGCTGTTCTTACGTATTCCTTATTTTTGCACCTTCATGATAAGAGATTAAGTGTTCAGTGTGATTTTAGAATTTTGTTTACATTGATTAAGTGTAGGGCTGCAACTAACGATTAATTTGATAATCGATTAATCTGTCGATTGTTACTTCGATTAATCGATTAATAATCGGATAAAAGAGACAAACTACATTTCTATCCTATCCAATATTTTATTGGGGAAAAAAACCCAGCATACTGGCACCATACTTATTTTGATTATTGTTTCTCAGCTGTTTGTAAATGTTGCAGCTTATAAATAAAGGTTTATTAAAATAAAAAAATAAAAAAAACTCTGCGCATAGCATAGATCCAACGAATCAATGACTAAATTAATCGACAACTATATTAATAATCGATTTTAATCGATTTAATCGATTAGTTGTTGCAGCCCTAATTAAGTGTTTTCCATGCTTGTGTTTGACATTTCCTTTCCTTTTTCCCTTGATAGCCGAGGGGATTATAATCAGAGGAAAGTTGCATTTTAAATCGAAATGTTTATATTTACAGTGCATCCGGAAAGTCTTCACAGCACTTCACTTTTGCCCAATTTTGGTTATGTTATGCCTTACTCCGTGACTCGGTTGGTCGAGCGGCCGTGTCATCAACTTGAGGGTTTCTTTGAGCAATAAACTTTGCTCACCTGCTCCCAGTGCCACCCGCACTGGTTTGAATATAACTTAAAGATGTAGATAATGGGTGTCACTATGTAAAGTGCTTTGAGTCTCCAGAGAAAAATATAATTCACATTCACATTAATTTTTCCTCTCAAAATTCTGCACACCATACCCCACTATGACAATGTTCAAAAAAATGTTTTATAAATGTTTGCAAATGTATTAACAATAAAAGACTAAGAAATCACAGCCTTTGCCATGAAACTCAAAAGTGAGCTCAGGGGCACCCTGGAGTCCACCTTTTGTAAATTCAGTTGGTTGGACATGATTTAGAAAGGTGCACACATGTCTTTATATAAAGTCCACACTTGAAAGTGCATGGCAACGCACAAATCAAGAATGAGGTCAAAGGAATTGTCTGTAGCCCTCCGAGGCAGGATTGTCTTTAGGCACAAATCTTAAATGTCCCAATGAGCACAGTGACCGCCATCATTTGTAAATGGGAGACAGTTGGAACCACCAAAACTCTTCTTAGAGCTGTCCGGCCGTCTAAACTGAGCGATCAGGGCCCTAGTCAGGGAGGTGAGCTAAAAACCCGATGGTCACTGCCAGAGCTACAGCATTCCTCTGTGGCGAGAGGAGAACCTTCCAGAAGGACATCCATCTCTGCAGCAATCCACCAATCAGGCCCGTATAGTAGAGTAGGCAGACTGAAGCCATGTCTTAGTAAAAGTTTGCCAAAATGCACCTGAAATACTTTGACAATTCGAAACAAAATTCTCTGGTCTGATGAGACAAAGATTGAACTCTTTGGTGTGAATGCCAGACGTCATGTTTGAAGGAAGCCAGGCACCGCTCATCACCAGGCCAATACCATCCTTACAGTGAAGAATGGTGGTGGCAGCATCATGCTGTGGGGTTGTTTTAATAATAATAATAGATTGTATTTGTAAAAAGCACTTTACATTGAGTAAACAACCTCAAAGTGCTACAGTGTATTAAAAAAATAAAAAGATAATAAAAATAAAAACTAGAACAGCCTAATAGCTAGAACTAGTATGCATATATCTAAAAAAAATGTTTTTTTTAAAAAAAAAGAAGGGTTTTTAAGGCTTTTTTAAAAGCATCCACAGTCTGTGGTGCCCTCAGGTGGTCAGGGAGAGCGTTCCACAGACTGGGAGCGGCGGCGCAGAAAGCCCGGTCTCCCATTGTTCGTAGCTTTGTCCTCTGAGGTTTTTCAGCGGCAGGGACTGGGAGGCAAGTCAGGATAGAGGGGAAGATGAATGCAGCAATGTACTGAGACATATTGGATGACAACAAATGCTTCCATCCAACCTGATGTAGCTTAAAAGGTGCTGCAAAGAGGAATGGGCGAAACTGTCCGAAGATGGGTGTGCCAACCTTGTGGCTGTAATTTCTGCCAAAGGTGCATCAACAAAAAATTTTGAAAACGCTTTGAATACTTAATGTACATGAGCAACATTAAAAATATATATATATTCAGTGTTTCCCATAAACTGCCAAGATACCTGTGGCGGTGGGGGCGTGGCTATGGGCATGGTCACCATGACATCATCGAGTAATTTGCATAATTTACTACAATGATATGATTTTCTCTAAAAAGGCTCAAAAAATGTATACTTATTAATAATAACAGTTTTGTTTTAAACGTCCATCCATCCATTTTACAATATAATTACAACACTTTATGTACATATTTATATACAGATTTGAACAATAAGTTATTCACTGAAATATATGTATTAATTGTGGGTCTTACAAAAAATATATCTTATAAAATATAAAAGCTAAAATGTCTCTTAAAGCTCTGCCCCTTTAATTAGTGCATACTAAATAATTTAACTTTAGCCTACTACTACAACCATATTATTTACCAGCAACATAAAGTGAAACGGAGGCAGAGGTGTCCTGCCACAGTCAGTAACAAATAAACAGAAAACAGTAGTGGTCAAATACAAATAAGGCAACAAGAGAAGTATCCTACACTTCTCTTTTGTAAAGTAAATCTGAACAGCTTATATGGGCATCAAATTCAACTATATGATTTGCCTGAGAAGCTGGACAGGACAAAAAAAAATAAAAATAATTTTTTATTTTTTTTTATTTGTGGCGGACGTAATTCTTTCGTGGCGGGCCGCCACAAATAAATGAATGTATGGGAAACACTGACATTTGTCACATTGTCATTATGGGGTATTTATTGTCTGTAGAATATCGAGGACAAACATAAATGTATTTCATTTTGGAATAAGACTGTAATATAACAAAATGTGGAAAAAGTGTGAATAATTTCCAGATTCACTCTTCCTTATTTCCGGTCATAAAAATATCAATAATTATCGATATCGACCAACAGAAAACACTTACTTTGTGACACAGTTTTCAGCCATATCGTCCAGCCCTATTGCAAACGAAGCAGCAACACAACCAAGTACTTAGGAGCAAATGGCTCAGTCAGCATCAATGTTACATTTTTGTGGTTCTGCCCAATGATTACAATTTGATCCATTTAACGGCCGATTCATGCCCTACCATTTTTGGCACTTTTCTGTTGACACAATGCTTGCTCTGCCTTCTTACACACCTGCGCCTCCTCACTAGATTAAAGCGTAACCTGAGGTGCTGTGATTGACAGGATGATAAGGGCTGAAGATGAGGGCCTGATCAGCAGTAAGAGGACACCAGATGGAGCTTGGCTCTTTGGTTCTGCAGTAGATCTGCATTACAGACCTCACCTGTGGTCGCTGCAGTTCTAAAAAGCCAGGGAAGTTTTCAAAGGCTTCAGACATACTTTAATGCCAATTTTTCCATGCATAATATATAATAATGTTATTGCCCATGTGACTCATGCTGGTGACCTTTTTAAAAAGGCAGTCCTTAGCTGGACTCTAACTGAACCTGATGTTTCTTCAAGTGTTGTTGTTTCTGTTCCTTCCACTGCTGCTTTTTCCACTTTCTGCTTGATGTTTATTTTGCAGCCTGAGCTGTTACGAAATGTTGTTGGCGTATGGAAATGATTTATAGACAATCCCTGGCTTGCTGTTTGTTTTTCGGCATACCGGCTTGGTTGAACAAGCACATCTGGGCTATAAATAGACCCGCAGCATCATTTGCTGCTCTCCCCAAACTACGGAGTTGATTTTTTTTGGTTTAATTTTAGGGGTTATGGCATACATGTTTCCTTTCTAGTTACACAACCTCTTCCCCTCTTTTATTCAGTCAGGGTGACTGACTGAAAGAAAATGAGATACTGTAAATGCTTCTCAATAGAGATGTCCGATAATATCGGCAGTCTGATATTATCGGCCGATAAACGCTTTAAAATGTAATTTCGTAAATTATCAGTATCGGTTTTAAAATTATCGGTATCTGTTTCAAAAAGTAAAACATTTTTAAAACGCCGCTGTGTACACGGACGCAGGGAGAAGTACAGAGCGCCAATAAACCTTAAAGGCACTTCCTTTGCGTGCCGGCCCAATCACATGTGAAGTGAAGTGAATTATATTTATATAGCGCTTTTCCCAAGTGACTCAAAGCGCTTTACATAGTGAAACCCAATATCTAAGTTACATTTAAACCGGTGTTTAAACATAATATCTACGGCTTTTCACACACACAAGTGAATGCAAGCCATACTTGGTCAACAGCCATACGGGTCACACTGAGGGTGACCGTATAAACAACTTTAACACTGTTACAAATATGCGCCACACTGTGAACCCACACCAAACAAGAATGACAAACACATTTCGGGAGAAAAGCCGCACCGTAACACAACATAAATACAACAGAAGAAATACCCAGAACCCCTTGCAGCACTAACTCTTCCGGGACGCTACAATATACACCCCCCGCTCCCCCCAACCCCGCCCACCTCAACCTCCCTCCTCATGCTCTCTCAGGGAGAGCATGTCCCAAATTCCAAGCTGCTGTTTTGAGGCATGTTCAAAAAAATAATGCACTTTTTGACTTCAATAATAAATATGGCAGTGCCATGTTGGCATTTTTTTTTCCATAACTTGAGTTGATTTATTTTGGAAAACCTTGTTACATTGTTTAATGCATCCAGCGGGGCATCACAACAAAATTAGGCATAATAATGTGTTAATTCCACGACTGTATATATCGGTATCAGTTGATATCGGTATCGGTAATTAAGAGTTGGACAATATCGGAATATCGGATATCGGCAAAAAAGCCATTATCGGACATCTCTACTTCTCAATAATTCTTGTTCATGCCCCCCTCTGGGACATCATTTTTTTCACCAATTCATTTTAAACAAGTATTTTATTCAAGACAGAATATTTTAGTTTGTACTTTATCGATCTCAAATGTTGGAGTTTATATATTTTTTTTGCATGCAATGAAATGCTACATTTTTTAAGTGTTTTATTGTAGACATACAGTCGCGGTCAAAAGTTTACATACATTTGTAAAGAACGTAATGTCACGGCTGTCTTGAGTTTACAATCATTTCTACAACTCCTTATTTCATGAAGTTTGGTTATTATTTATTATGGGTCTACTGAAAATGTGACCAAATGTGCTGGGTCAAAAGTATACATACAGGAATGTTAATATTTGGTTACATGTCCCTTGGCAAGTTTCACTGCAATAAGGCACTTTTGGTAGCCATCCCCAAGCTTCTGGTTGAATTTTTGACCACTCCTCTTGACAAAATTGGTGCAGTTCAGCTAAATGTGTTGGTTTTCTGACATGGACTTGTTTCTTCGGCATTGTCCACACGTTTAAGTCAGGACTTTGGGAAGGCCATTCTAAAAGCTTAATTCTAGTCTGATTTAGCCATTCCTTTACCACTTTTGACGTGTGTTTGGGGTCATTGTCCTGTTGGAACACCCAACTGCGCCCAAGACCCAACCTCCGGGCTGATGATTTGAGGTTGTCCTGAAGAATTTGGAGGTAATCCTCCCTTTTCATTGTCTCATTTACTCTGTGTAAAGCACCAGTTCCATTGGCAGCAAAACAGGCCCAGAGCATAATACTACCACCACCATGCTTGACGGTAGGCCTGGTGTTCCTGGGATTACAGGCCTCAACTTTTCTCCTCCAAACATATTGCTGGGTATTGTGGCCAAACAGCTACATTTTAGTTTAATCCGTCATCACATGGACAAAGATAAGACCTTTTGGAGGACAGTTTTGACATTATGTTCTTTACAAGTATATGTAAACTTTTGATCGCGACTGTAAGTTTTGCCTCCCATAAGAAGCTCTACATTTAAAAACTTAACAATTAACAATGCAGATTGATCAACATACCGTATTTCCTTGAAAAGCCGCAGGGGCGCTAATTAATTTAAAACCTCTTCTCACTCCTGCGCTTACCAAAAGCATGCGGGATGGGCAAGCATGCGCTAATTGTTTTAAAACCTCTTCTCACTCCTGCGCTTACCAAAAGCATGCGGGATGGGCAAGCATGCGCTAATTATTTTAAAACCTCTTCTCACTCCGGCGCTTACCATATCATGAAAAGCACATTTAATTAAAAAAAACTTTATTATGGTCTTACCTTTACTTATAAATGATATCCACGTGCAGCTGCTTCTGATCAAAGGCAGTCTTCCTTATCTTTCTTCAGTTTTAAAAGTCTCTGGAGATATTCCTGTAATTATTACCTCCTGCTTCGATTGAAAGTCCAGTTTAGAAAACTGTTTTATTTTAGATATGTAATCCTCCATGGTAAAAGTGCAAGCAAACGATCGCTGCTCAGCTTGCTGCTTGTTGTCTTCTTCTGCAGCACCGGTCTTCTGCAGTACTGGTAGTCGCAAGAAGGATCACTAGCGCCCTCTACCACCAGGAGGCGGGAGTCATTTAATGACTCATATTTGACCCGGCGGAAGGGCCAAGCATGCGCTAATTATTTTGCGAAACGAGTTTGACCCGGCTGTAATTCTAGGCAGGCGAATACTATATTCCCGGCGGCAATTCAAGGAAATACGGTATAACAAAAGCGTCTTAGTATTTTTAGGCCATTTCGCCCCGGCCTAGCCCTCCAACCCTGATATCCTGTCCCTTGACCCTCAGCCCCCCCTGAGACATCACCCCACTATTTGAGAAGCACTACATTAGTGAGATAAATGACTCGGTGACTAAGGAAGGAGGACACTGTAATGACATTGTGCGTGTGTGTGCCCACAGGGACCCTGGCGGGGGGATGGAGATGGCGGACTTCATCAGGCAAGAGACTCCGCCGGTGGACTGCAGTTCAAGGAATTCTTACATTGGAATAGAGTCTAACCAGCAGGTAAGGAGAGAACCATCTCATGACCCCTTATTGTAAAAATGCAGTAGGCTTTTGGCCCCCAACCTTGTCTTTTTAGAACAATGCGGCCCCCAAGTCAAAAAGTTTGGACACCCTGGTCTATTAGATAGACTTAACAAATCAAAATAAGGGCGTAACTACACATACTTGATATTAGATGTGGGCATATTGACACTACTGTACCGGGAGAGATTGAATAATGTTTTAGAGGACATGGTCATTGTGGCTCGGGTGATAGAGCGGCCGTGCAAGCAACTTGAGCGTTCCTGGTTCGATCCCCAGCTTCCGCCATCCTAGTAGCATCCGTTGTGTCCTTGAGCAAGACATTTTACACTTGCTCCTGATGGCTCGTGGTTAGGGCCTTGCATGAGAGCTCTAACTTCTGAAGGGACAGTATTTTTGAAATGTTCAGGGATATGTTTTCATTCATGCTTCCCTCAATGAACCGCTCCTCCGCGCTGGCAGCACTCATGCAATCCTAGACTGTGATGCTACCACCATTGTAGAAAAACACCATTATCTTGTGTTGCCAGCTGTTTGAACAATATTGGCTGTGTTTAAACATTTTCACTGGATAATAAATCCAGAGAAAATGGATAGTATGGATGGATGGGTGGATGGATCTATCTATCTATCTATCTATCTATCTATCTATCTATCTATCTATCTATCTATCTATCTATCTATCTATCTATCTAAGTAGGAATTTTTCTTGGTGCAATCGTGCAACATAAAACACATATAACACAGAACAGGTAATAAAATGAGCTGTAAATGAGCTATCAGATCTTGTTATTGTTCATATTGCCAGTTAGCTATTAGTGGCACAATACTGTTATTTGAATAGCGTTAGTATTGCACAATTTACCTTTAGGACCAGTTTAATGTCAAATGCAATCAATATTTCATACAAGATATATGATTTAGGGGTCGCCGCTCCTTCTCGCCATCCGTTTGGGGGTCCTTGGCCTGGAAAACGTTAAAGACCCCTGTTCTGCATCATACTGTAACTATAACCAACAGGGGTGACAGTGAATCTATAGGCACCTAACAATTCGATCCAATTCTGATTCCTCGGGCGACGATTCGATTCAGAATCGATTCTCAATTCAACACGATTCTTGATTCAAACCGATTCTCGGTTCAAACTAATTATTGAAATGTATTTGGTTTAAAGGCCTACTGAAATGAGATTTTCTTATTTAAACGGGGATAGCAGATCCATTCTATGTGTCATACTTGATCATTTTGCGATATTGCCATATTTTTGCTGAAAGGATTTAGTAGAGAACATCGACGATAAAGTTCGCAACTTTTGGTCGCTGATAAAAAAAGCCTTGCCTGTACCGGAAGTAGCGTGACGTCTCAGGTTGTGGAGCTCCTCACATCTGCACATTGTTTACAATCATGGCCACCAGCAGCAAGAGCGATTCGGACCGAGAAAGCGACGACTTCCCCATTAATTTGAGCGAGGATGAAAGATTCGTGGATGAGGAAAGTGAGAGTGAAGGACTAGAGGGCAGTGGAAGCGATTCAGATAGGGAAGATGCTGTGAGAGGCGGGTGGGACCTGATATTCAGCTGGGAATGACTAAAACAGTAAATAAACACAAGACATATATATACTCTACTAGCCACAACACAACCAGGCTTATATTTAATATGCCACAAATTAATCCCACATAACAAACACCTCCCCCCTCCCGTCCATATAACCCGCCAATACAAATCAAACACCCGCACAACACACTCAATCCCACAGCCCAAAGTACCGTTCACCTCCGCAAAGTTCATACAGCACATATATTTCCCCAAAGTTACGTACGTGACATGCACATAGCGGCACGCACGTACGGGCAAGCGATCAAATGTTTGGAAGCCGCAGCTGCGTACTCACGGTACCGCGTATCCAACTCAAAGTCCACCTGGTAAGAGTCTCTGTTGTCCCATCTCCACAAGCATGCGTATCCAACTCAAAGTCCTCCTGGTAAGAGTCTATGTTGTCCCAGTTCTCCACAGGCCAATGGTAAAGCTTGACTGTCATCGTTCGGGAATGTAAACAATGAAACACTGGCTACGACGTAGCCGCTACGTGTTTGTGTCGCTGCAGCCGGCCGCTAATACACCGCTTCCCACCTACAGCTTTCTTCTTTGCTATCTCCATTGTTCATTAAACGAATTGCAAAAGATTCACCAACACAGATGTCCAGAATACTGTGGATGAAAACAGACGACTTAATAGCTGGCCACAATGCTGTCCCAAAATGTCCGCTACAATCCGTGACGTCACGCGCAAACGTCATCATACCGAGACGTTTTCAGCAGGATATTTCGCGGGAAATTTAAAATTGCACTTTACTAATCTAACCCGGCCGTATTGGCATGTGTTGCAATGTTAAGATTTCATCATTGATGTATAAACTATCAGACTGCGTGGTCGGTAGTAGTGGCTTTCAGTAGGCCTTTAATGATTATAATTAAATTTTTTCATAACAGGTTAGAAAAAGTATGATTCGGATGTGAATCTATTTTTTTGTGCACCCCTAATAACCAATATAATGTCTTTATTTGTATTATGTATCCTCGGAAGCCGTTATCAGCAGGATTTACCTCGACTTGGCCTCCTGTCAGCGGGTTTAATGTACTACCCAGCCCCTAAAGCTACCTAGTTTGTCTGGATGTCTTGCTCCGTTAGCATCACACACCTCGGCTGCTGACCCTGCTTGAACATTTACAATCCACAAACTCTCCAAGCCAGGAAGCGAAGTCATGACAACACATCTTGTCGTATCCACTCTCATCTATGCGTTCACTTTTCAGATGCTGTCCACTCTGGGGAGAGCAACAGGAGCCAAAGGTAACAGTTGCAGCCCCACGTGCCGAGTCATGCTTGGCTAACACACCGCGATGCATTCTTTTTCCCCGCAAGATCGCTGCGTCTGACTCAGCGCCCCTGTGACTTCCATGGCCGCAGTCACGGGAGGCGTTAGACAGACTGCTCACTCACATGGAATAAACATGAGAGCCAATCTCTGTGGACCACAGTATAAGCAAACACCCGGAGAGAGAGAGAGAACAGCATCTTGCAAATAACAAGCCTAAACATGCACTGCTGTTCCAGTAACTGTCCTGCAAATGGGGCTAATGCACACTTTCAAAGTGTGTGCCACACACAAAGCTTGTTTTGTCCGCAGCCCCATTTGTGTTGGTGTGTGGTGGGTCACTCGTGCGCTTGCCCCCCTAATCCAATTCCAAGTGGACTGTAAAAGACATAATAATTGTATGTCTGTATAAATATACAGACGTTATAATTTTGCATGAGAATATAATGACTTTTGCTGCCACCCATTGACAAAGATTGGTAGTATTCAGTAATCCTACCCGTGAACTAACTGTAATTAACTGTATTTGTAGTATTGTTACTGTTACTTTGAAGTGCAGTAACTAAGTAACTTTGAAGTTCAGTAACTAAGTAACTTTGAAGGCAGTAACTAAGTCAGTGGTTCTTAACCTTGTTTGAGGTACCGAACCCCACTAGTTTCATATGCGCATTCACCGAACCCTTCTTTAGTGAAAAATGAAATGTTGTTTTTTTTCAAATTCAAGACAAAGTTATGTTTTTTTACTGGTGCACAAAATGAACCGTGCATGAGCATCACCTTGTTCAAAGAACAAAACCAACACAGCATGAACTCACAACAAATTACACACCTGCAAATTAGAGGGAACATTGTTTGGGGGTATCCATAATATGCCGATAGGGAGAAGTTTTTATTTTCACGATGAGTTGGGTGTGTCTTAAACCTCCGCGGCAGAGGCTCCGCCGAACCTCTGAGGCCGACTCACCGAACCCCTAGGGTTCGATCGAACCCAGGTTAAGAACCACTGAACTAAGTATATTTGAAGTGCAGTAAAATTACTTTAAAGTGCAGTAAGTAAGTTACTTTAAAGTGAAGTAACTATCTATTGCTTTGAATGATGTGTTACTGTTACTTTGAAGTTTAATAGCTACCGTATTTCCTTGAATAGCCGCAGAGGCGCTAATTAATTCAAAACCTCCTGTCACTCCGGCGTTTACCGGAAGCCTGCGGGATGACCGTGCATGCGCTAATTATTTTAAAACCTCTTCTCACTCCGGCGTTTACCAAAAGGAATGCGGTAAATTTAGGCGTGCGCTTTGAGTGTGATGTAAGCATACCATCATGAAAAGCACATTTAATAAAAAAAACGTTATTATGGTCTTACCTGTACTTATAAATGGAGTCCATTTGCAGCTCCTTCTGACCAAAAGCATCGATAACTTGTTTATAGAAGTCTTCCTTATTTTCTTTCTTCAGTTTTAAAAGTCTCTCTGTCTCGATGGAGATATTCCTTTAATTATTACCTCCTGCTTCGATTGAAAGTCCAGTTTAGAAAACTGTTTTATTTTAGATACCGGTATGTAATCCTCCATGTTAAAAGTTCAGGCGAGAGGAAAAAAAAGACGATCTGTTGCTGCGTGTTGTCACTTCTTCTGCAGTACCGGAAGTCGCAAGAAGGATCACTAGCGCCCTCTACCACCAGGAGGCGGGAGTCATTTAATGACTCATACCGTATTTGACACACGCAGCTACGGTATATTAATAAAACATAGCTGCTTACTGTTCTTTTTAGCATACCGTACCGGTATTCAATAGCTTGGACCTTAAATCCTACTAAATAACTCTTTATCTTTTTTCCTTTGTGCGATTGCAAACTACTGAAATCAGCTTCCTCCATTTTGAAAATGAGGACAGGTAAATCGTCACTCGTGACGTAACGAATTTGACCCGGCGGAAGTTCTAGACATATGCTAAATATTTTGCGAAACGAGTTTGACCCGGCGAAAATTATAGACATGCGATAATAAAATTAATATTTTGCGAAACGAATTTGATCCGGCGTTAATAATGAACCGGCGATAAGGCCAAGCATGCGTTAATTATTTTGAGAAACGAGTTTGACCCGGCAGTAATTCTAGACGTGCGAATACTATATTCCCTGTGCCAATTCAAGGAAATACGGTATCTGTTACTTTAAAGTGAAATAATTATGTTGCTCTGATTGAAGTAAAGTGACTATCTGTTGTTTTGATTGAAGTTTAGTAGCTATCTTTTTGAACAATTTCCCTTGTGGATCAATAGTTTGTCTAAGTCTAAGTTTCTTTTAAAGTGAAGTCATTACCTGTTTCTTTGAAGTGAAACACCGCTAAGTGTTACTTTGAAATTACTATTTGTTGCTTTGATTGAAGCTCAATAACTGTTATTTTAAAGTAAACTGTGTTACTATGATTTAAGTGAAAGTGAAGTAGCTGTCTGTTACTTTGAAGTGAAGTAACTTACTTTAAAGAAGTAACTGTCTCTTATTTTGATGTGCGGTCTGTTACTTTAAAGTGATTAACGGTATCTGTTGCTTTGATTGAAGTACAGTAGCTATCAGTTACTTTGATTTAAGTAAATATTACTTTAAAGGTGTTACTGTCTGTTATTTTGATGTGTGGTAGCTCTCTGTTACATTAAAGGGAAGTGATTATCTGTTGCTTTGATTGAAGCACAGTTAACTATCAGTTACTGTGATTGACGTGCAGTAATTTACTTTGATTGAAGGGGGTGTTACTGGGAAGAGTGTGCAGTAACAATATGTTACTTTATTCTCAGTGGAGGTCATCTCCAGGTTGACAGCAAAGAAACAAAAGACAGGAAGTGGCAGCTCACAGATAGCGGTCACCAGTGTATTAATAATGCATAAAGCTGTCATCTCCTAATTGCTTCCCTTCCTATGTGTGCAGAAGCGGGAAAGACATCAGATGACATCAGCTTGACTCTGGTGGAGAGCTGTAGTCACGACCACGGTATACACACAGACGCAAAGGAGCATTACAATGTGACATCGTGCATGTATTAACGTTGCGTGTTTGTGGTTGTAGATCTGCTCTCGGACACAAAGATGTACTGCCTCGTTCCGAACGACTCCTTTGCCTCCCTGCAACCCTCCACCTCCTTGTGTCCTTCCGAGCTGTCCAGGGAAGCCGCAGACCTCTGCGCCTCGGGTGCTTATCACTACAGCCTGTCCTCCTGCGACACAGAGACCACCCTTCACACGTCCACACAGTCGCAGACCTTCAGGAAAGAGCCTCGTTCGCGGGGCTTGCCTCGGACCTCCAGCTCGGCAGGGTCCGCCTTCCCCGATCCAGGTCTGCCGGACTTCACTCTCTATCCGCAGCCCCGAAGGGGTGGCCTTGACACTGTGTGCGAGCTGGAGGCTGCGAGGCCACACAGGCTGGGGCTGTGCGACAGGGAGGCAACCGAGCGTCTCTACCAGCAGGACCAAGCAGTGGCCTCCACCTCGGGAATAGTATGTTCGAGACATAAAGACACACACAGGGTAGCTCGCTCCGTTTCCAGGGAAGCTGGGGAGGGCAGCTCAGGTCTGTACCAAGTGGAAATAGCAGGTGGAAGTGGGAAATGCTCCTCTGCGGGAGGCAAATCCCGCCGGGGGGAGCGCAGTGCCGAAAGCCTGCGCAGCCTGAGTACTCGCAGCAGCGGCTCCACCGAGAGCTACTGCAGCGGCACGGACCGGGACACCAACAGCACTGTCAGCAGCTTCCACAGCGAGCAGACCAGCTCGACACATGTGGAGAGCCTGCTCTCGCTCTCAGGTGACGAGCGCGCACGGGACAAAGGGGACATGGGGTCCACTCACACGGACGGCAGGACTTCAATCGCGGGCGGCTCACGAGGCGTGAGTAACCTTCCATCTAGGGAGGCCAACAAGAACCCTCACGCCAACGAGCTGACTGTTAACCAGCAGGCGGACAGCGTTTTGTCTACAGATCGGGACCTCCTTGAGTCCAGTAGAGGTATAGAAGAGCCGGGCACCAGAACCAGTGCTGATGGCTCAACTGGAGAGACCATGGCACAGCAGGGGGATGTGAAAGACCACATAGAATTAAAGTCGGCCAACCTTGTTCACAGGACTTGCTCTCTGTCGACTGGCCGCAGTGAACGCAGGCGAACGGGCAAGAAAAGGGCAAGCAGCTTCGACGCCAGCCGCCACCGGGACCACATGTCCATGCGCGGACTGGCCAAGCCTTGTAGCGCTGTGTTTACTGGGGGTGGAGAGGAGGACTCCAGCGATCAGAGTGAACTCAGCTGTGCCTCTAGTCTCCGCTCCGCCCACCATCTGAGCACGGACAGCTCGTCCAGTGCCACCTCGCGGTCTTGCCACTCACCAGAGGGGCGCTACCGGGCTCTCAAAACCAAGCACACTGCAACCAGCGCCGCCTCGTCGTCTTCTGTGTTAAAATCCGCGGCAGCAGCTTCGGAGGCGGTAGCACGCCCCGGAGGAAGGCGACGCGCCTCCCGGCGTACCCTCGGCGCGGGCAGCACCAAAACGCACGCCCGGGTGTTGAGTTTGGACAGTGGTACCGCCGCCTGCCTTAACGACCCCACTCGCCTTGGAGCTCCTATCGGGCCCCGGCCGCTCACCACCTCCAAGTCGGACCTGGAAGCCAAAGAAGGGGAGGTCCTGGACGCGGCATCCCTCCTGGGTCGGGCCTCCCAGCTGGAGTCGGTGACCCGCTCCAGGAACAGTCTGCCCAGCCAGGCCGTGTTCTCAGAGCCTCAGGACGCCACTGCTGCTTGCCTGCGGGGTATGTAGTGAACACACGCCGCTCTCTCTCTGCATTATTACTGGTTCATGGTTCAGGTGGGCCACGGTCAACACACACACACACACACACACTATAGATGTATTTTTACGGCATCGTTTCATGGCATCCTTCCGGTCATGCAGCGTTTACCATGGTGAGTTTCCGTGAAGTGCACAGCAGAGGGGTGTCCAAACTTTTTCCACTGAGGGTCACACACTAAAAAAATTAAAGCATGCGGGGGGCCATTTTTATATTTTAAAATTTTCAAAACCAACACGATATATAGATTTATTTTTAAACCTTTAAGGCTCCCCTCAAGTTTGGTCCCGAGAAACCAGAAGGGTCTCAGTCATAAAAATTTTAAAAATAAGTCATATTTTTATTTTTATTTTTGATTATTCATCGCTTAAATCTGAAAATCAACTTCAGGTCGATCCGTCGTTTTGGTTAAAAAATGTTTATACCCTTTATGTCAAAGAAAACCCCGTTTCGTATGTCAAAATATGCAATACGCCCCCCCCAATAAATAAAAAAACAATTCTAAATGATGTGAAGTCATTGGAACCCTAAATAGGCCAATAATTTATTCATAACATTTTTATTGTGTTATTATTTTTTGAGCAATGACCGTTTAAAAAAATCCTACTGAAATTCCTGGGTGTTAAAAATAAGTCATACATTTTTTTTATTTTTTTTTACATTCAACATTCAAGTCTCTATAATAAACTTAAGATCTATCCATCAATTTTTTTATTTTACAATGTTTTTTTTGTTTGTTATATGCCCTTTTTGTCAAGTAAAACTGGACTGTCGATATAAAGCAAAAACATTTTATGCCCTTTTTTGTAAAAAAAAACAAATGTGCAATATTTTTTCCCCAAACAATATTTCAAAGTGGAATATTTGATGTGAAGTGATTGAAGATTATTTATGTATTTCAATCAATCAATCAATCAATCAATGTTTATTTATATAGCCCTAAATCACAAGTGTCTCAAAGGGCTGCACAAGCCACGACGACATCCTCTGTTCATAGCGCACAAAAGGGCAAGGAAAAACTCACAACCCAGTGGGATGTCAATGTGAATGACGATGAGAAACCTTGGAGAGGACCGCAGATGTGGGTGACCACCCCCTCTAGGGGAGACCGGATGCAATGGACGTCGAGTGGGTCTAGCATAATATTGTGAAAGTCCAGTCCATAATGGATCTAACATAATAGTGAGAGTCCAGTCCATAGTGGGGCCAGCAGTAGACCATCCAGAGCGGAGACGGGTCAGCAGCGCAGAGATGTCCCCAACCGATGCACAGGCGAGTGGTCCACCCCGGGTCCCGACTCTGGACAGCCAGCACTTCATCCATGGCTACCGGACCTGTGCCCCCCCTCCACAAGGGAGAGGGGGGCAGAGGAGAAAAGAAAAGAAACAGCAGATCAACTGGTCTAAAAGGGGGTCTATTTAAAGACAAATTAGTTTTAAGATGGGACTTAAATGCTTCTACTGAGGTAGCATCTCTAACTGTTACCGGGAGGGCATTCCAGAGTACTGGAGCCCGATTAGAAAACGCTCTATAGCCCGCAGACTTTTTTTGAGCTCTGGAAATCACTAATAAGCCGGAGTTCTTTGAACGCAGATTTCTTGCGATTTTTTGAATATTAAATCTTGAGTTTTAATATTTGTTTGCTTACTATGGTATATTATTTATTTATTATTTATTTGTTCACTGTTCTGTTACAGAGAACAAGGACATTGGATAAAATTGCTATGGTACTCCTTTTCGGACGTGCTGTAATGAAACAATCGGAAATGTCTGATGCATTACATTGTATCGTATGCATGTTCGAAATAAACTGAAACTGAACTGAACACTACGTAATTTACACCAATCAGAAACAACGTACATCTGAGGCGTGTGAAAGACAAACGCCAAGACCCGCTTTATGTTGTTTCTGATTGGTTTAAATTGCGTATTGTCTTCAGTGGTTGGGTAAATGTAGGCACAGTGGATTGATGGCTTGGTCTGGGATTGGTTATTTCGATCTGTTTGTACAACGATTTGAACGTGTAGCAAGAGTTGTCTGTCTGTAACTCCCCCTCGCCTTTCCCTATCTTCACCGCGAGTTGGCGCCTTGCGGCCACTGATCGTGTTATCCTGCGTTGAAGTCAACAACGTTGGACCACACTCAAACACTTGCTCAGAGCTGCCAAGTTCAAGCTTTGAGCGTGGCAGTCACGCAATTTAACCCAACTCCTGCGACACGCCACAATTGACATTTCTCATGCTTATATTCCCCTTTATTTACTAAATTTTTTTAAATTTAAAATTAAACATTGGTTTTCGCAACTTGCCGATTGATTGATCGAAATAACCAATCCCAGACCAAGCCATCAATCCACTGTGCCTAACCAACCACGGAAGACAGTAGGCAATTCAAGCCCTAAGAAAAGCACTGTTCCAATCGCGAACACTCTGCTGGAAGGCAAAATCAAACCGCTCTGGGGGCCCAAACGTTGCCATTCTATGGTCACCGTAGACGTGTAGCCTTAAACTTTGACACCATGTTATGTTAAAGGGGAACTGCACTTTTTTGGGAATCGTTTACAGTCCTCATGAGACAAAAATACAAAAGGTTTATTTTTTTTCATTCTAACGTAATGATAATCGTCTCGTTCTAGGTGGGAGCAATCAATTCTGCCTCTGAATCACTTTCAAAATACATCCAAAAACCGCCAACGATACTTCATTTACGTTTCGTAACCTGTACAATAACCAAGCCGTAGCAACATTATTGTACTTCACATCAAATATTAAATTTTGAATTTCTTTTGGGAGGACCATATTGTACATTTGGGTTTTTGCCATAAAAATAAAAAAAAGAGCTTAATTATTATTATTAATATTATTGCTTTACACTATATTGACAGCCCTGAGGTTGATCTAGAGCAGGGGTTTGAAACAGGTTTTATTCGGCCCACGGGATGAGTTTGCCAAGTATAAAAATGAGCCGAAATTTTTAAATGAAAGAAACTGCTGTTCTAAATGTGTCCACGAGATGTCACAACAGCAATTCTTTGTATCTTTGTAGATGATGCTACATACAGTATGTAAAAAAATAAAACCACATGATTTTTGTGCACCAGTCGAGGAAAATGAGCAAACTACATAAATAACATCCTGTAATTTGATTTTGATATTTTTTAAATCTTGATAAATTGAAAATCAACACCAATGAGTTGACTGATGAACATTATCACATAATACATTCAGAAAGTATAAATAATGACAAATAAAGATAGAATACTATTAACCGCAACATGTAAATGTAAAAAAAAACAACATTATGATTTGTAAATTTTTCAGAATGTGCTTGTTCTATTTTTAAACAAAGAAAACAATCTGAAGTTGTCATTATTTTTAAGTTATCGTGCCGTGATTTTACCAGTACGGCCCACTTGGGAGTAGATTTTTCTCCATGTGGCCCCCCATCTAAAATGAGTTTGACACCCCTGATCTAGAGATTTAAGTGTGAATAAAATATAAAAAGGAATTGTAATGACTTACTATATAAGCATTTTTGACTGAGACCCTTCCAGGTCCCTGGGACCAAACTAAAGGGGAGCTCTAAGAATAAAAACAATTATAAATTGTATTGGTTTTTAACATGAAACATGTCCAAATGGCATCCACATGCTTTGATTCTTAAGTGCGTGACCCGCAATGGAAAAAGTTTGGACACCCCTGAGTTAGACTTACAGTAACTTGAATTAGTTTACTTTGTTACTAGGTCTTTTCATTCTGTATGACGTAAAGTTGACACTGTGGCTCTTCAATCAGTCAATGAGAAGTTGGACTAGGGTCAGTGACTAAGTGTGGCACAGTGATTACTGTATTACCGAAAAACATGTTTTATTTTGATAACTCATCACCACGGACTGTTTACTCTCACCGGAGGAGCTACAAATCAATTATTACTGTAGACTTTGGCATAGTGAAGTTAGCTTAGCAGCTTTAAAAAAGACCATTTTCTTTTTGCACACTTTGAAAACCCCCTGAGTAGACATGTTAGTCCCCTCTCAATCTTAAAATGTGGACTATGGACCGGACTCACAATATTATGCTAGATCCATGCGACGTCCATTGCACCGGTCGCAAGGTGGGTGTCCCCTCCAAGGTTTCTCATTGTCATCCCATTGGGTTGAGTTTTTTCTTGCCCTGATGTGGGATCTGAGCCGAGGATGTCGTTGTGGCTTGTGCAGCCCTTTGAGACACTCGTGATTTAGGGCTATAATAAGTAGACATTGATTGATATTGACATTGAAAACACTATTATTATTTTTAGTATTATTATTATTATTATTACTAATATTAATGAGTCTTCTTTGCAAACATGTTGGACAATAGCATGCTTCCAACTTTCTATGAAGTGTTTAAGAAAGGTTTGGTGCGCAATAATCAAATATTTGGGATGGAATGTTCCTTCTTGTTGGTGGACTTTGTTCTTGTACTTATTATACATAGATTTACATACACTACCGTTCAAAAGTTTGGGGTCACCAATACAATTTTGTGGAATAGCCTTCATTTCTAAGAACAAGAATAGACTGTCGAGTTTCAGATGAAAGTTCTCTTTTTCTGGCCTTTTTGAGCGTTTAATTGACCCCACAAATGTGATGCTCCAGAAACTCAATCTGCTCAAAGGAAGGTCAGTTTTGTGGCTTCTGTAATGAGCTAAACTGTTTTCAGATATGTGAACATGATTGCACAAGGGTTTTCTAATCATCAATTAGCCTTCTGAGCCAATGAGCAAACACATTGTACCATTAGAACACTGGAGTGATAGTTGATGGAAAAGGGCCTCTATATCTATGTAGATATTGCACCAAAAACTAGACATTTGCAGCTAGAATAGTCATTTACCACATTAGCAATGTATAGAGTGTATTTCTTTAAAGTTAAGACTAGTTTAAAAGTATCTTCATTGAAAAGTACAGTGCTTTTCCTTCAAAAATAAGGACATTTCAATGTGACCCCAAACTTTTGAACGGTAGTGTAGGTTCTCACCATAAATGTCTTAGTGGCGGCCGTTTTGAAAAACTGGTAGATGTGGTTGAGCATTAATGAGGGGATTTGGAGAGGCAATAGGACATTCGTGAGGATGGTTTACGTTGTCTTCTTCAGCATTTTGATGTTGATCATGGCTGAAAATACAGGAATTTCTGTCTGTGTCAGCACTTTCTATGTACTAATATTTTAATGTATGGGTGGAGGTCCTGCTTTGGAAATGATTTACACCCCATTCAGAGATCACATTTAGTTCTCCTTAAAACAGGGGTGTCCAAACTTTTTCCACTTAAGGCCGCACACAGAAAAATTAAAGCATGTGGGGGCCATTTTGATATTTTTCATTTTCAAACCATAACAAAATATATGCATTTTTTATTTATTTTACCTTTAGGGGTCCCGGGGACCATAAAGGGTCTCAGTCATTAAAATGTTAAAAATAAGTCAGATTGTTATTTTTTTTTAAATTATTTAACGCTTACAGTAAATCTCTATATCAACTTCAAGTTGATATAAAGCAGGGGTCACCAACCTTTTTGAAACCAAGAGCTACTTCTTGGGTACTGATTAATGCGAAGGGCTACCAGTTTGATACACACTTAAATAAATTGCCAGAAATAGCCAATTTGCTCAATTTACCTTTAACTCTATGTTATTATTAATAATTAATGATATTTATCTTTGTGGAAACACTGATCATGTTAATGATTTCTCACAATAAATATATATAAAAACAGATAAATATCAATATGCAACACTTTATTTTTATATTTTCTCTAAGTGCACATTTTTCAAATTGAACATTTTCAAATGATGACTTCTAAGACAGTCTTGTGAAATCACAACATCCCATTTTAACTAGCTAGCCACTAACATTTTTTAACAAATCATGAATTACTTTGCACCATGTTTGTACAAATAATAACTCATGTAAAATACAAAAGTAAACTCTCAAGTTTTTAAATAAATCATGTCACACTTTGAACTGGACACCAAATCTGTTATCTGTTTCTTTGTCAGTTAGTGAAGACCAAGTCTTTAAAATATTTTCTTGGATTTTCAAATTCTATTTGAGTTTTGTCTCTCTTAGAATTAAAAATGTCGAGCAAAGCGAGACCAGCTTACTAGTAAATAAATACAATTTAAAAAATACAGGCAGCTCACTGGTAAGTGCTGCTATTTGAGCTAGTTTTAGAACAGGCCAGCGGGCTACTCATCTGGTCCTTACGGGCTACCTGGTGCCCGCGGGCACCACGTTGGTGACCCCTGATATAAAGTAATACAATTTTTAAAAAATGTTTTATGGCTTTTCTGTCAAAACAACTTAGTTTTTTTTATAGTAAAACTGAAATATGCAGTATTTAGTAACTAGAGCCCTAAAAGATCAATAATGCAGGACACCATTGATTTTAATTCTTTCATATTTTTGAGTAATCACAGTGAAAAGATAAATAAAAAATCACTAAATATATTTGGGATCCAAAAGGTGCCCCACTCATAAAGTGATACATTTTTATTAGGTTTTTCTTTTACTTTCAACACTTAAGTTACGAGATCAACTTCAGATATATCTGTCGATTTTATGCTGGAACAATTATTTTGTTTGTTTTATGCGCTTTTGTCAAAGAAAACTTTGATGTTTTTATATGGCTACTACAGAATAATGCAATATTTACCACATAAAACATTTTAAAGTGAAATATTTGAAGTAATTGGAGCCCTGAAAATAATTCATTATAACATGGATTTTTTGTCATTATTTTTTGTTTTTGAGCAATGGCAATAAAATAAAAATAAAGAAAGACAAAAGAAAAAAAACAGCCTGCATGGCAGCTTTCGTGTCAACATTGCAACTTTTTCTCGTTAGATTTCACCTCATTCCACTTTTTTAATGTTCTTTTTTATTTTTACAATAGTATTTCCAGAATGTGTGGCGGGCCGGTAAACAATTAGCTGCGGGCCGCAAATGGCCCCCGGGCCGCACTTTGGACACCCCTGCCTTAAAACATTCACATGTTGCACAATGAGATGAAAAATGAGATAAAGACTTAACTTTCTGTCTGGAAAATGTCATTTTTATTAGCATTTTTGTAATTTAGTAACAGCATTTCATTATTAATATCAATGAATTAACATTTTTAATAAATGACAATAGAATAAACTAATTGGGGAGTGTGGATGAACAATACTTATTTTTTTCACCATAATAAGAGTTCATTTACCTCTCTTAACATGGTTGCCCAACAGAGCGAAACGCACGCATTACACGCTGTTAATGACATTGATTGGCTGCGTGTGAGCCGCATCATAGTCTAACGACCTGGCATTTACACAGTATGTGTGGTGTTGGAGTTGTCCGACTTTTTGTGTGGCCATGAACTTATCAATGGCTGAGTCTAATGAGTGGCACAAGAGAGAGAGAGAGAGAGCGCCTGCTGTTAAAATGACAAATGACAGAGAGATGGTTTTGGCATGGTTTGTGCGGCAGAAAATGGCCAGTTTTGTTGGATAGTAGTTTTTTGCCAATGTTTTTGTGGTGTGGTTACGACCGAGTCGCCAACAGTAAACAGTTTTGCGTTACAAAAATTGAACACTGTTGACGAACATTGTTTTATCTGTTGTGGCGTCTTGTCACCTCTCAGTCACAGAGTTGCATTGCAAAATCATACAGAATTAATTGTTAATTTTGTTTAGAGTTTTGTAAGGGTGTAACGGTACACAAAAATGTCGGTTCGATACGTACCTCGGTTTAGAGGTCACGGTTCGGTTCATTTTCCGTACAGTAAGAAAAAAACACAATATACATTTACTGGTTATTTATTTACCAAAATTTGTAAACAATGGCTTTATCCTTTTAACATAACACTAACATACATATACACACAGGGTCCATTGCCAGGGTTAATGCAGTCAACATATATAAAATAAAAACTAAATAAGATCAGGCTCGGAATTGGTTTCTTAACAAAACCATTCGACATATAAAGTGCAACATTAAACTGCTTCAAGTTGTTGCTCAGATTAAATAAAATGACACAACTTTTCTTCTACATACAAAAAGTGCAACAGTAAACAGTTTCAAGTCAACTCAGCCTCAGATTAACTTTTCTTTTCCCCCCCAGCCTTTAACCCTGGTGACTTTCACTCAATTTTCATGTTTTTTGCCAGAAAAATCAGTTTATCCACATTGTCTGCAGAAAGAGCAGACCTGCTTGCAGTTAAAATGTCTCCAGCTGTGGAAAATACCCTTTCACTGGGCACGGAGGTAGCAGGTATGGCGAGGTAGTGCCTGGCTAACTTGGCAGTAAGAGAATATATATGCTCATTGTCTTTCCACCATAGAAGTGGGTCAAAATCTAGTTTTTAATGCAATATGGTCTTAAATCTGCTGCTATAAAAACACCAACGGCATTTGTTATTGCTTTAGCCCTGCCTGACTCGCCGAGGAGAGGCTGCTTGAATGCGGTGGTAGCTGTATTTGTTCGTCTTTCCCTTCGTTGAAGCGATGTTATCCATTGTTGTATCGCACCGCGAAACCGAAATGTTCCCAAACGGGAGATCTTAACGAGGCAGGAGGGTCTTCCAGCTCTGGGTTTTTGCATTTTGTAGTAGCCCGGTCGCTGCTAGCATGCCGTGTGTTGTGCCTCAGTGTGCATTGTTTACACAACGTGCGGTACACCTCCGAACCGAACCGAATCCCCCGTACCGAAACGGTTCAATACAAATACACGTACCGTTACACCCTTAGAGTTTTGGTTGGATTTTATTTTGAGTGCGGCATAGAATTGCTGTGCGCAGAGGACGCGTGAGCGCTGCTCACACCTTAGACGGAACATTGCTCTTTTGTGCTGAAAAATAGTTTTTAGTTCAGAGAGCGAACGGTGATTCTTATCCATTTTCTACCGCTTGTCCCTTTTGGGGTGGCGGGGGGGTGCTGGAGCCTATCTCAGCTGCATTCGGGCGGAAGGCGGTGTACACCCTGGACAAGTCGCCACCTCATCGCAGGGCCAACACAGATAGACAGACAACATTCACACTCACATTCACACACTAGGGCCAATTTAGTGTTGCCACTTATCTACTTACAATTTTAACTAGAAAGCGATTGCTGCTTCCTGGCGTGATGTCACATGTCCTAAACGGTGTGTTTTGGCCTCCCACATCTCTTTCTCTAGAAAAGTATTTGTATGCAGACAAGGATATTTAACTAATAGTGTTGGATAAGATGTTTCTTTATTGGGGATGTGCTCTCCGGGACCCACTACAGTCAGACACAAAGCTCTCAAAGGTGCTGCTTTGCCCTGGAGGTGTATCTCTTTTTGCTGGCAAAGGTAATAATTAGAGATGTCCGATAATGGCTTTTTTGCCGATATTCCGATGTTGTCCAACTCTTAATTACAGATTCCGATATCAACTGATACCGATATATACATTCGTAGAATTAACACATTATTATGCCTAATTTTGTTGTGATGCCCCGCTGGATGCATTAAACAATGTAACAAGGCTTTCCAAAATAAATCAACTGAAGTTATGGAAAAAAATGCCAACATGGCACTGCCATATTTATTATTGAAGTCAGAAAATGTGTGTTTTTTTTTTAACATGCCTCAAAACAGCAGCTTGGAATTTGGGACATGCTCTCTCAGGGAGAGCATGTCCCAAAGGAGGTTGAGGTGGGCGGGGGTGGGGTTCAGGTGGGGGGTAGGGGGTAGCGGGGGATGTATATTGTAGCGTCCCGGAAGAGTTAGTGCTGCAAGGGGTTCTGGGTATTTGTTATGTTGTGTTACGGTGCGGATGTTCTCCCGAAATGTGTTTGTCATTCTTGTTTAGTGTGGGTTCAAAGTGTGGCGCATATTTGTAACAGTGTTAAAGTTGTTTATACGGTCACCCTCAGTGTGACCTGTATGGCTGTTGACCAAGTATGCCTTGCATTCACTTGTGTGTGTCAAAAAGCCGTAGATATTATGTGATTGGGCCGGCACGCAAAGGCAGTGCCTTTAAGGTTTATTGGCGCTCTGTACTTCTCCCTACGTCCGTGTACACAGCGGCGTTTTAAAAAGACATACATTTTACTTTTTGAAATCGATACCGATAATTTTGAAACCGATACCGATAATTTACGATATTACATTTTAAAGCATTTATCGGCCGATAATATCGGCAGTCCGATATTATCGGACATCTCTAGTAATAATCCTTCCGCAGGTTCACTTACAGAAACTTTCTTACGGTTTTTACTTCCTCTATTTAGTCAAGTTTGATGTCCTGTCGGCCGAGCCAAGCCAAGGACCTCACTAAACAATCCAATCTCTACCGTGTTGACTTGTTTATCAGAGTGCTTAAGCCTTTTTTTGGGGAGGGGATGGGGTGGCAAATGAGGTCATCCATCCATCCGTTTTCTACCGCTTTTTCCTCTCGGAGTCGCAGGGAGGCTGGGGTCTATCCCAGCTGCAGTCGGGCAGAAGGCAGGGTGCACCCTGGACAAGTCGCCACCTCATCGCAGGGCCAGCACAGATAGACAGATAACATTCACACTGAAACTCACACACTAGGGCCAATTTTAGTGTTGCCAATCAGCCTATCCCCAGGTGCATGTCTTTGGAAGTGGTACCTGGAGAGAACCCACGCAGAAAGACTGTATTCCTTTTATAAGTGTCTGAAAGAATCACCTTATAGCGGCTATATTTACATCGTGGGACGTTACACTGTTTATTTTTCTTTTCGAAAAATGCCATAGATTCGACTGATTGGCAAAATCTAACTGATCCGATTCCGAAGTTGAAGACAACCCAAGCAAAAACGTTCACTCTGACCGGCCGAAATCATGTCTCTCACCATCACAGCCCCGGGCGGCGAGGAGACGGTGGTATTTCGGCGTGAACGTAGCACGTTTCGCCGGCAGGCGGTGCGGCGGCGGCACAACGCCGGGAGTAACCCCACGCCGCCCTCCTCCCTCATTGGATCTCCTCTCAGGTACGACTTGGAGCATGGAGGACCTCTTTGTGGCCTGGTATGAGCATGTTGCCAGCTCTCGCCTCTCTTACTTTTGAATTATGTTTGCTACTATATATTTTTTTCATCCTGGAGGGGAACTTTTTAACATCATCTTCTGGCGTGCATGTTACATTACATCATTGTCACGCCGTGTTTTTCCTGCTTTGCATGAGATCCCTTTCATCCTGGCCTGCTCCCCACCACCACCACCACCACCAGAAATCTTCTTAGCGTTGTAAATGCTGCCATGTCCTCCTTTAAATAACACGTTTTGAATCGTGGACCAAATAATGGAGTCCTTTGAGAGTTGCCAGGCCCGGCTAATCGAGCCCATCTCCTCAGCACTGCTCATGATTGGCTCAATAACTTATTCAAGATCTTCTTTTTTTAAGATGAGAATTTATACACACTTTGATGTGTGTTTTTAAACGAGACACATGGTTTGCACAATAGTCTTTGTGCTCAAAATACCCAGTAATGCATTTTTCCTTTGTTAGCAAATAGTTCCAATGTATTCCCGACTTGTTGTGCGTTCAAATCTTGCACAATGAACCCATTGGACAGAGTTGGTGGTTCTTCAAGAACAGAACACCCACTCAACATGTACTAAAAGTGTCATGAAGCCGTCTGTGTTAGAGGTCTTCAAAAACCACAGTACTGTAAAGCTAAATGTTTACGGTCCGCATGCCAAGAGCTTGTGAGTAGGGATGGGTACCGAATTCGGTTCTTTTATAGGCGCCGACTAAATTCCGTCAATACTACAGAGTATCGATTCACGTAAATTAAACGGTGCAATATTTCGGTACCTTAATGCACGTGACGTCACGTCCGTTTGCAGACTTGTCACTTGTTCCAGACTAAACTCCAGCTGAAGGAAACAATCACTCAAGCTGCACTAAGGGCGGACTTAACCAAACACCCTCTAAGTCAGTGTTTTTCAACCAGTGTGCCGTGAGATACAGTCTGGTGTGCCGTGGGAGATTATTTAATTTCACCTATTTGGGTTAAAAATATTTTTTGCAAACCAGTAATTATAGTCTGCAAATTATGTGTTGTTGAGTGTCGATGCTGTCTAGAGCTCGGCAGAGTAACCGTGTAATACTCTTCCATATCAGTAGGTGCCACAGGTAGCTGATTGCTTTGTAGATGTCGGAAACAGCGGGAGGCAGTGTGCAGGTAAAAAGGTGTCTAATGCTTAAACCATATTTGCCAACCCTCCTGTTTTTAGCGGGAGAATCCCGATATTCAGCGCCTCTCCCGACAACCTCCCGGCAGAGATTTTCTCCCGACAAACTCCCGGTATTCAGCCGGAGCTGGAGGCCACGCCCCCTCCAGCTCAATGCGGACCTGAGACTGAGTGGCGACAGCCTGTTCTCACGTCCGCTTTCCCACAAAATAAACAGCTTGCCTGCCCAAAGACGTCATAACATCTAGGGCTTTTATAGAGTGCACAACTGCGCACACAACAAGGAGACGAAGCCGAAGAACGAGGAAATTACAGACATGGCGGCCGAAATGATATACTCATCATGAACGGAGAAGTTAAACAGGACAATACTGCCATCTAATGGATAGCCACTGGAACACTGAAATTCAAGTATTTTATTTTTTTTTCTATGTAAGGAAAATAAAATATATATATGTATAGCTAGAATTCACTGAAAGTCAAGTATTTCATTCATATATATATATATATATATATATATATATATATATATATATATATATATATATATATATATATATATATATATATATATATATATATATATATATATATATATATATATATGAAATACTCGAGTTGGTGAATTCTAGCTGTAAATAACCCGATATTGGAGGTCTCAAGGTTGGCAAGTATGGCTTAAACCAAAAATAAACAAAAGGTGAGTGCCCCTAAGAAAAGGCATTGAAGCTTAGGGAAGGCTATGCAGAACAAAACTAAAACTGAACTGGCTACAAAGTAAATGCTGGACGACAGCAAAGACTTACTGTGGAGCAGAGACGGCGTCCACAAAGTACATCCGAACATGACAATGTCCCCACAAAGAAGGATAAAAACAACTGAAATATTCTTGATTGCTAAAACAAAGTAGATACGGGAAATATCGCTCAAAGGAAGACATGAAACTGCAACAGGGAAATATATAAAAAAGAGAAAAAGCCACGAAAATAGGAGCGCAAGACAAGAACTAAAACACCTCACACAGGAAAACACCAAAAAACTCAAAATAAGTCGCAGCGTGATGTGACAGGTGGTGACAGTACACCTACTTTGAGACAAGAGCTATAGTGATGCATGGTTCGTTATGGTTTAAATTCATATCCTACAATTGCGACAAAATTTTTTTACTGTCAACTTAAGTTTCGTTTTTTAATGATTTCTGCTGGTGGTGTGCCTCTGGATTTTTTCAACACAAAAAATGTGCCTTGGCTCAAAAAAGGTTGAAAAACACCGCTCTAAGTAATGTTGCAATTTTCAATGCCAACAAAGCAAGTATGCTTGGTAGAAAATGCTCCAACGTAAAGTTCATTCTTCCAAAATGCACTAGCCTGATGCTAATTTACATTGGATTTACCATAGACAAGCTACTATTAGCATTAGCGATTATACAAGGCAATTTTAACACCTCCAAATTAGGTAATAAAAAATACAACTAAGCTGAATGTTAAAATCAAACCGCTGTTGTGTAATAAGCACAACACTTACAGTATAAACACTTTGAAAGGCGCAACATAACACATTCAGCTTCCTGGAAAAGCTGCTTTCGGGTTAGACAACATACCATAGATATTCCAGAGCCCGACATAGTCTATACACCACTGCCATCTAATGTCTTGGAAGTGCAACTGCATTGCAAATGAGACTCAAATCTTTTAAGAAAATGCAACAACTGGACAGCACAGTTTTTTTAAATGTTACATATATATATATATATATAAAAAAAGTTATATTATAAAACAGTTGACATTTATTAATACCGAAAATGTCTACCATTGAGTACAGCTATCGATTCCCAGGTACCCGGAATGGGTACCGTATCGGTTCAAATGTGAACGATACCCATCCCTACTTGTGAGGATGTCTCGTTCTGCTTGACTCTTGTTTGGCAGCTGAGAAACTTCTAATTTTTTAGTTGCCTGTATCCATCTTTGTAACCTCACAAAAGACAACAGGCAAGAAAACATTATTGTGTCAATGCCTCGAAGTATTCACACTTACCGGTACGCAATTCTCCACTAAAATGTATCTATTCTTATTCTTCCTTAGCGTTTTTTGACGCCCTCTTACTTCCACATTTTTAATACGATTTCAACCATTCCAACTTCAAAATGTTCAGCCTGTTCAGAACACGTGGGCTCGCCATCAACATTTCTCAAAAAAATTTCAGAGTTTCCCCAAATTCCCAGTTTTTGAATGGGCCATTTTTCAAACTTCCACAACTCCCACATTTTTCAACCATTCAAACCATTGCGCCTCAAACCCATTCCACTCATCCTGGAAATGTCAACTATCATAATTCCAAGTTCCAAAAAATTCCAAGAATTCCCGGTTTTCCAAGTCCTATTTCCACCCTTTTTAGCTAACTTTGTACTTTAACCTTATTACCATGGATTCCGTTACTTGGCGCCATTTTAAAAGTAAGCTACCTTTCACATGCAAGCATGCTAATGTGAGCTAATTTTGTACGTACTAATCATGAATTCCGTTACTTGTTGCCATCTAGAAGTATGTTTGCTGTTTTCCTGTTACCGTGCTAACATTTTTAGTAGCATTTTCGCTATTTTCGTTTTTTTAACCTAATAACCATGCATTCCCTGACTTGGGGCCATCTACAAAGTATGCTAGCGCTTCACCTGATAGCGTGCTGATGTTTGCATGCTAACTTTAGTACGCTAACGTTTTATGCTAGCATTTTAGCTAATTTTGTACATTTTAACCTAATAAACATGGATTCCGTTACTTGCCGCCATCTTAGAAGTATGTTCGCTCTTCCACTACTATCATTAGGGTAAAGTGTAAGCATGCTAGCATTGTAGCTAATTTTGCACATTTTCACGGATTTCATTACTTGGCGCCACAATCTTAGAAGTATGCGAGCTGTTCCCTTGTTAGCATGCTAACTTTTTATGCCAGCCTTTTAGTTAATGCCATATATTTAGAGCAAACAATTATAGTCTGTCACTTTGTAACCTTTTGCGGTATGCCAACTCTTCTAACTATACCAACAGTTAGCATTTCAAGATACATACTACATTTCAGTACAGCTTTGGCTCTTCACCTCTCAACCCCTTTTTAACCTTTAAACTATATCAACTTTCACACCATTTCTACATTCCACTAGAATTTCAGTTTAACGTCAGCTCTTCAACATTCAAGCCATTTCGACATTCGAACCGTTTCAACATTCAAACTATTCTTACATTAATTCTACAGTCCATCAGCATTTCAGTTCAGCTTCAGCGTTGGAGCATTCACACGCAATTCCTACTGAAATTGCTTCATCTACCGTATTTTTCGGAGTATAAGTCGCTCCGGAGTATAAGTCCCACCGGCCGAAAATGCATAATAAAGAAGGAAAAAAACATATGTAAGTCGCACTGGAGTATAAGTCGCATTTTTTGGGGAAATGTATTTGATAAAACCCAACACCAAGAATAGACATTTGAAAGGCAATTTAAAATAAATAAAGAATAGTGAACAACAGGCTGAATAAGTGTACGTTATATGAGGCATAAATAACCAACTGAGAACGTGCCTGGTATGTTAACGTAACATATTATGGTAAGAGTCATTCAAATAACTATAACATATAGAACATGCTATACGTTTACCAAACAATCTGTCACTCCTAATCGCTAAATCCCATGAAATCTTATACGTCTAGTCTCTTACGTGAATGAGCTAAATAATATTATTTGATATTTTACGGTAATGTGTTAATAATTTCACACATAAGTCGCTCCTGAGTATAAGTCGCACCCCCGGCCAAACTATGAAAAAAACTGCGACTTATAGTCCGAAAAATACGGTAGTTACTATGAACTTTTCTTTATGTAAACACAAATATTTGTTGAGTGGCGCCTCTAAGGTCAAAAACAAGCTTTAAATCTGTTCCGGGTGGTTAAACTTCCTAACATTCTTAACGGGCACATGTGTAGGCGGTGTTAATAGTTCAAATATGAGGGGAATATTGACTTTGATAACAAATGAGTTATTTTGCAGTAATTAAAAGTCTGCCAGGAAAGCACAGCAGACCATCAAAAGTCAAACGCAGGCCATTCCAGAACACAGCTCCGATTTATTCGTAATTATTTATTTATAAGAAATGCAAATACAAAATGATCTGTTCCATGATCAAATTGTCATCTTCATAAAACTATTTACCAGATGAACGATAAACTGTACTGGCAATGTTTTAAGTAACATTTTATCATACAGGCACGGGCAATACTGCTGGTAATAAAAACTATAAACAAAAAAAAATACATATACAACAATAGGGATGTGTAACGAATAACGATATAATGATAAATTGCGATAAACCTCCCCACGGTCAATATAACGAACTCACAGACCGGTGACACTGCTCATTTACTAGAACCAAGTTAGCGCGAGCTATCTTAAGTACTAACATTAATACAAGAGACATGAACTTTTTTCTAGATTAAAAAAAACATTCCCCAATCTAAAGTTGTACAAAGACATTACTGTCTGAGCAACTAAGATATTCAATTGTGTACATTAAACCGACTCACTGCCTGTGCTCTCTTTGCACAGAGCGATCTATACTCGAAGCAATATAACAGGGAGTGAATTTGCGTGACATTTTATAAACCGCACGTGACTCACCCAACACACGTTTTTTTCTTCATTAAAAGAACACTATGTTTATCTTCTTCCTGTTTACCGTATTTTTCGGACTATAAGTCGCACCGGAGTATAAGTCGCACCGGCCGAAAATGCATAATAAAGAAGGAAAAAAAACATATATAAGTCGCACTGGAGTATAAGTTGCATTTTTGGGGGAAATTTATTTGATAAAAGCCAACACCAAGAATAGACATTTGAAAGGCTAATTTAAAATAAATAAAGAATAGTGAACAACAGGCTGAATAAGTGTACGTTATATGAGGCATAAATAACCAACTGAGAACGTGCCTGGTATGTTAACGTAACATATTATGGTAAGAGTCATTCAAATAACTATAACATATAGAACATGCTATACGTTTACCAAACGATCTGTCACTCCTGATCGCTAAATCCCATTAAATCTTATACGTCTAGTCTCTTACGTGAATGAGCTAAATAATATTATTTCATATTTTACGGTAATGTGTTAATAATTTCACACATAAGTCACTCCTGAGTATAAGTCGCACCCCGGCCGAACTATGAAAAAAAAACTGCGACTTATAGTCCGAAAAATACGGTAATATGTAAAAGTTTTAAATACTCAAATAAAAATAATATTACTCTTAAGTAGCCAGAACAATATTATTATGTAAGATATTTCTTCTGCCAAGAAAGTATATTGTGTGGCTATTTATTTATTGGAATTAAAAATTTTTTAAATAAAACTTGTTTATAATAAGTCTGTATGAGTACCGGTACTTTTTGAGCACATTCAACAATACAGTGATAATAATGATGATCGTAATATCTTTGGTGACAATAACCGTGATGTTATGAAATGTTTATATCGTTATATCCCTATATAACACATTTTTTTTATTCATCATTAAAATAACACTATGTTTATTTTCTTCCGGTTTAATTTGTAAAAGTTTTAAATACTCAAATAAAAATAATTTTACTCTTAAGTAGCCGGAACAATATTATTGTATATTTCTTCTGCCAAGAAAGTATATTGTGTGGTTATTTATTTATTGGAATTAATTTTTTTAAATAAAACTTGGTTATAATAAGTCTGTATGAGTACCGGTACTTTTTGAACACATTCAACAATACAGTGACAATACAGGGATAATAATGATAATCGTAATAACTTTGGTGACAATAACCGTGATATTTATATCCCTATATAACAAAAAAATTGTTTTCTTTATCATTAAAAGAACATTGTTTATCTTCTTCCGGTTTAATTTGTAAAAGTTTTAAATACTCAAATAAAAATAATTGTACTCTTAAGTAGCCAGAACAATATCATTATATAACATATTTATTCTGCCAAGAAAGTATATTGTGTGGTTATTTATTTATTGGAATTTACATTTTTAAAATAAAACTTGGTTATGTTAAGTCTGTATGAGTACCGGTACTTTTTGGAGGACATTCGACAATACAGTGATAACGATAATCGTAATAACTTTGGTGACAATAACCGTGGTGATATGAAATTTTCATATCGTTAGACACCTATATAACAAAAAAAAAGTCTTCATCATTAAAAGAACACTATGTTTATCTTCTTCCGGTTTAATTGGTAAACGTTTTAAATACTCAAATAAAAATAATATTACTCTTAAGTAGCCAGAACAATATTATTATATATTTCTTCTGCCAAGAAAGTATATTGTTTGGCTATTTATTTATTGGAATTTAAATTTTTAAAATAAAACTTTGTTATAATAAGTCTGTATGAGTACCGGTACTTTTTGAGCACATTCAACATTACAGTGACAATACAGTGATAATAATGATAATCGTAATAACTTTGGTTATATTGGTGATATTATGAAATTTTCATATCGTTATATCCCGATACAACAATATTGTAAAATAAACTATATATATTAAGCTTGAAAGAATGACTACGGTTTCTAAAGGTGATTTAACGTCACATTCTTGCCATCAAAGTGTAAAATTAAGTTAAGTACACAAATTAAACGGTAAAGATAACAATGCGTATGTTAAGGCTACCTACAGTATTTTTCGGAATATAAGTCGCAGTTTTTTTCATAGTTTGGCCGGGGGTGCGATTTATACTCTGGAGCGATTTATGTGTGAAATTATTAACACATTACCATAAAATATCAACTAAAAATTATTTATCTCATTCACGTAAGAGAGTAGATGTACCGGTAGAAGAGGAAGCGGCGCATTGTCTACCTTTGGAGTTGGCAGAGTTGTCTAGAAGCGACACTGAGGAAGAAGATTTCATCGGATTTAGCGATTAGGAGTGACAGATTGTTTGGTAAACGTATAGCATGTATAGCATGTTCTATGTTATAGTTATTTGAATGACTCTTACCATAATATGTTACGTTAACATACAAGGCACGTTCTCAGTTGGTTATTTATGCATCATATAACGTACACTTATTCAGCCTGTTGTTCACTATTCTTTATTTATTTTAAATTGCCTATCAAATGTCTATTCTTGGTGTTGGATTTTATCAAATACATTTCCCCAAAAAATGCGACTTATACTCTAGTGCAGGCCTGGGCAATTATTTTACTCGGGCGGCCAGATTTAGATAAAAAAGTGTGTCTGGGGGCCGGTATATCTATTTTTAGGAACACTAATACAAAACCTCACAATAATGATTGAAAGCTAAAAACGTTATGACAGACCGCCTTAAAAAACGGAATGGAGTTTGACATTTTTTTACTGAATGAGACACCCAGAATGAACATGAAAATAAAGAATGTGGGATTTACAATATTAACTATTAATGATAAAACACTGAATATTGACAACATATTTTACAATCAACCAAAATGCAACAAACATAGTGAAAAAAAACCCCACCTACAATCTGAGATATCTCATAGTGACCATAGTAACTAATTAGATGACCATAGTAACTAATTAGATGAACATATTAACTAGTATATGATGCAGATTCCAAGCATTGAAAGAGTTAGTATAGTTGAAGACTTACGGTCATTAGAAAACATCACTTCACATTGTAATGGCAGCTACACTTTCCATCTTAAACCTCTAAAACAATTATTTGGGAATGTCCGGCGGGTCAGATTGAAAATCTCAACGGGCCGCATGTGGTCCCTGGGCGTTAATTTGCCCAGGTCTGCTCTAGTGCGACTTATATATGTTTTTTTCCGTCTTTATTATGCATTTTCGGCCGGTGCGAATTATACTCCGAAGCGATTTATAATCCGAAAAATACGGTAATTTACATGACTTCTTAGGTTCTGCTCGTTGAGTCTGCAGAAAATGCCCCAAAAGCCAAAGAAAAAGCAGAACACCTTCCAAAATTGTAGAATCTTGGGGACGTTGTTGGACTTTGAAAGTTACACTGTAGCAAGTTTACAAAAGCAGGACCTCAAAGATGGCAGCCACAGTAGCTAAAAGCCCCACCCATTCCATTTGTGCCGTTTACGGCAGTGGTCCCCAACCATCGGGCCGCACAAGAAATTTAAAAAAAAATAAAATAATTTTTTTTAATTTTTAAAAAAAATTAAATCAACATAAAAAACACAATATATACATTGTATATCAATATAAATCAATACAGTCTGCAGGTATACAGTCCGTAAGCACACATGATTGTATTTCTTTATGGAAAGAAAAAAAAAGAAAAAAAAAATTTCTTTTTTTTTTACATTTTTTTTTTATTTGTCCCCACCGGTCCGTGGGACAAATTTTCAAGCGTTTACCGGTCCGCAGCTACAAAAAGGTTGGGGACCACTGGTTTACGGTACTCTCCCACATGACCTTCCTCAACCTCCAGTGCTTCTCATCTTCTTCCAACCCCTCCCCCCTCTCCCCACAGTCTTCAGGAGGCCCTAAGCCAGGCCTCCCAGTCTTGCGCTTCCCAGGTGAAAAGTCAGCCATCTCGAACCTCGTCCCAGGTGACAGTGCTGAGCACGAGCGCCTCCCTGCTGGCCAGGAACGGAAGCACGCACCTGGACGGCTCTCAGGACAAGGCCTCGACTGTCGGCGCCACCAGCTTGCAGGACGACCTCGGTAGGGAGCGCAGGCGTGAGGTGTTTCACCCGGGGAGAGACTTACGCCAGCGACCGTGTGGCGTCGCGAGTGTGCTAGATAAGGCAGAGTTGCATGTTGATGCTTTCATGTCCTGGTTTCCTCTGTGCTGATGCAAAGTGAATGAGTTGTTGCAGTAGTGTAGCTTATTATTACCTTTTTTTTGGCTCACGCTCTATGTTGTATTGATCAGAGTGTAGCAGTCAGTCAGACTGACGCCATTCCTCCTAGCCCAGCGCGTGTTATCTATGCTCCATTTATCATGTCTGTGTGATATCTCGTCTACAGCCGTGACTCTAGGATGAGCACGGCAGCCTTTGTTTTCTGTCCTCCATTCCTGCAGTCGACGCTCATGAATAGGAATCGATATGTCAGTCCTATTACACCAGGCCTGGGCAATTATTTTGACTCGGGGGGGGCCAAATTTAGAGGAAAAAAATGTGCCTGGGGGCCAGTATATCTATTTTTAGGAAAACTAATACAAAACCTCACAATAAAGTCTGATTGAATGCTAAAAATGTAGTGACAGACCGCCTTAAAAACGTAATGGAATTACATTTTTTTCTACGGACGATAAAACCCTGAATATTGACAACATATGAACGTCACACCCCCTCTCAATCGACATATTTTACAATCAAGCCAAATGCAACAAACACAGCGAAATATGAACGTGAAGGGTAAAAAAACAAAAAACATCTACAATCTGATACATCTGATATATCACTAAGCTTTAGAACAGTGGTTCTTAACCTTGTTGGAGGTACCAAACCCCACCAGTTTCATATGCGCATTCACCGAACCCTTCTTTAGTGAAAAATAAAATGGGTTTTTTTTCAAATTCAAGACAAAGTTATATGTTTTTGATAACACTTTAGTATGGGGAACATATTCTAAGTAACAAACACTTAATTTAGAGTTATTTGGACAATAGGGGAACATATTCTAAGTAATAAAGACTTAATTTAGAGTTATTTGGTTAGGGTCAGGGTTAGAGGGTTAGGGTTATAATAAGGCCATGTCGAATGAAGCATTAATAAGTACTTAATAATGACTAGTTAGGAGCCAATATGTTACTAATTTGCATGTTAATAAGCAACTAATTAATGGTGAATATGTTCCCCATACTGATTGATTGATTGATTGATTGAGACTTTTATTAGTAGGTTGCACAGTGAAGTACATATTCCGTACAATTGACCACTAAATGGTAACACCCGAATAAGTTTTTCAACTTGTTTAAGTCGGGGTTCACTTAAATTGATTCATGATACAGATATATACTATCATATATACTATCATCATAATACAGTCATCACACAAGATAATCAAAGTGTTACCATGTTTTTTTACTGGTGCATAAAATGAACCGTGCATGAACATCACCTTGTTCAAACAACAAAACCAACACAGTGCATAAACTCACAACAAATGACACACCTGCAAACCAGTCAGCTGTTGCCGTATCCGTAATACGCCGATAGGGAGAAGTTTGTATTTACACGTTGAGTCGGGTGTGTTTTGACCTCCGCCTCACCAGACCCCTAGGGTTCGATAGAACCCAGGTTAAGAACCACTGCTTTAGAACTTTCTTGTAAAAAAATTCCTTCCACGTCTGTCCCTGACACCCACATTTCAGGCTGGCCACTCTGGAAACACTCTGTGGAAACGCTCCCCACCCACACTGCTTGGTGCCTCGTCTGACCTGCTGTAACGTAGATTACCATAGTAACTAGTAGGGTTGTACGGTATACGGGTATTAGTATAGTACCGCGATACTAATGAATCATATTCGGTACCATACCGCCTCTGAAAAGTACCTTAAGATTTTTTGTTAAAATAAAGCCAATAATGCAATTTTTTCTGGTCCCCTTTATTTAGAAAAGTATCAAAGTATCGAAATAATATTGGTATCAGGACACAAGTCACTAAAATATCATGCAAAAGCGTAGATTCCAACCATTGAAATGCGTTGTATAGTTCAAGACTTATGGTAATTAGAAAACATCACTGCACATCATAATGGCGGCTACAGTTTCCATCTTGAAGATCTAAAAAAAATATTTGGGAATGTCCGGCGGGCCAGATTGAAAAGCTTAACGGGCCGCATGTGAGCCCCCGGACCTTAATTTGCCCAGGTCTGTATTACACAATGCTGGGATTGTTCAAAACTGTCTGTTTAATATGTGCGCACATGATAGTCACCAGAGGTGTGGACTCGAGTCACATGACTTGGACTCGAGTCAGACTCGAGTCATGAATTTGATGACTTTAGACTCGACTTGACAAAATGTAAAGAGACTTGCAACTCGACTTAGACTTTAACATCAATGACTTGTGACTTCACTTGGACTTGAGCCTTTTGACTTGACATGACTTGCTACTTTCCCCAAAACCCAAAGATTAAAAAGTTATTTGGGAGCGCGCCGCTCCGTATTTTTCCTTTTCTTCGTCTGTCTATCAGCGTGTTGTTCCTGTCAGCGTGTGTGCTCTCAGTACAACAGCCAATCAAATTAGATCTACGCTGTTTTCATCACACAGCATTCATCCAATCAAATTGCAGGACAACCACCGAACAAGAGTTGTCAAACAATGCGGCAGAGAGAAACAATTATGCCAAAGTTGGTTTCGTTCGGGTATAAAAACTACGACTTGGTCAACAAAAAACGAATTGCCGTATGCAAATCACGCAGTTCGAATATTACAGACGGAGACGCAACAACTTCCAACTTCTTTCGACATTTGAAGTTGCACAAAGAAGGGTAAGTTTTGAATGTAAGATAACGTTTATTGGCTAAGTAACGTAACTTTTATTTGCTGTGTAGTTAAATCAGTGAGGCTGTAAACTCACTGCTAACGTCATAACCATAGACATCTTATAAGGGTACGCAGCATCGAGCGCTACTGCCTACTGGCGCAGACGAGACGCGGGGCCGCCATCTTGGAGTGGTGATCCGCTCCACTCAGCGCAATTCATTTGGCAGGAGCAATGAACTGTCAGCGCATTTAATTCATCTTACCTCACTGAATACCACTGATTTTCACGCGCTTTTTTGTCATACGTGTAGCTATGATAAAGGAAACATGTTTTGGCGTGTTTTATTACTCATAGTTTGCTTAACAGTAATATAATATTCTTATACGCTATAAGTGACCAGAAATGTATGAATACATTATATATATACATATATATATATATATATATATATATATATATATATATATATATATATATATATATATATATATATATTATATATATATATATATCTTATAGACTGTATCTCTGTTGCTGCAGCAGCAGAGAGTCTGTCTTGGCACTTTGTATTGATATTTTGTATTACATTCTTCCCTTAAATGATCATGTTTGCAGTCATTGTTTTATATGTATTTTTTATGTATGTCGCTTTGGATAAAAGCGTCTGCCAAAGACTTCAACATAAACATATATAAACACCTGAAAGTCTTTATCAGCTAAAACCACCAATCTGTTTCACTGGATTCAGAATAAAACCAAATGTTGTCTTACCCAACAATGTTAGTATTTGAATATTGTTACTTGAAGACTTATTCCTGGTTACAATTATACTGTTAAGAAAGTATTGTCTTATATTTTGCCTAAAATGAGAATGCATCATAATCAGTGGCGGCTGGTGAATTTTGTTTTAGGTGGGGCTGAAAGTTTGTAAACCAAACCCCTGTAGGGGGTCAACCTCCCCCAGAAGATTTCTTTGTGATTTTCACATACAAATATTGAAGATCTTTGCTCCTTCTCAACTCTGTGGTAATATTATTTTCATAAAATACAACCAATAGTACATTAATGTTAAATCTTACTTGTGAAAAGTAATCCCCCGATTCCTATTTTCAACAGTCCGCTCATTTGAGTAGGAAAACGCTGAACACCATCTTTATTTTCTACCTGTCAACTGTCACTACTTCAAGATGGCGGCCAAATTGCTCGCGTCACAGCAACCAATGCTGCTTCTACTTATAAGATGTCTATGGTTATAACGTCATTGCAAACACGGCAATCTGTTGCGTCCACTGCAGTTCGCTACCTTATTCATACTTTTTGCCAAGTGATTTTTTTAAGCAGGGTTGCATGAGGTACCTAGACAAAACGTTACGTTAGTCAATGTATCACACACAGTAACGTAACGTTAAAATGTATACTATATTAACAATACGTGTACATATTGCATAGGGCCCTGACATCTAAAAAGTACAACTCTGTTCATTGTTTTGTTCATGTTTTTGTTATGTTTTTCATATGTACGCACACATAAACACACATACAGTATGAGATGAGATCAATGAGATAAGGTAAGAACAGGATAGAAACTGCTGTGGAACTAGTTACAATGCAATATGCCATGGAAATACAATGTTAACACTTTTGTGCAAATAAGTACAGTTGCACTTGTTTTTTCAAATGTGTTTATTCTGTAAAAGAATGAGTTAAATGTTTAAAATTACTGGATAATAGTGCTATTATGAAGTGCAATGTCAGCACTTTTTTCCCCCTGCAATTTCAAATGCACTTGTTTTAATAAATAAATACAGCGTTTTAAAAGCATACACAATCTGTGTAAATATATTAGTCTGTGGTTAAAAGGACTTGAAAGGACTCGAAATTCAAAATGCAGGACTTGGGACTTGACTTGAGACTTCCCAGTCTCGACTTTGGACTTGACTCGGGACTTGCCTGTCTTGACTCGGGACTTGACTCGAGACTTGAGGGCAAAGACTTGAGACCTACTTGTGACTTGCAAAGCAATGACTTGGTCCCACCTCTGATAGTCACTGCATAACTATCTGGAGGACTGGCTTGCAGAAAAACACTGAGGTCAGGTCATGCATTATCAGCACAATTCCATGTTAAGAAAAACAAAATGATAACATCTTTGGCTGTAAAATCACAACGAGCCTAAATGAACTTTTCTCGTCCCTTAACAGCTGCAGTGTGTGGTCTACAAAAGCAAATACCCTCGGGCAGTTTTTAATTAGTGCCGACTCAAACAGCATTGACATTAACAGCTTTGGCTGTAGGCAACCTCCTGATGTACTTAATTTATTCTTTTTTTAATTAATGTCACAAGATGATGGTATCTGCATTGAAAATATCATGAGTCGTTGTCATCCTGAAGCTTTATCTACCACTGCATGCACTTTACAATGTCAGTTGCACGATTCAGCTGACAAACAGCGACTGTTTACAATCGTCAGACATTGACGTTAACAGCTGTGGCTGTAGGCAACCTCCTGCCAGTTTTTTTTTTTTTTTACTGTGTAATGAGTATCCAGTAGCTTTATTAGCTCTGCGTGCGCTTTAAAATGTTGCCGCTCAGCTGTTGGTGTGAAAAAGTTACTTACTAATCTTACATAAACCTGCTCAGCGGCCTTGTGGTTAGAGTGTCCGCCCTGAGACTGGAAGGTCGTGAGTTCAAACCCCGGCCGAGTCATACCAAAGACTATAAAAATGGGACTCATTGCCTCCCTGCTTGGCACTCAGCATCAACGATTAGAATTGGGGGTTAAAGCAACAAAATGATTCCCGAGCGCGTCCACTGCTGCTGCTCACTGCTCCCCTCACCTCCCAGGGGGTGAACACAGGGATGGGTCAAATGCAGAGGATAATTTCACCACACCTAGTGTGTGCGTGACTATCAGTGGTACTTTAACTTGAACTTACTAGTACTTGTCAGCACTATTAATACAGACCCATGCAAACTGCTGAGTCTGTATCTGCTATCACAGGGGTTAGGTTTTCTCCTCCCCTTTCCGGGGAGGAGTTACCCTTTGTATTGTATGATTTTTATGAATATTATATGCATATAAAGAAATAAGCCTGCCGCCACACACTGTACACAGCTTTCACACACTTATAAACTCTTCCTATGCTCTAAAAACACTTCATACACTCTAAAGCTTAAATCATTTTAACATGAACACCTAAATTGGTAATGTAACACTTTATACTTGTATTATAAATTATATTAATTATTTGCATATGTTATTATATAGTATATATAGTACAGGCCAAAAGTTTGGACACACCTTCTCATTTCAATGTGTTTTCTTTATTTTCATGACTATTTACATTGTGGATTGTCACTGGAGGCATCAAAACTATCACACCTGTGAAGTGAGAACCATTTCAGCCGACTACCTCTTGAAGCTCATCGAGAGAATGCCAAGAGTGTGCAAAGCAGTAATCAGAGCAAAGGGTGGCTATTTTGAAGAAACTAGAATATAAAACATGTTTTCAGTTATTTCACCTTTTTATTGTTAAGTACATAACTCTACATGTGTCCATTCATAGTTTTGATGCCTTCAGTGACAATCTACTATGTATATAGTCGTGAAAATAAAGAAAGCTCATTAAGTTATTGACCTTCTAATTACAATGGTTAAAAATACTACTTTAATAAAAAATATGTTTATTGCGTTATATTATTGCTATATATTATGATTACATTAGTGCTTAATTTGGCCACAGTTAATGTAAGCTTTATAAGTATTTACCATTATCATTGTCAAATTTAAATTAATTAATACCCTTTCAGTGGCCTAGTGGTTAGAGTGTCCGCCCTGAGATCGGTAGGTTGTGAGTTCAATCCCCGGCCGAGTCATACCAAAGACTATAAAAAAGGGACCCATTACCTCCCTGCTTGACACTCAGCATTAAGGGTTGGAATTGGGGGTTAAATCACCAAAAATGATTCCCGGGCGCGGCAACCGCTGCTGCCCACTGCTCCCCTCACCTCCCAGGGGGTGATCAAGGGTGATGAGTCAAATGCAGGGAATAATTTCGCCACACCTAGTGTGTGTGTGTGACAATCATTGGTACTTTAACGTTAACTTTAACTATGTTGTTGCAATGCTTTTGACTATATATAATAACGATCTGCAATAATATAGTAATAATAATAATATAGTAATAATAATAGTTATATTTGTTTTAAGTTGCATTAAAATGGCTTAAATTAGATTTGCTGTTACCTGCAGAAACCCTGTAAGTCCACTTTATTTATCGAATTGAAGGACGGCGTGGCGCGGTTTGGAGAGTGGCCGCGCCAGCAACCTGAGGGTTCCTGGTTCAATCCCCACCTTCTACCAACCTAGTCACGTCCGTTTTGTCCTTGAGCAAGACACTTCACCCTTGCTCCTGATGGGTCATAGTTAGGGCCTTGCATGGCAGCTCCCGCCATCAGTGTGTGAATGTGTGTGTGTGAATGTGGAAATAGTGTCAAAGCGCTTTGAGTACTTTGAAGGTAGAAAAGCGCTATACAAGTATAACCCATTTAAGTATTGGGACACCTGTTTGAGTTAATTTATACCAAATTCATCCTTCGTCAAACTGTTCCCACAAACTTCCACACTCAAAATTGCCTTGCTAAAATGAAGAACTATGATTATTATATATTTAGGGATGTGCCAATCGATATGCCACCGATCAGTATTGGACAATTTTGATATGATATGTAATAGCCATTGCTGATCAATGGCTTTTAATGGCGATCACAAACGCCCATCTCCTCTGGCTGACACTATTTATTTTTAGTCTTCCTGTTGACTAGCAAGCAGCTCATTGTGTATCTGCATACACAGCGTGAAAAAACCCCCATCTTAGTTAATAATAATCTCCTCCATTATAGCAAATAAACTGCATTACTTAGTATCTTAAGTATCACTGGAGCACGGGGCTACACATATCACACACCGAGAGCAAGCAGGAGCAGAATTGGAATCGGCAGAATAAAATCCCTGATTGGAACATCCCTAATATGTACAGTGCAGGCCAAAGGTTTGGACACACCTTCTCATTCACAACACAACTGATGGTCCCAACCCCATTGAAGTCCCAACTGTGAAGTGAAAACCATTTCAGCTGACTACCTCTTGAAGCTCATCGAGAGAATGCCAGGAGTGTGCAAAGCAGTAATCAGAGCAAAGGGTGGCTATTTGGAAGAAACTAAAATATAAAACATGTTTTCAGTTATTTCACATTTTTTGTTAAGTACATAACTCCACATGTGTTCATTCATAGTTTTGATGCCTTCAGTGACAATCTACAATGTAAATAGTTATGAAAATGCATTGAATGAGAAGGTGTGTCCAAACTTTTGGCCTGTACTGTATATATTATGATAGAATTCAGATGAATTGCTTTATTAAGAGCTACAGTATGTCGTGTAGTTTGATTCTCGCATGTTCACGTCTACTTGTGTGTTGTTTTTGAAGGAAAACTCACGCCCTCCTTGTACGAGGCTGCCGGCTGCGACATGTCCCTGGTCAATTTCGAGCCCGCGACCAGACGAGCCTCCAATAACATTTGGTAAGTGGCCACTTCGTTAGGTAAGTACGCACAATGGAACAAGAGCCAATACCAGAGCTGCGTCAAGATGGCGCATGGGGGTTTGTTTTGTCAGAGGCATTGATTGAGTTGCTTGAAGTTCACATGTAATATTTGGCAAAAAAACAGCTCTTGTTCTGAATTGTGCATGTGTACCTAATCTAATGACCAGTGTGTGCATTTTAGGTGACCGTAGAAAGATAATTGAATTTTAAATGTGCTGCTTGCAGGGACACTGACTCCCACCTCTCCAGTTCTACCTCAGTTCGTTTCTACCCTCATGACCTGGTGAGTAGCATTTTTGCACGATTTGGGGCTGCTTTCAATCCTTTTAAAGCAGTGTTTTTCAACCACTGTGCCGCGGCACACTAGTGATATTGTCTGGTGTGCCGTGGGAAATTATACAGCTTCATCTAATTGGTCCAAAAATATTTTTTGCAAATCAATAATTATAATAATGTGCCATTGTCTAGTGCAGTGTTTTTATTTTGAGTTGGTTGTTGTTTCCTGTGTGTAGTGCTTTAGTTCCTGTCTTGCGCTGTTATTTTGGTGACCCTTCCTGTTTTGTTGGTGTTCTCCTGTAGCAGTTTCATGTCTTCCTTTGAGTGCTATTGCCCGTACCTGCTTTGTTTTCGCAATCAAAACTATTGAAGTTGTGCGTACGCTATCCTTCTTTGTGGGGACATTGTTGATTGTCATGTCATGTACGGATGTACTTTGTGGACGCCGTCTCGTGCTCCACGCGCTGTAAGTCTTTGCTGTCGTCCAGCATTCTGTTTTTGTTTACTTTGTAACCAGTTCAGTTTTACTTTTGTTTTGCATAGCCATAAGACAAAAGGCAAGTCCCGCTAGGAAAAAGGCACTGAAGCATAGGGATGGCTATGCAAAACAAAAGCAAGACTGAACTGGCTACAAAGTAAACAAAAACAGAATGCTGGACTACAGCAAAAACTTAGTGTGTGGAGCAGAGACGGCGTCCACAAAGTACATCCGTACATGACATGACAATCAACAATGTTCCCACAAAGAAGGATAGCGTAAGCACAACTTTAAATACCGTATTTTTCGGACTATAAGTCACAGTTTTTTTCATAATTTGGCCGGGGGTGCGACTTAAACTCAGGAGCGACTTACGTGTGAAATGATTAACACATTACCGTAAAATATCAAATAATATTATTTAGTTCATTCACGTAAGAGACTAGACGTATAAGATATCATGGGATTTAGCGATTAGGAGTGACAGATTGTTTGGTAAACGTATAGCATGTTGTATATGTTATAGTTATTTGAATGACTCTTACCATAATATGTTACGTTAACATACCAGGCACGTTCTCGAGAAGTTGGTTATTTATGCCTCATATAACGTACACTTATTCAGCCTGTTGTTCACTATTCTTTATTTATTTTGAATTGCCTTTCAAATGTCTATTCTTGGTGTTGGCTTTTATCAAATAAATTTCCCCAAAAAATGCGACTTATACTCCAGTGCGACTTATATATGTTTTTTTTCCTTCTTTATTATGCATTTTCGGCCGGTGCGACTTATACTCCGGAGCGACTTATACTCCGAAAAATACGGTAGTCTTGATTACGAAAACAAAGCAGGTGCGGGCAATAGCACTCAAAGGAAGGCGTGAAGCTGCTACAGGAGAACACCAACAAAACAGGAAGGGTCTCCAAAATAACAGCGCAAGACAGGAACTAAAGCACTACACACAGGAAACAACAACCAACTCAAAATAAGGCACGACAACCTGGTGGAGTTTCATTTTATTAACCTTTTCTGCTGGTGGTTTGCCGCCGTATTTTTTTTTTTTTTTAAATGTGCCTTGGCTCAAAAAAGGTTGAAAAACACTGCTTTAAGGAAGATGGACCTGTATGTTCTGTCTCAAACAAACGGCGGTTGCTGGCGCTGTTGTGCAGTGACTACCCAGATGGCGAGGAGTGGGTGGTGGTCGCAGGCCAGAACGAAATAAAAACCCTTAAACACTGCTACTGCTTAATGTGCATTTTTCAATGTTGACGTGTTTTGACTCGCTCTGACCGTGAGGCAGCTCTCCCTCCCTCAGATCCGCCTGAACCGCCTCCTGACTATGGACCCAGAGCTTCTGGAGCAGCAGGATGCTGACCTGAGCCCGGAGCTACAGGATGCGCCGCTGGGCCAGGGTGACGCAGCGGCCCACGTGGCCGCTGGCAAAGCCAAGCAGTATTACCGCCTGTGGCTCATGCCTTACCTGTGGGTTGGCCTGCACTTTGATCGGCTCACGCTGCTGGCGCTGTTTGACCGGTGAGTATATGCATACAGTATATGTGTATTTATATGTGTATATGTATTTTTTTTTTTCTTAAAATCAACTGAGTGTTTGATTTCGGAGGCTATATGTAATTTATAAAAGTCTGATAGTAGCATCCAGCAGTTTTATTATTAGCTCTGCATGCACTTTAAAGTGTGGCTACTCTGCTGTTGTACTGTTGTTTACACCAAATCATAATTAATTAATAATAATAATAATAATAATACCTGAGATTTATATAGCGCTTTTCTAAGTACCCAAAGTCACTTTACATGTTAAAAACCCATCATTCATTCACACCTGGTGGTGGTAAGCTACTTTCGTAGCCACAGCTGCCCTGGGGTAGACTGACGGAAGCGTGGCTGCCAATTTGCGCCTACAGCCCCTCCGACCACCACCTATCATTCATTCAACATTCATTCACCGGTGTGAGCGGCACCGGGGGCAAGGGTGAAGTGTCCTGCCCAAGGACACAACGGCATGGTAAGAGGCGGGGATCGAACCTGCAGCCCTCAGGTTTCTGACACGGGCGCTCTACCCACTACGCCATGTCGCCCCATTAATTCATTAATTCACTTCCAAATCTCAATTTTTATTTATTCAGATTAAAATAAATCTATTCATAATTTTGAGAATTAAAACAATGTTTATTTCTTTTTAAGATTACATTTTTGGATTAAAAACATAAAACGGCAATTATTGATACTATTGCTTTTATTCATTTTTGGTTGTCCTTTTTGTGACTATTGTATTTGTATGTCTTCTAAATGGCTTTGTATTGTAAAGCTGGGATTGAGTTGGAGTTGGGGTTGCTTTATTTCAGGTGGGCGGGGTTGGGGGGGCGGGGTTTGGTGGTAGCGGGGGGTGTATATTGTAGTTAGTGCTGCAAGGGGTTCTGGGTATTTGTTCTGTTGTTTTACGGTGCGGATGTTCTCCCGAAATGTGTTTGTCATTCTTGTTTTTTGTGTGGGTTCACAGTGTGGCGCATATTTGTAACAGTGTTAAAGTTGTTTATACGGACACCCTCAGTGTGACCTGTATGGATGTTGATCAAGTATGCCTTGCATTCACTTGTGTGTGTGTATGTAAGCCGCATATATTATGTGACTGGGCCGGCGCACAGTTTATATGGAGGAAAAGCGGACGTGACGACAGGTTATGGAGGACGCTAAAGGCAGTGCCTTTAAGACACGCCCCTAATATTGTTGCTCGGGTGGAAATCGGGAGAATGGTTGCCCCGGGAGATTTTCGGGAGGGGCACTGAAATTTGGGAGTCTCCCGGGAAAATCGGGAGGGTTGGCAAGTATGCTGATGAGAGTATTTGGTAAGCCCCGTTTTGTCCTACTAATTTCAGCGATCCTTGAACTCACCGTAGTTTACATATACAACTTTCTCCGATGCTGCCACAGAAAAATTTGTTTTATGCCATTTCTTCTTTGTCTCATTTTGTCCACCAAATGTTTTATGCTGTGCGTGAATGCACAAAGGTGAGCTTTGTTGATGTTATGGACTTGTGTGGATTGCTTATCTGGCATATTTGGTCAATCCATGACCGCAAGCTAATCGATGCCAACATGCTATTTAGGCTAGCCATATGTACATATTCCACCATTATGCCTCGTTTGTAGTATATTTGAGCTCATTTAATTTCCTTTACTTATGTCCTCTGTGTGTTTAATTTATTTTTGCATGTCTCATGACACATTATATGTACAGTATGTAATATTGGCTGCATTTGTCATAGTTGTTTGTGTGCCATGTTCCAGACCACAGCAAACGCTACCCAGCTTGCAAAGATTGTAATAAATCCATTAGAAGAAGACAGCCTGCTGTTTCCTTTAACTTGGACACACACATCTATTCCTTTGGCCATTCTGAGCCAGTAATTTCCAGATTAGCCTCCATTTTAGTAATGATTTCCAATGTTACAAAAATGTGTAGAATAAAAATTAAAATACAAAATTTCTGTCAACGAAGATTTGCGTCAGCCTTTGATAGTAGGCTAATATAACTAATATAGACTTTTACATCCTGTGTTGTCTTCATTACAATACTTATAGAAGGCTTTTAATTTTTAGTGGCTCCAGACAGATTTTTTTTATTTTGTATTTTTGGTCCAATATGGGCTCTTTTAACATTTTGGGTTGCCGACCCCTGGTTTAGCCTGTGGAAGATTGTTGTAAAGCTGTTGTCATTCGATGGTATCTTTTCTTATTTTACGGACCTTTTTATTAATTCTCACAGTAATAAAAATACGGGAAAAGTGGGTCCCTAGACAGCTCAATACGGAACGCCTATTTCTGTTTCTTAATACGGGACGATTCAGTTTTTCAAGGGACGGTTGGCAACTGTAATTGTAACACTCGATGGTGTCTTTTGCTATTTTACGGACCTTTTTATTAATTCTCACGGTAATAAAAATACGGGAAAAGGGGGTCCCTAGACAGCTCAATACGGAACGCCCATTTCTGTTTCTAAATACGGGACAATTCAGTTTTTCAATTGCTATTTTACGGATCTTTTTGTAATTCTCACGGTAATAAAAATACGGGAAAAGTGGGTCCCTAGACAGCTCAATAAAGAATGCCTTTTTCTGTTTCTAAATACGGGACGATTCAGTTTTTCAATTGCTATTTTACGGATCTTTTTGTAATTCTCACGGCAATAAAAATACGGGAAAAGTGGGTCCCTAGACAGCTCAATACGGAACGCCCATTTCTGTTTCTAAATACGGGACGATTCAGTTTTTCAAGGGACTGTTGGCAACTGTATTTGTAACACTTGATGGTGTCTTTTGCTATTTTACAGACCTTTTTATTCATTCTCACGGTAATAAAAATATGGGAAAAGTGGGTCCCTAGACAGCTCAATACGGAGCGCCCATTTCTGTTTCTAAATACGGGACGATTCAGTTTTTCAATTGCTATTTTACGGATCTTTTTGTAATTCTCACGGTAATAAAAATACGGGAAAAGTGGGTCCCTAGACAGCTCAATACGGAACGCCCATTTCTGTTTCTAAATACGGAACGATTCAGTTTTTCAAGGAACGGTTGGCAACTGTAATTGTAACACTCGATGGTGTCTTATGCTTTTTTACGGACCTTTTTATTAATTCTCACGGTAATAAAAATTCCGGGAAAAGTGGGTCCCTAGACAGCTCAATACGGAATGCCCATTTCTGTTTCTAAATACGGGACGATTCAGTTTTTCAATTGCTATTTTACGGATCTTTTTGTAATTCTCACGGTAATAAAAATACGGGAAAAGTGGGTCCCTAGACAGCTCAATACGGAACGCCCATTTCTGTTTCTAAATATGGGACGATTCAGTTTTTCAAGGGACGGTTGGCAACTGTAATTGTAACACTCGATGGTGTCTTTTGCTATTAAACGGACCTTTTTATTAATTCTCACGGTAATAAAAATAAGGGAAAAGTGGGTCCCTAGACAGCTCAATACGGAGCACCCATTTCTGTTTCTAAATACGGGACGATTCAGTTTTTCAATTGCTATTTTACAGATCTTTTTGTAATTCTCACGGTAATAAAAATACGGGAAAAGTGGGTCCCTAGACAGCTCAATACGGAATGCCTATTTCTGTTTCTAAATACGGGACGATTCAGTTTTTCAAGGGACTGTTGGCAACTGTAATTGTAACACTCGATGATGTCTTTTGCTATTTTACAGAGCTTTTTATTCATACTCACGGTAATAAAAATACGGGAAAAGTGGGTCCCTAGACAGCTCAATACGGAACGCCCATTTCTGTTTCTAAATACAGGACGATTCAGTTTTTCAATTGCTATTTTATGGATCTTTTTGTAATTCTCACGGTAATAAAAATACGGGAAAAGTGGGTCCCTAGACAGCTCAATACGGAACGCCCATTTCTGTTTCTAAATACGGGACGATTCAGTTTTTCAATTGCTATTTTACGGACCTTTTTGTAATTCCCACGGTAATAAAAATACGGGAAAAGTGGGTCCCTAGACAGCTCAATACGGAACGCCCATTTCTGTTTCTAAATACGGGACGATTCAGTTTTTCAATTGCTATTTTACGGATCTTTTTGTAATTCTCACGGTATTAAAAATCCAGGAAAAGTGGGTCCCTAGACAGCTCAATACGGAACGCCCATTTCTGTTTCTAAATACGGGACGATTCAGTTTTTTAATTGCTATTTTACGGACCTTTTTGTAATTCTCACGGTAATAAAAATACGGGAAAAGTGGGTCCCTAGACAGCTCAATACGGAAAGCCTATTTCTGTTTCTAAATACGGGTCGATTCAGTTTTTCAAGGGACGGTTGGCAACTGTAATTGACTTTGTCCATGCCGCACTAGCCAACTGTCAAACTTAATACAAAAACCAAAGTAGTTCCAAGCCAATGCCAGAGTTATACCCTGTTGCTCAGAGCTAGCTTTCAAGTAGCTTGTGGATCTACCTCGACAGTGCAGATCCTCATTGCCAGAAGTTGATCAAAATAAACATGACGTATTGTTTAATCATAGCGGTGCCAAAGCGAGATAACTGGATGGAATGCATTGTTGCACCCTTAAAATGTTTTCACTTTGAGGGAATAATCTGAAATATAACCTACTTCAATTCAACACCTGGTCCTCTGCACTTTGCGTAAATAAGTTCTCTGTTAAAAATTAGGGTGTAGTTACTCAACTCTAAAGTTTCTCTGCTGTGTTTGCAGGAACCGAGAGGTTCTGGAGAACGTGCTGGCCGTGGTGCTCGCAGTTTTGGTGGCCTTTCTAGGCTCAGTGTTGCTGGTTCACGACTTCTTCACCGACATCTGGGTCTTTCAGTTCTGCCTCGTCATCGCAAGCTGCCAGTATTCTTTACTGAAGGTAGAATCTTGCGACACTTCTTCCCTTTTTTAACTGTCGTGTAAGAATGTTGGTTTTACTTGGTTTTACTTCTCTTTTGACTGGCAGAGCGTCCAACCAGACTCCTCCTCTCCTCGACATGTAAGTAACAGCAGGCTTTTAGTGGCGCCACCTGTAACTACTACTCTTCCTTATGTGCACTTTCAATATGTACATTGTTACATGGTCTAAGCCAGGCCTGGGCAATTATTTTGACTCAGGGGGCCAAATTTTGAGAACAAAATGTGTCTTAAGTTAAAGTTCAAGTACCAATGATTGTCACACACATGCTACGTGTGGTGAAATTTGTCCTCTGCATTCGACCCATCCTCTTGTTCACCCCCCGGGAGGTGAGGGGAGCAGTGGGGAGCAGTGGGCAGCAGTGGTGCCGCGCCCGGGAATCATTTTTGGTGATTTAACCCCCAATTCCAACCCTTGATGCTGAGTGGAGGTGATGGGTCCCATTTTTATAGTCTTTGGTATTACTCGGCCGGGGTTTGAACTCACGACCTACCGATCTCAGGGCGGACACTCTAACCACTAGGCCACTGAGTAGGTGGGGGCCAGTATATCTATTTTTTAGGAAAACTAATACAAAACCTCACAATAAAGTCTGATTGAATGCTAAAAATGTTATGACAGACCGCCTTAAAAACGGAATGGAATTTAATTTTTTTCTATGAAAGATAAAACCCTGAATATTGACAACATATGAACGTCACACCACCTCTCAATCGACATATTTTACAATCAAGGCAAATGCAACAAACACAGCGAAATATGAACGTGAAGGGTAAAAAAACAAAAAAACACCTACAATCTGATACATCTGATACATCACTAAGCTTTAGAACTTTCTTGTAAAAATCTCCTTCCGCGTCTGTCCCTGACACCCACATTTCAGGCTGGCCGCTCTGGAAACACTCTGTGGAAACGCTCCCCACCCACACTGCTTGGTGCCTCGTCTGACCTGCTGTGACGTAGATTACCATAGTAACTGGTAGGGTTGTACAGCAGGCCTGGGCAATTATTTTCACTCGGGGGGCCAAATTTAGAGAAAAAAATGTGTCTGGGGGCCTGTATATCTATTTTTAGGAAAACTAATACAAAACCTCACAATAAAGTCTGATTGAATGCTAAAAATGTTATGACAGACCGCCTTAAAAACGGAATGGAATTTAATTTTTTTCTATGAACGATAAAACCCTGAATATTGACAACATATGAACGTCACACCCCCTCTCAATCGACATATTTTACAATCAAGCCAAATGCAGCAAACACAGCGAAATATGAACGTGAAGGGTAAAAAAAAAAAACACATCTACAATCTGATACATCTGATACATCACTAAGCTTTAGAACTTTCTTGTAAAAATCTCCTTCTGCGTCTGTCCCTGACACCCGCATTTCAGGCTGGCCGCTCTGGAAACACTCTGTGAAAACGCTCCCCACTGATGGAACCAGATCTTTACCTATATCCATATTTAAGTGTTACTTCTTTACTTCCATAGTCATATTACAAAATAGCTAGTATTCTTCCTTCTTTCTCTCTCATAGTAATGTGTGTCGGCCTTCTAGCAGTGGAATGCAGGGTGTAGAGATAACTCAGGGAGTAGTCTAAACAACGAGGGTGGGAGCGAGGGACAGAGGGAAGAACACAGGACTTCCGGGGTTTTGGGGGAGAGATTGATCTAGACTGGGTGAGGGAACGCTTCTGTACTGGATTTGGTCTCACGTTTGTCTTAAAAGCTTTGAGAATAAACCACAAAATACCAACTACTGCCTGGTGATTAATTTAAACTTCAGCTTATGTGCCATAATACGAATTTGGGAGTGACCAGCAGCTTAAAATCCCTGGGAGGAAGAGCTGGTCAACGCAACACCACCCACACAGCTTGGTGCCTCGTCTGACCTGCTGTGACGTCGATTACCATAGCAACTACCGTATATTTCGGACTATAAATCGCAGTTTTTTTCATAGTTTGGCCGGGGGTGCGACTTATACTCAGGAGCGACTTATGTGTGAAATTATTAACACATTACCGTAAAATATCAAATAATAGGATTTAGCTCATTCACGTAAGAGACTAGACGTATAAGATTTCATGGGATTTAGCGATTAGGAGTGACAGATTGTTTGGTAAACGTATAGCATGTTCTATATGTTATAGTTATTTGAATGACTCTTACCATAATATGTTACGTTAACATACCAGGCACGTTCTCAGTTGGTTATTTATGCCTCATATAACGTACACTTATTCAGCCTGTTGTTCACTATTCTTTATTTATTTTAAATTGCCTTTCAAATGTCTATTCTTGGTGTTGGGTTTTATTAAATAAATTTCCCCAAAAAATGCGACTTATACTCCAGTGCGACTTATATATGTTTTTTTCCTTCTTTATTATGCATTTTCGGCCGGTGCGACTTATACTCCGGAGCGACTTATAGTCCGAAAAATACGGTAGTAGGGTTGTACGGTATACGGGTATTAGTATAGTACTGCAATACTAATGAATCATATTCGGTACCATACCGCCTCTGAAAAGTACCGGTCCGCCACACCCTAAGATTTTTTGTTTAAATAAAGCCAATAATGCAATTTTTTCTGGTCCCTTTTATTTAGAAAAGTATTGAAAAGTATCGGATTAATATTGGTATCAGGACAACACTAGTCACTAAAATATCATGCAAAAGCGCAGATTCCAACCATTGAAATGCGTTGTATAGTTCAAGACTTATGGTAATTAGAAAACATCACTGCACATCATAATGGCAGCTACAGTTTCCATCTTAAAGATGTAAAAAAAATATTTGGGAATGTCCGGCGGGCCAGATTGAAAAGCTTAACGGGCCGCATGTGGCCCCCGGGCCTTAATTTTCCCAGATCTGGTCTAGTCTAAGCTGTGTTCTACTACGACGTGAGGATTTGTTATCATTAAAGACATGACATGAGCTGGTGGAAGTGTGGGTGGGGCTATTTGTCAAAGTAAACAAACCACACACTTTCTTGTCAATATTTCATACATTTTATTATTCATTGTGGTTCTTTAGAGCTTCTTGCGCCAGCAGCTGTGTCTTTTATTAATGTCGCGCTTGCTCAGCTGTGGCGACTGCGGCTTTAAATAGCTGCCCAGAGTTCAGAGAGCTTTTAGATTCAAACACTTGTAAGAAATCAATAATAGTGCAGGGTATGAGACGCATATAGACGCTCACCTTAGGGCTGCCCTGATAAAACCACTATATTTGGTATTTGGCCACCCATTCAAATGATCAGAATCAGGTGTCCTAATCAGTTGGCTTGGCCACAGGTGTATACAATCAAGCACTTAGGCATGGAGACTGTTTCTACAAACATTTGTGAAAGAATGGGCCGCTCTCAGTGATTTCCAGCGTGGAACTGTCATAGGATGCCACCTGTGCAACAAATCCAGTCGTGAAATTTCCTCGCTCCCAAATATTCCGAAGTCAACCGTCTGCTTCATTATAAGAAAAGTGAAGAGTTTGGGAACAACAGCAACTCAGCCACCAAGTGGTAGGCCACGTAAACTGACAGAGAGGGGTCAGCGGATGCTGAAGCGCATAGTGCAGAGACTTTCTGCACAGTCAGTTGCTACAGAGCTCCAAACTTCATGTGGTCTTCCAATTAGCCCACGTACAGTACGCAGAGAGCTTCATGGAATGGGTTTCCATGGCCCGAGCAGCTGCATCTAAGCCATACATCACCAAGTCCAATGCAAAGCGTGGGATGCAGTGGTGTAAAGCAGTGGTCCCCAACCGATTGGTACCGGGCCGCACAAGAAATATATATATATATATATATATATATATATATATATATATATATATATATATATATATATATATATATATATATATATATATATATATATATATATATATATATATATATATATATATATATATATATATATATATATTTTTTTTTTTTTTTTTTGATTAAATCAACATAAAAAACACAATATATACATTATATATCAATGTAGATCAATACAGTCTGCAGGTATACAGTCCGTAAGCACACATGATTGTATTTCTTTATGGAAAAAAATAATAATAAAATGTTTTTTTTGTTTTTTTTTTAAATACATCCATTATTTGCATGGAGTGAGAAGAGAAAGTAAAAATGAGTGTTGCAGAGAGCGAATAAATTGTGGATAAAACAGGAAAAGTCACCTTGACAGTATGGTAGTTTCGCTGACATTTCAAAATGGACCATAGTTAGACCAATGTGGTCTGTAAATCATGCAAGGCACCCGTCCCCACCAAGACCGGTAATACCACACCACCACGACCAACCATTTAGAGCACAGCTGTAACTTCATGGCACTAAACCTGCAGACAATAGTTATTCTTAGGTTTTTCTGTTTACATTTTCACATTCTGCACTATTTTCTTACACTTTATTAAGTATTCCTTATTTTTACACCTTCACTTTAAGAGGTTATTGTTAAATGTTCAATGCGATTTTAGAATTCTGCTCACATTGAATGTTTTCCATGCTTGTGTTGACATTCCATTTCCTTTCTGCCTTGATAGTTGTGCGGATTATAATCACAGGAAGGTTACGTTCGAAATAATGATTAAGTGTATTTAAGTGTGATTAAGTGTGGAACAATTTCCCTTGTGGATTATTAAAGTTTGTCTGAGTCCATCCATCCACCCATCCATTTTCTACCGCTTGTCCCTTTTTGGGGTCGCGGGGGGTGCTGGAGCCTATCTCAGCTGCATTCGGGCGGAAGGCGGGGTACACCCTGGACAAGTTGCCACCTCATCGCAGGGCCAACACAGATAGACAGACAACATTCACACACTAGGGCCAATTTAGTGTTGCCAATCAACCTATCCCCAGGTGCATGTCTTTGGTGGTGGGAGGAAGCCGGAGTACCCGGAGGGAACCCACGCAGTCACGGGGAGAACATGCAAACTCCACAAGGAAAGATTCCGAGCCCGGGATTGAACCCAGGACTACTCAGGACCTTCGCATTGTGAGGCACATGCACTAACCCCTGTGCCTCCGTGCTGCCCAAGATATAACATCATAATTAATAAATAAAAAGTCAAAATTGTGTGATAAGATGTCTTATGAGATCAGGTCACAATTATGAGATAAAAAAAAAAAAAAATCAGGAGATAAAGTCTTAATTTTGAGTTTAAAAAAAAAAAAAATCGAAATTATGAGATAAAAAAATCTAGTTTATGAGATAAAATCAAAATTATGAAATCGAAATTTGAAATTATCAGATAGAAAATTTAAATCATTAAATAAAGTCATAATTATGAGATAAAAAAGTCATAATTATTAGATAAAAGAAATTGAGATTATGAAATAATATGAAATAAATTTAAAAAATCGAAATCCCGATATTAATTGAGACTATGAGATAAAGTAATAATTATGAGAGAGTGAAATAAGAGATTAAAAATGTAAATTTTTAGACTAAAAATTTAAATGATAAAATTAAGTCAAAATTATGAGATACTTTTAATGATGAGATAAAATGTCAAAGTTATAACAAAGTCGAATTTATGAGGTAAAAAATTTAAATTATGAGTAAATAAATTCAAAACGGAGATATATAAGTCTAAGTCTTATAATCAAAATTAATATAATTTTCTCCTGGTCCTTACTTTCGATACGTCATAAAAATAGCAATAACCATCAAAATCGAGCGATATCAAACACTTATATCCTAATACAGTTGTTTTAGTTATATCGCCCAGCCCAAGCTCATCTTATATAAAATTTGCAGAAAAAACGCCCCCAGGAGAAGAAATGTTTTTTTGGAAGATGCTCACCCACTCTTGTCAAATCTTCCATTTATTCTCTCTGCAGAAACGTTGTTTCTACACAAAATCAGGCATTTTTAAGCCGCAACAAACATAAAAGCCCGCAAAATTCTGGAGGGACTGTCTTATTGTGTATCAATTACTGAATGAATCATTTGTATAAACGCTACTACACTAGATGGATGTTTTTGAACTCCTCCTCCAGTGTTTGTTCAAAGCGTGCCTTCTATCCACTTCTGCAGGGCCACAACCGCATCATAGCGTACAGCCGGCCCGTCTACTTCTGCCTGTGCTGCGGCTTCATCTGGCTGCTCCACTACACCAGCCTGAGGACGAGCTCTTCACGCTTCACGCTGTACGGCGTCGCGCTCACCAGCTCGCTCGTCCTCGCCTCTGCAAGGGACCTCGTCATAAGTAAGGGGCCCATGTAGAAGCACAGTAAACATTACTCACTTGAGGTATCGGGGGGAAAAAAAATCCTCGATGCTGCGGCAATTTTCTTGACTTGTGTCTGTGTAATTGTGCTTGCGAGCAGACACGTTAAAGGAATGCCCAACCTCCTTGTGTACAGTGGTTAATATTGCTGCTGTTGTCATGGAGACATGCCTCAGGGACGCATTACGATGCGTGACAATTAACACTTACGTGTGGGCTGTGCAGCATCTGTTTAAGAAAAATAATTGTATGATACTAATGACTGTGTGTGTGTGTGTGTGTGTGTGTGTGTGTGTGTGTGTGTGTGTGTGTGTGTGTGTGTGCGCAGTCTTCACGCTGTGTTTCCCCATCATCTTCTTCGTGGGCCTGCTGCCGCAGGTCAACACATTTGTCATGTATCTCTTTGAACAGCTGGACATGCACATCTTTGGGGGCAACGGTGAGCAAGGCGCACACTTAACATTGTTATTTTGATGTGCTCTTCATCCTGTTGTGTACTAACGTGTTGGGACATAATGTTAATGTGTGCATCTTGTTTGATAGCCTCCACAAGCCTACTGTCGGCGCTCTACAGCTTTCTTCGCAGCGTGGTCACCGTCGCGCTGCTGTACGGTTTCTGCTATGGCGCCCTGAAGGTGAGCTAATACAGGTGCCAGGTTGGTGTTTTTGTGGATCGTTTAACTGCCCGTTTGTCGTGTCTCAGGAGACCTGGGAGCCTCACCACATCCCCGTGCTCTTCTCGGTCTTCTGCGGCCTCTTGGTGGCAGTATCGTACCACCTGAGCCGGCAGAGCAGCGACCCGTCTGTCCTCATGTGAGTTCTCACGCAACCAAACACCACTCACCTGATATGCTCGGTAGGGAAAAGTTTTGTGACTTATTATTGTCTTATTGGTAATAGTACTGGAAACTTAGACGTAGGAAGGAAAAAAAGGACAGCTATAACCAGAGGTGGGTAGAGTAGCCAGAAATTGTACTCAAGTAAGAGTACTGTTACTTTAGAGCAGGGGTCACCAACCTTTTTGAAACCAAGAGCTACTACTTGGGTACTGATTAATGCGAAGGGCTACCAGTTTGATACACACTTATATAAATTGCCAGAAATAGCCAATTTGCTCAATTTACCTTTAACTCTGTTATTATTAATAATTAATGATATTTATCTTTGTGGAAACACTGATCATCTTGATTTCTCACAATAAATATATATAGAAACAGATAAATATCAATATGCAACACGTTATTTTTATATTTTCTCTAAGTGCACATTTTTCAAATTGAACATTTTCAAATGATCACTTCTAAGACAGTCTTGTGAAATCACAACATCCCATTTTAACTAGCTAGCCACTAACATTTTTTAACAAATCATGAATTACTTTAATAACTCATGTAAAATACCAAAGTCAACTCTCAAATTTTTAAATAAGTCATGTCACACTTTGAACTGGACATCAAATCTGTTATCTGTTTCTTTGTCAGTTAGTGAAGACCAAGTCTTTAAAATATTTTCTTGGATTTTCAAATTCTATTTGAGTTTTGTCTCTCTTAGAATTAAAAATGTCGAGCAAAGCGAGACCAGCTTGCTAGTAAATAAATAACATTTAAAAAATAGAGGCAGCTCACTGGTAAGTGCTGCTATTTGAGCTATTTTTAGAACAGGCCAGCGGGCTACTCATCTGGTCCTTACGGGCTACCTGGTGCCCGCGGGCACTGCGTTGGTGACCCCTGCTTTAGAGATTTATTACTCAAGTAAAAGTAAGGATTAGTCACCCAAATATTTACTTGAATAAAAGTAAAAAGTATATTGTGAAAAAAACTACTCAAGTACTGAGTAACTGATGAGTAACCTGTTCGCTTCCAAAGGACAAAGGTCGCAAACAGTTCACAGAAAAGGTCAGTCCAAAAAGAGTTTGCAAAACAGTTCAAAAAGAGTTCGTAAAATAGTTCAAAAAGAGGTCCATAGAACAGTTCAAAAAAAGTTTGTGGAATAGTTCAAAAAGGAGGTTCAAAAAGAGGTCGTCTGGAAATTGGGCAGATCCTGCCTTCTCTCCTCTTTGAAGTCCTTGGGTTAGAACTAGAGATGTCCGATAATATCGGTCTGCCGATATTATCGGCCGATAAATGCGTTAAAATGTAATATCGGAAATTATCGGTATCGGTTTTTTTATTATCAGTATAGTTTTTTTGTTTTGTTTTTTTAATTAAATCCACATAAAAAACACAAGATACACTTACAATTAGTGCACCAACCCAAAAAACCTCCCTCCCCCATTTATACTCATTCACACTCATTCACACAAAAGGGTTGTTTCTTTCTGTTATTAATATTCTGGTTCCTACATTATATATCAATATATATCAATACAGTCTGCAAGGGATACAGTCCGTAAGCACACATGATTGTGCGTGCTGCTGGTCCACTAATAATACTAACCTTTAACAGTTAATTTTACAAATTTTCATTAATTACTAGTTTCTATGTAACTGTTTTTATATTGTTTTACTTTCTTTTTTATTCAAGAAAATGTTTTTAATTTATTTATCTTATTTTATTTGATTCATTTTTTTAAAAAGTACCTTATCTTCACCATACCTGGTTGTCCAAATTAGGCATAATAATGTGTTAATTCCACGACTGTATATATCGGTATCGGTTGATATCGGTATCGGTAATTAAAGAGTTAGACAATATCGGCATATCGGATATCGGCAAAAAGCCATTATCGGACATCCCTAGTTAGAACAATATCTTTCTGTTGATTACCATACATAAAAGAAAACAGAAAACCCTTCATGTTGCTTTCCCCCTTACACAGTGGAGTTTTACGAGCCTACTTCTTGGTAGGATTCAAAAACAGCTTTTGTCTTCTTGCCAGGAATCTGACAGCGGCCCTCTTCATTATGTAGTTGGATAGCCCTGGCTTATACTCCCTAAACAACTGATCGATGCAACAGAATATAAATTTAAGCCTTTTTTTCTAATCAAATTAATTTATTTAATCGATTCCTCATTGCAGTAATTTGACTCAGAAGATGTGTCTAAACAGTTCATTTCTACGTGTTTCCATGTCGCCTTGCAGCTCCCTGATACAGTCAAAGATTTTGCCCAATTTGAGAGACAGCAACCCAGAAGACCCTCTGTCAGAAGTCCAGGACCCTCTGCCTGAGAAGCTGAGGGCCTCGGTGGTGAGTGAAGAGCTTTTGTTCGGATGACCAAGCATCATGACGCAGCGTTCAAAACAGTTGATGGCAAACAATGAACGTCTCTGATTGTTCTGTTTGTTAGAACGAGCGTCTGCAGTCCGACCTGATCGTCTGCGTGGTCATCGCTGTGCTTTATTTCGCCATCCATGTCAGCACCGTCTTCATTGCCCTGCAGGTATACACTTAAAATATCAATTTTTGTTGTGTATTGTGCTTTAGCCGTGTGCTTCCTGCGTCCCTCTCAGCCTTTCCTGAGCTACGTGCTGTATGCTTTGCTGGGGACGGTGGGCCTGCTCACACACTACCTGCTGCCTCAAGTGCGCAAGCAGCTTCCCTGGTACTGCTTCTCGCACCCATTGCTCAAAACCAAGGAGTACTATCAGTTTGAAGTCAGGGGTAAGTACGCAGAATTCCACTAAGCCACTGTTGTTACACTCTTCGGAAATAATAGTAACAATACACTACATTTATAACTTTTCTGTTGTACTCAAGTAATGTAATGTTAAATAATTAATATATTTAAATACAATTAATCTATTGTTGTCAAGTGATTAAAATTGTTTTATTCATTTTGTTTATATGTATGTATGGATATATGTGTATATATGTATGTATGTATATATGTGTATATATACATATATATTTGTGTATATACATATGTGTGAATATACATGTGTGTGTGTGTATATATATATATATATACACACAAATATACGTGTGTGTGTACGTGTATATATATATATACATATATAAATGTGTGTGTGTGTGTGTGTGTATATATATATATATATATACACACACACACATATACACACCTGTGTGTGTATATATATACAGTATATATATATATATATATATACACACACACACACATCTTTACGTGTGTGTGTATATACACATGTATACGTGTGTGCGTGTGTGTATATACATGTGTGTATAATATACACACATGTATATAATATACATGTGTGTGTATATACATGTGTGTGTATATATACGTGTGTGTATATATACACGTGTGTGTGCTTGTATATACGTGTGTGTATATACATGTGTGTGTATATATACGTGTGTGTATATATACACGTGTGTGTGCTTGTATATACGTGTGTGTATATACATATATACATGTGTGTGTTTATCTATACATATGTACATGTACAAACCCCGTTTCCATATGAGTTGGGAAATGGTGTTAGATGTAAATATAAACGGAATACAATGATTTGCAAATCCTTTTCAAACCATATTCAATTGAATGCACTACAAAGACAACATATTTGATGTTCAAACTCATAAACTTTTTTTTTTTTTTGCAAATAATAATTAACTTAGAATTTCATGGCTGCAACACGTGCCAAAGTAGTTGGGAAAGGGCATGTTCACCACTGTGTTACATGGCCTTTCCTTTTAACAACACTCAGTAAACATTTGGGAACTGAGGAGACACATTTTTGAAGCTTCTCAGGTGGAATTCTTTCCCATTCTTGCTTGATGTACAGCTTAAGTTGTTCAACAGTCCGGGGGTCTCCGCTGTGGTATTTTAGGCTTCATAATGCGCCACATTTTCAATGGGAGACAGGTCTGGACTACAGGCAGGCCAGTCTAGTACCCGCACTCTTTATATGAAGCCACGTTGATGTAACACGTGGCTTGGCATTGTCTTGCTGAAATAAGCAGGGGCGTCCATGGTAACGTTGCTTGGATGGCAACATATGTTGCTCCAAAACCTGTATGTACCTTTCAGCATTAATGGCGCCTTCACAGATGTGTAAGTTACCCATGTCTTGGGCACTAATACACCCCCATACCATCACAGATGCTGGCTTTTACACTTTGCGCCTATAACAATCCGGATGGTTCTTTTCCTCTTTGGTCCGGAGGACACGACGTCCACAGTTTCCAAAAACAATTTGAAATGTGGACTCGTCAGACCACAGAATACTTTTCCACTTTGTATCAGTCCATCTTAGATGAGCCCAGGCCCAGCGAAGCCTGAAGGCGTTTCTGGGTGTTGTTGATAAACGGTTTTCGCCTTGCATAGGAGAGTTTTAACTTGCACTTACAGATGTAGCGACCAACTGTAGTTATTGACAGTGGGTTTCTGAAGTGTTCCTGAGCCCATGTGGTGATATCCTTTACACACTGATGTCGCTTGTTGATGCAGTACAGCCTGAGGGATCCAAAGTCACGGGCTTAGCTGCTTACGTGCAGTGATTTCTCCAGATTCTCTGAACCCTTTGATGATATTACGGACCATAGATGGTGAAATCCCTAAATTCCTTGCAATAGCTGGTTGAGAAAGGTTTTTCTTAAACTGTTCAACAATTTGCTCACGCATTTGTTGACAAAGTGGTGACCCTCGCCCCATCCTTGTTTGTGAATGACTGAGCATTTCATGGAATCTACTTTTATACCCAATCATGGCACCCACCTGTTCCCAATTTGCCTGTTCACCTGTGGGATGTTCCAAATAAGTGTTTGATGAGCATTCCTCAACTTTATCAGTATTTATTGCCACCTTTCCCAACTTCTTTGTCACGTGTTGCTGGCATCAAATTCTAAAGTTAATGATTACTTGCAACAAAAAAAATGTTTATCAGTTTGAACATCAAATATGTTGTCTTTGTAGCATATTCAACTGAATATGGGTTGAAAATGATTTGCAAATCATTGTATTCCGTTTATATTTACATCTAACACCATTTCCCAACTCATATGGAAACGGGGTTTGTATGTATATCTAATCTATACATATACCTGTATACATGTGTGTGTATCTATACATATATACATGTGTGTGTATCTATATATATATATACATGTGTGTGTATCTATATATATATATATACATGTGTGTGTATCTAAACATATATACATGTGTGTGTATCTATACATATATACATGTGTGTATATATACATATATACGTGTGTGTATATATGCATATATACGCGTGTGTGTGTGTGTATATATATATATATATATATATATATATATATATATATATATATATATATATATATATATATATATATATATACACACACATATATATACATGTCTGTTTTTTAAAACAAACATTTATCACTTTGACACAAAAGAAGTAAGGGTTAAATGCTTTGGAAAGTGACTAAATAATATTTGTTCCCCTGTCAGATGCGGCTCACGTGATGTGGTTTGAGAAGCTTCACGTATGGCTGCTCTTCATCGAGCGGAACATCCTTTATCCGCTCGTCATCCTTAACGAGCTGAGTGGCAGCGCCAGAGAACTCGCCAGTCCAAAGAGACTGGACACAGAGTGAGAATGGGACCAAATGTTCTCAGTGGTTATCAAAGTGGAGTGGCGTCTCATGTGCGCCATTGTACCCCCTCTCTCAATGGTCCTCTTAGGGTGGGTGCGCTGATGATCACTGTGGCGGGCCTGAAGCTGTTGCGCTCGTGCTACAGCAGCCCCACCTATCAGTACGTGACCATCCTCTTCACCGTGCTCTTCTTCACCTTTGACTACCGCCATCTGTCAGAGACGCTGCTACTTGACCTTTTCCTCATGTCCATTGTCTTCAGCAAGGTGTGTGCAGACATTAGTTATTTATTTTTATTGTGACCACTCCTGCAGCAGTATTATCTAAGTGCAGTATTTTGCGACTCAGGGCAGCAATGTACAGGAAGTACCCTTATAGTACCTTTTTGCTCCTTGGGGGGCAGTAATGAGTCTTTAAAGGCCTACTGAAATGAATTTTTTTTATTTAAACGGGGATAGCAGATCTATTCTATGTGTCATACTTGATCATTTTGCGATATTGCCATATTTTTGCTGAATGTATTTAGTATAAAACAACGACAATAAAGATCGCAACTTTTGGTATCTGATAAAAAAAAAGGCTTGCCCCTACCGGAAGTAGCGTGACGTAGTCAATTGAACATATCCACAAAGTTCCCTATTGTTTACAATGATGGCCGCCAGAAGTGAGAGAGATTCGGACCGAGAAAGCGACGATTTCCCCATTATTTTGAGCGAGGATGAAAGATTTGTGGATGAGGAAAATGCAAGTGAAGGACTAGTGGGGAGTGGAAACGATTCAGATAGGGAAGATGCTGTGAGAGCCGGGTGGGACCTGATATTCAGCTGGGAATGACTACTACAGTAAATAAACACAAGACATATATATATACTCTATTAGCCACAACACAACCAGGCTTATATTTAATATGCCACAAATTAATCCCGCATAACAAACACCTAGGTGTTTGTTATGCTAGCTCCTAGCTACTAGCTCGAGCTAGTTATAGCAAGCGATCAAATGTTTGGAAGCGCAGCTACGTACTCACGGTATCGCATCTGTGTATCCAAATCAAAGTCCTCCTGGTTAGAGTCTCTGTTGTCCGAGTTCTTCGATCTTGACTGCATCTTTCGGGAATGTAAACAAACACCGGCTGTGTTGTGTTGCTGACTTCCCTCGCAAAATATTCGCTTCGCACCGACAACTTTCTTCTTTGCTTGCTCAGCTTCTTTCTCTATAATGCAATGAACAAATTGCAACAGATTCACCGACACAGATGTCCAGAATACTGTGGAATAATGAGATGAAAACAGAGCTATTTCGTATTGGCTTCAATGGGGAAGCCATACCTCTGTTAAACTGGCTACGTCACGCGCATACGTCATCATACCGAGACGTTTTCAAGCGGAAGTGTGGCGGGAAATTTAAAATTGCACTTTATAAGTTAACCCGGCCGTATTGGCACGTGTTGCAATGTTAAGATTTCATCATTGATATATAAACTATCAGACTGCGTGGTCGGTAGTAGTGGGTTTCAGTAGGCCTTTAACGAAGCTGAAGCCCTCCCACAGAGAATAGAGAAATAAAAGTGACTTAACTTAAGCCAGCATTATTTCTAGTACTTACTTAAATTCTTCCCCCTGATGTTTGAAGGGTGAAATATGAAACACTCGCCTACTTTAAGGGGAACTTCACTTTTTTGGGAATTTTGCCAATCGTTCACAATCATTATGAAAGACATGACGACGGATGTTTCTTTAACGCATTCTTACTTGTAAATAAACGTCATCAAAAGTCTGCTTACAGCAGAGCGAATGGGAGGTCCTCTATTATGGCCATAAAACCCAATAAAAAAACATCCAAAAATACTTCATTTACATTTTGTGATTGGATTATAACTAGAGGTGTCCGATAATGGCTTTTTTGCCGATATCCGATATTCCGATATTGTCCAACTCTTAATTACCGATACCGATATAAACCGATACCGATATATACATTCCTGGAATTAACACATTATTATGCCTAATTTTGTTGTGATGCCCTGCTGGATGCATTAAACAATGCACCAAAAGGTTTTCCAAAATAAATCAACTCTAGGTTTTGGAAAAAATGCCAACACGGCACTGCGATTTATACTCCCTCCGGAGCGATTTATAATCCGAAAAATAGGGTATATAAAACCTTAATGGAGGTGTTTGGATGTTTTTTAAGGGTTTTATAGGCAGAATAAAGCGGCTCCCATAGGCTCTATTGTAAGCGGACTTTTGATCGCATTTATTTACTACTGTATTTTTCGGAGTATAAATCGCTCTGGAGTATAAGTCGCACCGGCCGAAAATGCATAATAAAGAAGGAAAAAAACATATATAAGTCGTACTGGAGTATAAATCGCATTTTTTGGGGAAATTTATTTGATAAAACCCAACACCAAGAATAGACATTTGAAAGGCAATTTAAAATAAATAAAGAATAGTGAACAACAAGTGTACGTTATATGAGGCATAAATAACCAACTGAGAACGTGCCTGGTATGTTAACGTAACATATTATGGTAAGAGTCATTCAAATAACTAGAACATATAGAACATGCTATACGTTTACCAAACAATCTGTCACTCCTAATCGCTAAATCCCATGAAATCTTATACGTCTAGTCCAGGGGTGGGCAATTAATTTTTACCGGGGGCCGCATGAGCAACCCGAGCACTGCTGGAGGGTCACATCGACAATATTTCAATTAAATTTTGCTCAATATTTTTTTTTATATATGCTGTAAGATAAATAATAATAATAATTAATAATAATACTTTCATTTAACCTAACTTAACTTTATACCAAAAGCACTGCTTTGGAAATCATTTGTACCCCTTTCAGAGATCACATTTAGTTCCCCTTAAACATCCTCATGTTGCACAATGAAATGTAAGCATAGGATGAAGTGTGCATTCCTGTAACTTTCTCTAGTAACAGCATTCCATGATTAATATCAATAAATTAACATTACTGATAAATGACAGTAAAATAAGCACACGTATGACTGAGGAGTCATAGTGTAACTTTGTGTGGTGTTTGAGTTGTCCGACTTTTTGTGTGGGCATAAACGCACCAGTGGTTTAGTGCTATGCGTGTTGGTGACAGATGACAAGTTGGTTTTGGCCTGGTTTGTACGGCAGAAAATGACTAGTTTTTCGAGATAGAAGTGTTTTACTCATGTTTTTGGTGTGGTTATGGCCGAATATAAACAGTTTTGTTCAATAAAGTGATCGATATAATTCCTGTCCTCGAAGCATCTCGATAGACGTTACAATAATTGAACGGTGTTCAATTGAACGGTGTTGACGAACACCGTTAGGGCTGCTTGTTGTCACTGTCACTCAGAGTTGCATTGCAAAATTACACAGAATAAATGTGTTTATTTTGTTTAGAATTCAGATGGGATTTGATTTGGTGCGCAGAGGACGCTTGAGCAGTGCGCAATTGCGCAGGCGCGCACCTTAGAGGGAACGTTGCTTGGCAGTCCATGTCTTGTTGAAAACACGCCATTCGTCATCAACTTTTCTCTTTTTAGCGTCTCGGGTGTAAACCGTGCATCACTTGTTGCTGTGCACCTTCACTCACAGGTTACACCCGGACATACGCCCATAAATAACACTTTTCAAAATAAAAGCAGCACAGTTGTATTGCGCGCACGACATAGATGTTTTTTCAACTTTATTTTGTAATTTGTGATTGCAGCTGTTCACATTCACTCACAATCACGCACGCACATACGTCCACACGGAAGTAATACAAATAACGCTTTTCAAAACAAAAGCAGCACCGTTGTATTGCGCACTCGACATAGATACTTTTTTAAATTTATTTTGTAATTTATGATTGGCCTCACGCGGGCCGGACAGGGACGCACAAAGGGCCGGATGTGGCCCGCGGGCCGCAGAATGCCCAGGTCTGGTCTAGTCTCTTACGTGAATGAGCTAAATAATATTATTTGATATTTTACGGTAATGTGTTAATAATTTCACACATAAGTCGCTCCTGAGTATAAGTCGCACCCCCGGCCAAACTGAAAAAAACTGCGACTTATAGTCCGAAAAATACGGTATTTGGAATGCATAAAAAAAAAAAATCAGTCATGTTTTTAATATGAATGATTGGCAAAATCCCTAAAAAAAGTGAGTTCCCCTCCAAGTGACTTATAAAATGCATCTTTGTTTTTTTTTGTATTGCAAGTTTACCCTTTATATGCTATTTTTGTCCACAGCTATGGGAGCTGTTCTACAAGCTGCACTTTGTCTACACTTACATCGCGCCCTGGCAGATCACATGGGGCTCAGCCTTCCACGCCTTCGCTCAGCCCTTCGCCGTGCCTCGTATCCTTTTCCGTGCCGTCGTTTTATGACTGGTCACGCTCCTCCAGTCACCAGCTTTTCATAAAAGCGCACATGGCCGCTCAGCAGTAAATGCTCCAACCTTGAAAAGTTTTTGCTGACCTATTCAAGTCGAGGCCATAGTTAGTCACGTGAAGAAATGTCAGCGTTTCGCATGAAAACTAATGACGTTTGGCTTCGGAAGATACGCTAGTATTAATGTAATACAGATATCCTCATTGTTGTATAATCAATAAATAAATGATCAATGACTTGTGCATGACTAGTTGAAGTCATGTCTGTGTCCCTGCAATTGGTTTAGCTGGATGGCAGCCATTGTTTTTTTAGCCAATCTTGTTGAAATTTGACACAAACGTGCTCGTCTGTTCAAAGGTGTTGACCAAATTTGCTGATGATGAGCTCAACGCGCTTAAGTTACTGTGGGTGTTTAGTAGCGCAGCATTGAGCTGTGTGAGAAATTTCAAGTCGAACTTAGGGATTTCATAATAGCGTCACCATTTTGTGTAATATAAAAAGAATAGTACAGGCAGCACAGTTAGAGTGCACATTTATAACCGGTATAGCTCGGGTGGTAGAGCGGCCGTGCCAGCAACTTGAGGGTTCCAGGTTCGATCCCCGCTCCCGCCATCCTAGTCACTGCCGTTGTGTCCTTGGGCAAGACACTTTACCCACCTGCTCCCAGTGCCACCCACACTGGTTTAAATGTAACTTAGATATTGGGTTTCACTATGTAAAGCGCTTTGAGTCACTAGAGAAAAGCGCTATATAAATATAATTCACTTCACTTCACTATTTTGACAAATCGTAACTCATTTTTTCCACACGGTATCACACAGTTTGACACTTGTGTCAAACTCAAGGCCCGGGGGATCTGGCCCCCAACATCATTTTATATAGACCACTAGAGCCTGGAAATAATATTTGTCAGTAAGGTAGTTTATTTAATATATTTATAAACGACTGCACGCAATTGCATATCTTTTATACTTTGATATTATCTAACAATGCAACAATATTATATAAGTTAAAGTTAAAGTACCAATGATTGTCACTCACACACTAGGTGTGATGAAATGTGTCCTCTGCATTCGACCCATTCCCTTGTTCACCCCCTGGGAGGTGAGGGGAGCAGTGAGCAGCAGCGGTGGCCGCGCCCGGGAATCATTTTTGGTGATGTAACCCCCAATTTCAACCCTTGATGCTGAGTGCCAAGCAGGGAGGTAATGGCTCCCATTTTTATGGTCTTTGGTATGACTCGGCCTGGGTTTGAACTCACAACCTACCGATCTCAGGGCGGACACTCTAACCACTAAGCCACTAAATATTGGCATATATTCCAAACGTTTTTTTATTAAAATAAAAATTCTTAAATATCTGTTTGGTTTATGATTTTAAAGCAAGTTATCCATCAAATTGTACCTTGTAAAAATTACAATAGTTTTACAGTAATAAACTGTCAGCTCAGTCAGCTGAATTTTACCATAAAGAAATTTACAGTTTTTCCATTTACAGTAATACACTATAAAAACAACAATCGCAGATTTTAAGGTAAAATCTGGTAACTCAGTTAGGATAATTTTGTTGTAAAAAAAAACTTAAAACATTTGTATGCACATACAACATTTAAGACCTTTAGCATATCAGTATGTGGAATTAAATTACAGAATGGATGAAGCAAAGCAGTCAAACAATGTATTAAAATGATCCACTTTATGAAAACTGTTCAAAATCAAAGTGGGAAAAAAAAGAATCCTGATAAATTTAAAATGAGATAATTTTGTTCATCTCATTCTGTGAAAATTGTGAATCATAACTTAACTATTTATTTATGAGAACTGTGGTATTTATTACTCATTGATTTCATTGTTACAAATGGAGAACAGGAAGTGAACAAACATATTGGTAATTGCTATGAAGTAGAAAAGACGTATGATTAAATAAGCTCTGCTTCTTCCTACTCCTTTTCAGACACGTTTTAATAAGAAATAAAAAAAACGTGATCATAAAGGGACATGGGGGGGAAATTTTTTTTTATAATTGTTTTTATTTTTTTATTTTTTTTAGACATGTATCTAGTGCGCACGAGAAACTTTCTCTTGCGCACGAGAGCCAAAAAAATAAAAAATAAATTCAATTTTTTTTTTATAACCTTTTTTTTTTATAACTTTATAAAAGTTTTTTTTTTTAATAACTTTATAAAAAGTTTCTCGTGCGCACGAGAAAGTTTCAAGTCGAACTTAGGGATTTCATAACATCGTCAACATTAAGCGGGTGTACACCTGCGCACGAGAAACTATCTCTTGCGCACGAGATACATGTCTAAAAATAAAAAATTAAATAAATTATTAAAAAAACTGTCCCCCCCATGTCCCTTTAGGGTCTCCGTATATTGTAACTGTATGCTTGTTCGAAATAAACTTAAACAACAGTAATATGCTGCAAAAACTTTTTGCATTGTATAGTAAAATTGTCGCGACTGACTGAGCTGCCTTTTTTTTTTTACTGTAAAACCTACAGATTTTAAAAAATATATATTTTACAGTATTTGTAAAAAAATATATATGATAATCAGAATCAGAAGTACTTTATTAATCTTCGAGGGGAAATTAGGATTTTCAGCAAATTCACATTCAAGAGCAGACCAACATTACAGGGAGACAGAACAGGATCGCTGACGGGTCTGCCAACTTCCGGCGCCCCTTACAAAAAAGGTGAGAAACAGGTAAACAATATGTAATCAAATGCATAGGCCATTTTCTAGTAATATGAGGAGAAACCTTATGCATTTATATTCATATTTTATTCACTGTTACACGTGGCCTTCTAAGGACCGCCATAACTGCAATGAGGCCCTCAATGAAAACAAGTTTGACACGCCTGGTTTTAGACATTGTGCTGTCTTCTGCTTTATCCTTGACCTCACCACCCGCAGACTCGGCCATGCTTTTTGTCCAAACGTTAGTGTCAGCGATCTTCTCCACCCCCCTCAACCCCTTCCTAGGCAGCGCCATTTTCATCACATCCTACATGCGACCTGTCAAGTTCTGGGAGCGGGACTACAAGTAGGAAGCGATGCTGCAGAACGTCCACACCGTGCTCGAATGTAAGATTGTTTAATTGTACGTTTCTCCACAAAGCACCAAAAGAGTGGATCACTCCAACACCCGGCTGGCCTCACAGCTGGACAGAAATCCAGGTGACTAATACTCCTCATGAAAATATGAAGAACACCAGCTGTGCTTTTCCTGGTCTCATTACTGCTCCTCCTGCAGGCTCTGATGACAACAACCTCAACTCCATCTTCTATGAGCACCTGACGCGCTCGTTGCAACACAGCTTGTGCGGTGACCTGCTGCTGGGCCGCTGGGGCAACTTCAGCACCGGCGACTGCTTCATCCTGGCCTCCGACTACCTCAACGCCCTGGTGCACCTGGTAGAGATCGGCAACGGCCTGGTGACCTTCCAGCTCAGAGGGTTGGAGTTCAGAGGTGTGGCCCAGAGTCAAACTAGCATTCTGTCTCGATGGAGCTTAGTGAAGACACCTCAATTAGACTTAGACTTCCTTTTTATTGTCATTCAAATTTGAACTTTACAGTACAGATAAGAACAAAATTTTGTTGCATTAGCTCATGGTAGTGCAGGATAAAAAAGCAATAAGGTGCATATATAAATAAATAGATTACTGTACAGATAAATATATTGCACTTTTGCATATGCATCCACGTTTATGGATGTATGTTATATTGTCTTTATATTCCAGACAGTTAATCCATTTTTGAAGGGAATTGAGGGGATTATTATGATGCGTTCAAGAGTCTTACGGCCTGAGGTAAGAAGCTGTTACAGAACCTGGAGGTTCTGCTTCGGAGGCTGCGGAACCTCTTTCTTTAATCACCACATGAACAATAAGTGCTTTGTTTATTTCCCTTAGAAAGAAAAATGTAAGAAAATAACTTTTTATTTGTCCCAGCCAGCGAGCAACTCAAGTTTTTTGTTTAATTTTTTTTTTTATAATACATTAATTGTCAGTAAAGGCTAGGAGTGTTCCAATACAATATTGATTCAAGCAAAAAATTTAAAAATAAGTTCTGGATTAAATATGTTATATTAGCGTGCATGTAAAATGTGAAGTGAGAATTATATTTATATAGCGCTTTTTTCTCTAGAGACTCAAAGCGATTTACATAGTGACTCAACTAGAGATGTCCGATAATGGCTTTTTTGCCGATATTGTCCAACTCTTAATTACCGATTCCGATATCAACCGATACGGATATATACAGTCGTGGAATTAACACATTATTATGCCTAATTTTGTTGTGATGCCCCGCTGGATGCATTAAACAATGTAACTTTACCATGTATTGATTAACGTGGACCCCGACTTAAACAAGTTGAAAAACGTATTCGGGTGTTACCATTTAGTGGTCAATTGTACGGAATATGTACTGTACTGTGCAATCTACTAATACAAGTTTCAATCAATCAATCAAACACAAGGCTTTCCAAAATAAGACAACAACTTCAACTCCAGTTATGGAAAAAAGTGCCAACATGTCACTGCCATATTTATTATTGAAGTCACAAAGTGTATAATTTTTTTTAACATGCCTCAAAACAGCAGCTTGGAATTTGGGACATGCTCTCCCTGAGATAATCCTAATACCCACTACAACTATGGGAAATACTATACTTTGACTTTCACAAATTGCATTATTTTTTTTATTTTTTTAAACATGCCTCAAAACAACAGCTACAAAAACAATGAAGGCACACAGCTTCAGTCCAGAGTATACTAGAGCAGTGGTCCCCAACCTTTTTGTAGCTGCGGACCGGTCAACGCTTGAAAATTTGTCCCACGGACCGGGGGGTTGGGGTTTTTTTTTATTTTTTTTTTATTTATTTATTTTTTCATAAAGAAATATAATCATGTGTGCTTACGGACTGTATCCTTGCAGACTGTATTGATCTGTATTGATATATAATGTATATATTGTGTTTTTATGTTGATTTAATTAAAAAATATATTTTTATTTTTTTAAATTATTATTTTTTTTTTTTTTTTTCTTGTGCGGCCCGGTACCAATCGGTCCGCGGCCCGGTGGTTGGGGACCTCTGTACTAGAGCATACTTGCCAACCTTGAGACCTCCGAATTCGAAAGATGGGGGCGGGGGGATTGGGGTGATTGGGGAGGGGCGGGGTTTGGTGGTAGCGGGGGGTGTATATTGTAGCGTTCCGGAAGAGTTAGTGCTGCAAGGGGTTCTGGGTATTTGTTCTGTTGTGTTTATGTTGTGTTACGGTGCGGATGTTCTCCCGAAATGTGTTTGTCATTCTTGTTTGGTGTGGGTTCACAGTGTGGCGCATATTTGTAACAGTGTTAAAGTTGTTTATACGTCCACCCTCAGTGTGACCTGTATGGCTGTTGATCAAGTATGCATTGCATTCACTCGTGTGTGTAAAAGCCACATATATTATGAGACTGGGCCGGCACGCTGTTTGTATGGAGGGAAAGCGGACGTGACGACAGGTTGTAGAGGAGGCTAAAGGCAGTGCCTTTAAGGCACGCCCCCAATAATGTTGTAAGGGTTGATCAACAGCCATACAGGTCACACTGGGGGTGGCCGTATAAACAACTTTAACACTGTTACAAATATGCGCCACACTGTGCACCCACACCAAACAAGAATGACAAACACATTTCGGGAGAACATCCGCATCGTAACACAACATAAACACAACAGAACAAATACCCAGAACCCCTTGCAGCACTAACTCTTCCGGGACGCTACAATATACACCTCCCGGCCCCCGACCCCGCCCACCTCAACCTCCTCATGCTCTCTCAGGTAGAGCATGTCCCAAATTCCAAGCTGCTGTTTTGAGGCATGTTTTTTTAAAAATGCACTTTGTGACTTCAATAATAAATATGGCAGTGCCATGTTGGCATTTTTTTTTTCATAATTTGAGTTGATTTATTTTGGAAAACCTTGTTACATTGTTTAATGCATCCAGCGGGGCATCACAACAAAATTAGGCATAATAATGTGTTAATTCCAAGACTGTATATATCGGTATCGGTTGATATCGGAATCTGTAATTAAGAGTTGGACAATATCGGATATCGGCATAAAAGCCATTATCGGACATCTATACTAATTACCGGTACTTCCAGAAAGGTAATCGTACGCATTAGTGCTCATGAGAGGCAGCTGTACCTAATGTTTTGGCCAGTGAGTGCGGCGCATTGTGTTGTGAGTGATGACTCTCCACTCAAACAAACAGGCACCTACTGCCAGCAGAGGGAGGTGGAGGCCATCACCGAGGGTGTGGAAGAGGACGAGGGCTGCTGCTGCTGCGAGCCGGGCCACCTTCCGCACATCCTGTCCTTCAACGCCGCCTTCGGCCAACGCTGGCTGGCGTGGGAGGTGCTGGTCACCAAGTACGTGCTGGAGGGTTACAGCATCACCGACAACAGCGCCGCCTCCATGCTGCAGGTGTTCGACCTGCGCCGCATCCTCACCACCTACTACGTCAAGGTGAGTGGGATGCCACTTAGGCGTCTGGAACCAGGGGCTGTACCAACTTCTTCCAGTGATGTCGCATACATAGATGGGAAAAATGAGGGTAAAATATGAGACATTTTGTACAAAACCCAAAACCAGTGAAGTTGGCTCGTTGTGTAATTTGTAAATAAAAACACAATACAATGATTTGCAAATCCTTTTCAACTTATATTCAATTGAATAGACTGCAAAGACAAGATATTTAATGTTCGAATTGAGAAACTTAATTTTTTTTTGCAAAAAAGTTGGCACGGGGGCATTTTTACCACTGTGTTACATGGCCTTTCCTTTAAACCATACTACGTAAATGTCAGGTTCAAACACTGATGACATCTATTAAACAAGACAAGAAGCAAGGAATTAAACAGAGACAGAATTGAATTTGGCTCAATTGAGGAGAAACGTCTGGACTGTACCCTTTGAACAGTTCCACCACGCTCTGACGAAAGATTGTACGCCGCCTCTTTTATTTTGACTTTCCCTGATTACATGGCAACAGCTGTTTCTAAGGGAGGGGGGTCGTAAACATCCATCGCCTTTGGTTACAAAACAGTTCAAAGAAAAGGTCGTAAAACAGTTCAAAGAAAAGGTGCCTGGAGGGGAGTCAGGCCCTGCTTCCTCTCCACTTTGTAGATCTCGGGTAAAGACAAAATCTTCCTGTGGATTACAATACATCAAAGAAACCGATGCCTTCATGTCGCTTCCCATCGTACACAGTGGAGTTTTACAAGCCGCCTTCTTGGTAGGATCAAAGACAGCTTTTGTCCTCTCGCAGGGCGAGCTGAACTCAATGTAACACAAAGTTTTGTGACAGTAAACGTTTGGGAACTGAGGAGGCCAATTTTTGAAGCTTTTCAGGTGGAATTTTTTCCCATTCTTGCTTGATGTACAGCTTAAGTTGTTCAACAGTCCGGGGGTCTCCGTTGTGGTATTTTAGGCTTCATAATGCGCCAAACATTTTCAATGGGAGACAGGTCTGGACTACAGGCAGGCCAGTCTAGTACCCGCACTATTTTACTATGAAGCCACAGTGTTGTAACACGTGGCTTGGCATTGTCTTGCTAAAATAAGCAGGGGCGTCCATGATAACATTGCTTGGATGGCAACATATGTTGCTCCAAAACCTGTATGTACCTTTCAGCATTAATGGCGCCTTCACAGATGTGTAAGCTACCCATGCCTTGGGCACTAATACACCCCCATAATTTATTTTGTCTTAACAATATGCCCAGGACCAATAAAAAACGAGCTGTGTGCATTTTATGACTTTTCTTAATTTGATTACATGCTATAGTATGATTTTATTGTCATAATTTTATTGCACGATTTTTGTATCCCTTTAATTTAGGTAACCAGGGACTGCAGATGGAAATTAGCTATTTAGCTATAATCTGGTACAGAACATATCTGTCTTTGAGCTTAATGTTTCTGTGCATTGTCCCTTCAAAGACTAAACTAAACTAAGTACCGCCGGAATTCGGCCGGTGCCTATAAAGGTACCGAATTCGGTACCCTTCCCTAGTTGGCACCCTTCCACATTCTACCAGCACGATACCAAATAGGCAAAGCTAGACCCAGCAGTGCAGTGTATTGGACATGGAGACCCTGAATAAAGCTTATTCTTGAAGAAAATAGCCACTTGTCTAACAGAAGGATGTGATGGTCCTCAGGGTATCATCTACTACGTGATTGCCTCGCCCAAACTGGAGGAGTGGCTGGCCAACGACACAATGAAGGACGGCCTGCGAGCGTGCGGCGAGAGGAACTACGTGGACCTGGATCCAACCTTTAACCCCAATATTGACGAGGACTACGACCATCGGCTCGCCGGTATCTCCAGGGACAGCTTCTGCAGTGTCTACCTGGGCTGGATCCAGTACTGCAACTCTCGCAGAACCAAGGTACCGTCAAGTAGACAGTGTGGAGTAGACCTCGATACAAGAATGAGGTTGACGGCGTGTGTCCTCTCTCTGCTTTGTAGCCTCTGGAGAGTGACAGAGACTCTCCTCTGGTACTGCTCTGCTTCGGCCTGTGTGTGCTGGGCAGGAGAGCGCTCGGAACAGCAGCTCACCACATGTCCAGGTTCTTCCACGCTTCTTTCCTATATCGAAAGCTTCATTTTTTTGTTGCTGTGTTTTATGTAGGAATAGGTACCAAAATTGTATTTTAAAAATGGCACCGGTGCCAATGTAAAATGTAGTAACCAAACCAGCAAAAACATATTGGTGCCTTATTTAGGTGCAAGCACCTGCACCTGCAACAAGTGTTTAAAGTAAAGTAGAGCTGCAACTAACGATTAATTTGATCATCTATTATTCTGTCGATTATTACTTCAATTACTCGATTAATAATCGGATAAAAGAAACAAACTACATTTCTATCCTTTCCAGTATTTTATTGAAAAAAAACAGCATACTGGCACCATACTTATTTTGATTATTGTTTCTCAGCTGTTTGTACATGTTGCAGTTTATAAATAAAGGTTTATAAAAAAAAAAAATTAAAAAAATAAAAACAATTTTAATAAAATAAAAATTGCCTCTACGCATGCGCATAGCATAGATCCAACAAATCGATGACTAAGTTAATCGCCAACTATTTTTATAATCGATTAGTTGTTGCAGCCCTAAAGTAAAGTAGCATTGTGACAGAAGCATGCAAAGTCTGTTGCTATTTTGAAACTTAATTGCCAACGTTAACATGCCAACAGCGCACCAACACGTCCTCATTGGGCATCAATCCTGGTTGCGGCAAGTGAGGTGCATTCATGAACACCAGAATTCTGAAAATGAACATTGCAATACAAGCGGGTCTTTATTTTGCTAATTATTTGTGTTCTGTATCGCTGATGGTATAATTTGTTGTGAATTTTTGATCATATTGCTAAATGTATTACTTAATTGTCATTTTATTATATCATTCAAGTATTTAAATCAGTGGTGTCCCAATTTGATATTGCTATTGCATATCAGTTCGATATATATCGGATTATATCGGCCTGCATCTAAAAGCTCTGATATTAGTAACTCCAGTACTAGGAATGGGTACTGAATCTGGTACTTTTTTGACACCGACCGAATGCGGCCGGTCCTACCAGGCACCGATTGAGGTATAATCCAACGCTGTTATGCTACAGTACCTGGGCTGCGAGTGAAGTCACGTCCGGTTGCCGGCTCTTTACACTTCCGCACTTGGCGATTACTCCAGCAGCACTGAGAGCGGACTCCGCTAAACTACCTCTAGGCAATATTGACAGCCATATAGGTCACACTGAGGGTTGCCGTATAAACAACTTTAACACTGTTACAAATATGCGCCACACTGTGAACCCACACTAAACAAGAATGACAAACACATTTCGGGAGAACATCCGCACCGTAACACAACATAAACACAACAGAACAAATACCCAGAACCCCTTGCAGCACTAACTCTTCCGGGACGCTACAATATACACCCCCGCTACCACCAACCCCACATCTCCCGAATTCGGAGGTCTCAAGGTTGGCAAGTATGATCGGAAGTGAAAAAGTTGCATCGGGACACCCCTAATATTAATGACTATTCTGGAAACGTTGCAAACAAAATGTGAATGTTAGATTTTGTCAAGTATCAGTTTGGGCACGTTTAATCACCGGATCTGTGTCAATGTAGCGATTTAGTGCCAGTATCAGTTCAAATGTCAACAACACCCATCCCTAATAGTGTGTGGCGCTGACCTGTGTGTGTGTGTCTTCATCAGCAACCTGGAGTCGTTCCTCTACGGGCTTCACGCTTTGTTTAAAGGAGATTTCCGCATCTCTTCGGTGCGAGACGAGTGGATCTTCGCAGACATGGAGCTGCTCAAGAAAGTTGTGGTGCCTGGCATACGAATGTCCCTCAAACTCCACCAGGTGAGGACGCATCTTATCGTCCCTTAGCCGTGTCTCAATGAAATAATGAAATACTTGCGTCAGCACACTTTAGTAAATATACCGTGTAGACCAGTGGTGGGCCGTCAGGCCTTCTCTGCTGGCCTAACATAACAGTGTTTCCCACACATTCATTTATATGTGGCGGCCCGCCACGAAAGAATTACGTCCGCCACAAATTTAAAAAAAATTAAAAAAATAAAATGTTTTTTTATTTTATTTATTTATTTATTTATTTATTTATTTATTTATTTATTTATTTATTTTTTGTCCTGTCCAGCTTCTCGGGCAAATCATATAGTTGTTGTAGATGCCCATATAGGCTGTTCAGATTTACTTTACAAAAGAGAAGTGTAGGATACTTCTCTTGTTGCCTTATTTGTATTTGACCTCTACTGTTTTCTGTTTATTTGTTACTGACTGTGGCAGGACACCTCTGCCTCTGTTTCACTTTATGTTGCTGGTAAATAATATGGTTGTAGTAGTAGGCTAAAGTTAAATTATTTAGTATGCACTAATTAAAGGGGCAGAGCTTTAAGAGACATTTTAGCTTTTATATTTTACAAGATATATTTTTTGTAAGAACCACAATTAATAAATATATTTCAGTGAATAACTTATTGTTCAAATCTGTATATAAATATGTACATAAAGTGTTGTAATTATATTGTAAAATGGATGGATGGATGGATGGATGGATGGACGTTTAAAACAAAACTGTTATTATTAATTAGTAAGTAAACATTTTTTGAGCCTTTTTAGAGAAAATCATATCATTGTAGTAAATTATGCAAATTACTCGATGATGTCATGGTGATCACGCCCATAGCCACGCCCCCACCGCTACAGGTATCTTGGCAGTTTATGGGAAACACTGCATAATCAGAAATCATGATCATAATTAAAAATAAAAATGAATTTTTATTTACTTTCCCTAAATATCTAAAAGTATTCATATTCTCTTCATGTCATATTATGCTCATTGCAGTGCTGTTTTTAGTTTGAGTTTGTATCCAATCAGAATTCAGCTAGCTTATGTTGCCATGCTGTATGTAATCTGCCAGAGGCCTTTAGAATCAACAATGCATACAGTTGATAGACAGTTGCGATAGCCAATCAAATCACAAGTTGTTGTGAGTAAGGCCCATACTTGCCAACCCTCCCGTTTTTAGCGGGAGAATCCCGGGATTCAGCGCCTCTCCCGACAACCTCCCGGCAGAGATTTTCTCCCGACAAACTCCCGGTATTCAGCCGGAGCTGGAGGCCACGCCCCCTCCAGCTCAATGCGGACCTGAGACTGAGTGGGGACAGCCTGTTCTCACGTCCGCTTTCCCACAATATAAACGGCTTGCCTGCCCAATGATGTCATAACATCTAGGACTTTTAGAGAGTAGAGTGGACAACTGCGCACACAACAAGGAGACGAAGCAGAAGAACGAGGAAATTACAGACATGGCGACGCCGTCGACGAGCAAGATGAAGAAATACGCTTGCAAGTTCCAAAACGAATGGAAACAAGAATTTCAGTTCATCCAGGACAGTTCGAAGGGGAAGGTGTATGTGGCCTGTAAATATGTAGAACAGACTTCTCCATTGAACACGGTGGCCGAAATTATATACTCATCATGAACGGAGAAGTTAAACAGGACAATACTGCCATCTAATGGATAGCCACCGGAACACTGAAATTCAAGTATTTCGTTTATGTAAATAAAATAAATATATATATATATATATATATATATATATATATATATATATATATATATATATATATATATATATATATATTTATATATATATATATATATATATATATATATATATAGCTAGAATTCACTAAAAGTCAAGTATTTCATACATATATATATACATATATATATATATATATATATATATGAAATACTCGAGTTGGTGAATTCTAGCTGTAAATAACCACGCCCCCAAACACCCCCCCCCCACACACACACACACCCGACCAAGCCCCCCACCCCCCACCCCCTACCCCCCACCTCCCGATATTGGAGGTCTCAAGGTTGGCAAGTATGGTAAGGCCTTCTAGCTGGCCTAAGGTTGAACGTGACATTTACGCGTCCTGTGATTTCATACTCATCGGGACCGTTAGCGAATACATTTGAGAACACATACAGTTGATAGACAGTTGCGATAGCCAATCAGATCACAAGTTGTTGACAGTAGCCTATCTAGGTAGCCTGATATTAACGAGACTCTACCAAAGTGAGTATCCATTCACAAGTTTCAATTTAGCAGGAAGCGGGAAGTGTTGCGCCGTAGCCAGACCGGGATAGCAGAGAAGGAGAACAAAACGTTGATGAGGTGGCAGATATATATTTGCAAGGCCATTTTCAAGAAGGATATTTAAAGAGAAACTACATCTTGGCAACCCCGGAAGCTAGCTCAGCTGTTCTGGCAATGAAATGAGGAAACGCCCGCCATTTCCACTCGAATAAGCTGACGACGAGGGGTACCACTGGCTTATACGGCGTCGAAAAGGTTCAATAAATTGTGAGTTCAAATATTATATTTTTTCACTTTTAATATGTTTTTTGCGCTTTTGACAGTACCACATAAGATATGTTTTAATTGCTGATGCGTTTTAATTGTTTTTTAAATGTACTAGAAAATAACCCGTTTTGTACGCTGTTGATGTGTTTCAATACGGAGTAGGGCGTAAATGTGTTCCTGTATAGTATTTCTCCAGCAATGGTCATGTGGTGACATCAATGATGGTATTTTGAGAGGTAGTTATTGAAGTCGGACATCACTGAAGGCCTAGGTGGGAAACGCACGGCCCGCCACTGGTGTAGACCGTGTACTTAGTTGCTGAGACTCCTTGTACACTAACTGGAAATGATTAGCTCAATATTTACTGCCTTCTTTATTCTTTTTAATGGTGAATTACAATCGCTCAAGTTAGTCCCCCCGCTTTCACTATGTAGCCAGAATGGCGGCTATTGACGACTTTGGCTGCTTAGTACTGTATTGTACTCCTCAGAGTTAAAGTTAAAGTACCAATGATAGTCACACACACACTAGGTGTGGTGAAATGTGTCCTCTGCATCTAACCCAGGGGTCACCAACGCGGTGCCCGCGGACCAGATGAGTAGCCCGCCGGCCTGTTCTAAAAATAGCTCAAATAGCAGCACTTACCAGTGAGCTGCCTCTATTTTTTAAATTGTATTTATTTACTAGCAAGCTGGTCTCGCTTTGCCCGACATTTTTAATTCTAAGAGAGACAAAACTCAAATAGAATTTGAAAATCCAAGAAGATATTTTAAAGACTTGGTCTTCACTTGTTTAAATAAATTCATAAATTTTTTTACTTTGCTTCTTATAACTTTCAGAAAGACAAATTTAGAGAAAAAATACAACCTTAAAAATTATTTCAGGATTTTTAAACACATATACCTTTTGACCTTTTAAATTCCTTCCTCTTCTTTCCTGACAATTTAAATCAATGTTCAAGTAAATGTATTTTTTTTTATTGTAAAGAATAATAAATAAATTGTAATTTAATTCTTCATTTTAGCTTCTGTTTTTTCGACGAAGAATATTTGTGAAATATTTCTTCAAACTTATTATGATTAAAATTCAAAAAAATTATTCTGGCAAATCTAGAAAATCTGTAGAATCAAATTTAAATTTTATTTCAAAGTCTTTTGAATTTATTTTAAAATTTTTGTTCTGGAAAATCTAGAAGAAATAATGATTTGTCTTTGTTAGAAATATAGCTTGGTCCAATTTGTTATATATTCTAACAAAGTGTATATTGGATTTTAACCTATTTAAAACATGTCATCAAAATTCTAAAATTAATCTTAATCAGGAAAAATTACTAATGATGTTCCATAAATTATTTTTTTAAGTTTTTGTCTTCTTTTTTTCGGTTGAATTTAGAATTTTAAAGATTCGAAATTGAAGATGAACTATGTTTCAAAATTTAATTGTCATTTTTTTCGTGTTTTCTCCTCTTTTAAACCGTTCAATTAAGTGTAAATATCATTAATTATTAATAATAACATAGAGTTAAAGGTAAATTGAGCAAATTGGCTATTTCTGGCAATTTATTTAAGTGTGTATCAAACTGGTAGCCCTTCGCATTAATCAGTACCCAAGAAGTAGCTCTTGGTTTCAAAAAGGTTGGTGACCCCTGATCTAACCCATCCCCTTGTTCACCCCCTGGGAGGTGAGGGGAGCAGTGGGCAGCAGCGCCCGGGAATCATTTTTGGTGATTTAACCAATTCTAACCCTTGATGCTGAGTGCCAAGCAGGGAGGTAATGGGTCCCATTTTTATAGTCTTTGGTATGACTCGGCCGGGGTTTGAACTCACAACCTACCGATCTCAGTGTGTGCCAATTGAAACACCACCCTGGTCTCATCTTGTCTTGCTGACCGCTTCCTTCTCCCGCCTCATCAGGATCACTTCACTTCCCCGGATGAGTACGACGAACCGGCAGTCCTCTTCGAGGCCATCTCCTCGCACCAGCAGAACCTGGTCATCGCTCACGAAGGCGACCCGGCCTGGAGGAGCGCCGTGCTCTCCAACGCCCAGTCCCTCCTCGCCCTGCGCCACGTCCTGGATGAGGGCACCAACGAGTACAAGATCATCATGCTGAATCGCCGTTACCTCAGCTTCAGAGTGATCAAGGTGGGTGAAAAGAAAGCCTGTTGTGTTTGATCATATATCGTTTGATGTCATCAAACACACACCTTGACTCGGAGGACACTTGTTAAACCTCCAGCAAGGCTAAATGTTCCTCAGTCATATTGTACACTAGACGTACAAAAGAAACTACTTTAGGTGAAAAAAGGTTTAGAAGTTAAATATATTTACTTGCAAACCCTCCCGATTTTCCCGGGAGACTCCCGAATTTCAGTGCCCCTCCCGAAAATCTCCCGGGGCAACCATTCTCCCGAATTTCTCCCGATTTCCACCCGGACAACAATATTGGGGGCGTGCCTTAAAGACACTGCCTTTAGCGTCCTCTACAAACTGCCGTCGCGTTCGCTTTTCCTCCATTCAAACAGTGTGCCGACCCAGTCACATAATATATGGCGGTCTTTCACACACATGAGCGACTGCAAGGCATACTTGATCAACAGCCATACAGGTCACACTCAGGGTGGCGGTATAAACAACTTTAACACTGTTACAAATATGCGCCACACTGTGAGCCCACACCAAACAAGAATGACAAACACATTTCGGGAGAACATCCGCACCGTAACACAACACAAACACAACAGGACAAATACCCAGAACCCCTTGCAGCACTAACTCTTCCGGGACGCTACAATATACCATATTTTCCGCACCATAAGCCGCCCCGTGTTGTAAGCCGCACCTTCAATGAATGTCATATTTCAAAACTTTGTTTACCTATTAGCCGCCCCGTGTTATTAGCCGCACCTACGCTACGCTAAAGGGAATGTCAAAAAAAACAGTCAGATAGGTCAGTCAAACTTTAATAATATATTACAAACCAGCGTTCTAACAACTCTGTTCACTCCCAAAATGTAATGTGCAAATGTGCAATCACAAAAATAGTAACACTCAAAATAGTGCAGAGCAATAGCAACATCAATAACTCAACGTTGCTCATACGTTAGTGTCACACAACACACAAAATAAACATTTAAAGCTCACTTTCTGAAGTTATTACTCATCCACAAATCCCTGGAATTATTCTTCTTCGGTGTGCTTCACTTGTTTTTTGACACCATCTGTGATGCAGTCCTAGATCAACAGGGACGGAGCTGCGTGAAAAAAGTCACCCGGTCTCTTCGCTCATTTTTTCTTCATCCATCCATCCCTTCGAGTTAGCTTTTATGATGACGCCGGCTGGAAAGTTCTCTTTTGGCAAGGTCTTCCTTTTGAATATCACCATGGGTGGAAGTTTCTGGCCGTTAGCATGGCTAGCTAGAACCACAGTGAAGGACGACTTCTCATTCCCTGTGGTGCGAATATTCACCGTACGTGTTCCCGTTGTATCCACAGTGCGGTTCACATGAATATCAAAAGTCAGTGAAACCTTGTACGTGTGTCTCTTAGTAGGAGACATTTTGTGGTCTTTACAGAAACACACAAATGAAATGAAACGTAATATCCGCGCGCTTCTTCTTCTACGGGGGCGGGCGCTCACCTTGGCGGTTGCTTACAGTAGAAGAAGAAGCGCTTCCTCTTCTACGGGGGCGGTTGCTTACCGTAGAAGAAGAAGCGCTTCCTCTTCTACGGGGAAAAAAGATGGCGGCTGTTTACCGTAGTTGGGAGACCTAACCTTTATGAAAATAAATATTAATATTAATCCATATATAAGGCGCACCGGGTTATTAGCCGCACTGTCAGCTTTTGAGAAAAATTGTGGTTTTTAGGTGCGGCTTATGGTGCGGAAAATACGGTACACCCCCCGCTGCCACCAAACCCCGCCCCCTCCAATCTCCCGAATTCGGAGGTCTCAAGGTTGGCAAGTATGCCCTAAGATGGATGGATATTTATTAATGTATGTATTAATATATAAGTATACAGTGGAACCTCAATTTACAAATGTCCCTATTTTAGTAAAATAATACACACTTTGAGGACACTATAATGGGGGACACACACATGTGTATATATAAGGATCAACAATCTCTCTATCAAAACAACAACGGAAAGCTAAACTTTCAACGTGCGCGCACACACAAAAGGCCCTTTGGTGTTCTCAAAAAACGTGAACCACGTTGCTAAAATTATAAAAGTAAAATCCTCTATAGCCTGCTGTCGGTGAATGTTTGTGGCATGCAACAGACAAGAGGAGAGTAAACGAAAGCATGGACACGAGGCGCGTCTACCGGGGATCCCACTCCTCTCTAGGGGCGGTATGGCGTAGTGGGTAGAGCGGCCGGGCCAAACCTGAGGGTTGCAGGTTCGCTCCCCGCCTCTTGACATCCAAATCGCTGCCGTTGTGTCCTTGGGCAGGACACTTCACCCTTGCCCCCGGTGCCGCTCACATTGGTGAATGAATGATAGGTGGTGGTCGGAGGGGCCGTAGGCGCAAACTGGCAGCCTCGCTTCCAACAGTCTACCCCAGGGCAGCTGTGGCTACAAATGTAGCTTACCACCACCAGGTGTGAATGAATGATGGGTTCCCACTTCTCTGTGAGCGCTTTGAGTATCTAATAATAGAAAAGCGCGATATAAAAAAATCAAAAAAATCTCTAAGTCTTAAAGGGGAACTGCACTTTTTGGGGAATTTTGCCTATCGTTCACAATCATTTAAAATCTCAGGGCGGACACTCTAACCACAAGGCCACTAAGCAACATGTAATGCACTTCGTAAACAGGATGCGACTAGAGGGCTCCGCCTCTCCAAAATCCAATCCAAAGTCACTGCCGTTGTGTCCTTGGGCAAGACACTTTGGGCTCTGTACCGAGGATGTCGTTGTGGCTTGTACAGCCCTTTGAGACACTTGTGATTTAGGGCTATATAAATAAACATTGATTGATTGATTGATTGATTGATTGATACCCACCTGCTCCCAGTGCCGCCCACACTGTGTCAGAATAATTCTATCTAAATTATCACAATACTTTGTGTTGAAGTGAGTTCCTGGCAAAAAGACAAAAGCTGTCTTTGAACCTACCAAGACGAAGGCTTGTAAAACTGCACTGTGTAAGGGGGGAAGCAACATGAAGGTGTTACTGTTCATTTTATGTATTGTAATCAACAGAAAGATATTGTTTTAACCCAAGAACTACATAGCGTAGAGAAGGCAGGCAACGTTCCCTCTAAGGTGCGCGCCTGCGCAATTGCGCACTTCTCAAGCGTCCTCTGCGCACAGCAAATATATGCCGCGCACCAAATCAAATCCCATCTGAATTCTAAACAAAATAAACACATTTATTCTGTGTAATTTTGCAATGCAACTCTGAGTGACAGTGACAACAAGCGGCCCTAACGGTGTTCGTCAACACCGTTCAATTGAACACCGTTCAATTATTGTAACGTCTATCGAGATGCTTCAAGGACAGGAATTATTTTGATCACTTTATTGAGCAAAACTGTTTATATTCGGCCATAACCACACCAAAAACATGAGTAAAAAACTTCTATCTCGAAAAACTAGTCATTTTCTGCCGTACAAACCAGGCCAAAACCAACTTGTCGTCTGTCACCAACACGCATACCACTAAGCCACTGGTGCGTTTATGGCCACACAAAAAGTCGGACAACTCAAACACCACACAAAGTTACACTATGACTCCTCAGTCATACGTGTGCTTATTCTACTGTCATTTATTATTAATGTTAATTTATTGATATTAATCATGGAATGCTGTTACTAGAGAAAGTTACAGGAATGCACACTTCATCCTATGCTTACATTTCATTGTGCAACATGAGGATGTTTAAGGGGAACTAAATGTGATCTCTGAAAGGGGTACAAATGATTTCCAAAGCAGTACCCCCACCCAGACATATTGTACAATGCTAATCCATAGCTTATGAAAAACAAGATTTATTTTATTTTCATTACAATTGGGCCAAATCACTAATATTACAAAATAATCTCATGAAAATGACTCCTCTCATTTGAGTGTTATTATAAAAGATTGGTTTGAGACAGGTGTGCTGCTGGTATTGCCACGTGTGATGTTGCTCACATGTGCTCCACTGAATGCTCAGGGAGTTTTTGTGTTTGCTCAGACACTTGAACAATTAGAGGGAACATTGAAGGCAGGATCTGCCCAAGTTCCAGACGACCTCTTTTTTAACTCTTTTACGAACCTCTTTTTGAACTCTCTTACGACCCCTTTTTTTTTTAAACTCTTTTACGAACCTCTTTTTTGAACTCTTTTACGACCCCGTCCCTTTGGAAGCAGCTGTTGCCATGTGGTCAGGGAAGGTCCAAATGAAAGGAGGAGGCGTGCAATCTTTTGGCAGAGCGTAATGACACTGTACGAGGGTACAGATGTATACGTTTCTCCTCACTGAACCACATTGAATTCTGTCTCTGTTTGATTCTTTGCTTCTTGTCCCGTTTTAATAGATGTCATCAGTGTTTGAACCTGACAGAATGTAACTTAGATATTGGGTTTCACTATGTAAAAGCACTTTGAGTCACTAGAGAAAAGCGCTATATAAATATAATTCACTTCACTTCATCTCAATGAAAATCTCCCCCCAAATAAATACAATTTAAAGAAAACATAGAAAATATATCTATATTTTTTGCACATAATTTTTTTTACAGTGATACTAATTGACATCTCTTGTGTCGTAGGTCAACAAAGAATGTGTCCGAGGTCTGTGGGCAGGCCAGCAGCAGGAGCTGGTCTTCCTCAGGAACAGGAACCCGGAGCGCGGCAGCATCCAGAACGCCAAGCAGGCGCTGCGAAACATGATCAACTCGTCATGCGACCAGCCCATCGGCTATCCCATCTACGTGTCGCCGCTCACCACCTCCTACTGCAACTCGCACCCCCAGCTGGGCCACGTCCTGGGCGGGCCCATCAGCATCGCCAACATCCGCAATTTTGTCGTCAGCACCTGGCACAGGTAAGTGTTGCTGCCTTGCTTCTGTAAAGCGACGCTGACCGGCTTTTGACCCGACTGTCTTTTCTCCTTCAGATTACGAAAAGGCTGCGGCGCCGGCTGCAACAGCGGAGGTAATATCGAGGATTCTGACGCTGGCGGGCTCTCCTGTGGCAGCGGCAATGGAAACGGCGCCGACTCGCAACAGAGCTCAATGTCGCAGGGCGGGACTTCTGGCCCCGCCCCCTCGCACTCGTACCATCCTCACGGTCTAGGTGAGGAAAATGTTCATGTTTGCAGCATCTAAAGCTGATAATAAAGCAATATGTTCCAGGGTCAAACTGTCACCATTAGGTTAGTTTTTTTCCCCCACAGATTGTTTGCTCTGCACATTTAGCTGTGCTCCTTACACATTCAATGAACGTGAGCAAGCACTCTGGTGACGGGGACAAGGAAAAACTCCCTCTAAAGAAAGAATCTCTAACACAGGGCTGCCCAAAGTAAGGCCCGCCAAAAGGGTGGCTTCCCCAAAATTGAATACATATTCTATTATATATATATATATATATATATATATATTCTATTAAGCTCACACAATCATTGATGTCATGTCCACAAGGCTAACTAGTTACCATCTATCAAGTGTGATGATCTCCACTATCTTACAAAATGCCGGTGTGGAATTAAACTACTCACTCACTGTGCAGCTGTACGCTGATAACCGCTCTGTGTTTGGCCCCACAGCCCTGTGGCACATTTTCACTTCGCCTCTTACCATCCAAAATGCAATTTGAATTTATTTCGATTGTAAATTGATTTCAAATTTTTGAAAATCGATTTTAAAAAAATTATTTTATATATATATATATATATATATATATATATATATATATATATATATATATATATATATATATATATATATATATATATATATATATATATAATGTAATATATAGATTTTTATATATGTATATATATGTGTATATGTATATATATGTATATATCTATATATATATATATATATATATATATATCTATATATATATATATATGTAAAAATATATGTATATATATGTATATGTATATATATATATACACTACTGTTCAAAAGTTTGGGCTCACATTGAAATGTCCTTATTTTTAAAGGAAAAGCACTGTACTTTTCAATGAAGATAACTTTAAACTAGTCTTAACTTTAAAGAAATACACTCTATACATTGCTAATGTGGTAAATGACTATTCTAGCTGCAAATGTCTGGTTTTTGGTGCAATATCTACATGGGTGTATAGAGGCCCATGTCCAGCAACTATCACTCCAGTGTTCTAATGGTACAATGTGTTTGCTCATTGGCTCAGAAGGCTAATTGATGATTAGAAAACCCTTGTGCAATCATGTTCACACATCTGAAAACAGTTTAGCTCCTTACAGAAGCTACAAAACTGACCTTCCTTTGAGCAGATTGAGTTTCTGGAGCATCACATTTGTGGGGGTCAATTAAACGCTCAAAATGGCCAGAAAAAGAGAACTTTCATCTGAAACTCGACAGTCTATTCTTGTTCTTAGAAATGAAGGCTATTCCACAAAATTGTTTGGGTGACCCCAAACTTTTGAACGGTAGTGTATATATATATATATACATATATATATATATATATATGTGTATATATATGTATATGTATATATATATATATATATGTATATATGTATGTATATATATGTATATGTGTATATATATATGTAGCTGGGATTGGGTTGGTGTTGGGCGCTGGGAGTTATTTTATTAGATTAATTAACAATATGTGATATTTGTAAATAAAATAAAATTGTAATTAAAATTTAAAAAAATATTAGTTTTTACAAAAGACGTCTTGGGCAAACACTGCGCGTATAAGTCGTACGCCAGCAGCCAAAAGGAGCTTTTGTAACCTGTTTTGAAAGGTTTTTTTTATAATTTATATACCAAATAATATATTATGAGAATCGTGTTGAATCGATTCTGAATCAAATTGTAACCCCAAAAATCGTAATGAAAGATTCCCACCTTTAGAATTGAGACCCCATCATAAATTTTTTTTACTTTCATTCATGTGTATGGAGAAGTTCACCCCTTTTGATTACTTCGTTAAAACTCTCCTAATGTTCACAGCAAGTGTAAAAAAAAGTTTAAGCCGTTAACCTTTGATGACAAGTTAGCAGCTAATGCTAGCGGCTAACATTAGCAGATGAGCACAAAACTCAGTCCTTGCTGAAGGTCCCCACATTGTGTAACATTCCTCCTTGTCTTATAGGCTCCAGCCAGAGTTCCCAATCGGTCCAGTCCAGCCTAGTCCGCCACTCCCCCGCCCGAGCCTCCATGGCCAGCCAGTCGTCGTCGTACCGCTACAGCAGCAGTCGCCACTCCTCGCTGCGCACGTCCGCCACAGGCCTGGAGCCCTGTCGTCGCTCCTCCACCAGCCAACTTTCCCTGCGCACTCTCCCCACCTCCCTGCAGCTGCGGCTGGGCTCCACATCGGATCCCGCCGGCCCCACCGCCTCCCTCTCCAGCCACAGCATCCCACCTTGCAAGCGCCACACGCTGGTGGGCCTCCTAGGCAGCGACGGCTTGTGCGGCGTCGTGACGGATCCCCTCAGCCAGCAGCATCATCACCACCACCAGCAGCATCATCATTATCCTCTCCACCCGCAGCAACACAACCCGGTGGTCTCCACCGTAAGGAGGGACGACATCTCCTATAGAGTGCAGGTGTGTAGCTCACGACGTCACGGCGTCCCTCGGCTGTCGTCTTGAGGTTTCCCTTTGCTCCTGTGCAGATTATGGACCTGAGTCAAGTGCTGGAGAACATCAACGTGTCCAAACGCAAAGAACTCCAGTGGCCTGACGAGACAGTAAGACTCAGGGCGGGGCGGACCTGCTGGAGGGACTGGAGCCCCCTACAGGGCATGGAAGGACATGTAAGTACTGTCGTACCACCGGCACAAGTGCAACTTGTCATTCCCTCCCAGTTAATGGCATACTATTATTTATACATAACAATATTCACCTTGTACTACTTGTAATTCCCTCCCAGTTAATGGCATACTATTATTTATACATAACAATATTCACCTTGTACTACTTCTAATTCCCTCACAATTAATGGCATACTATTATTTATACATAACAATATTCACCTTGTACTACTTCTAATTCCCTCACAATTAATGGCATACTATTATTTATACATAACAATATTCACCTTGTACTACTTGTAATTCCCTCACAATTAATGGCATACTATTATTTATACATAACAATACTCACCTTGTACAACTTGTAATTCCCTCACAATTAATGGCATACTATTATTTATACATAACAATACTCACCTTGTACAACTTGTAATTCCCTCACAATTAATGGCATACTATTATTTATACATAACAATACTCACCTTGTACAACTTGTAATTCCCTCACAATTAATGGCATACTATTATTTATACATAACAATACTCACCTTGTACAACTTGTAATTCCCTCACAATTAATGGCATACTATTATTTATACATAACAATACTCACCTTGTACAACTTGTCATTCCCTCCCAGTTAATGGTATACTATTATTTATACATAACAATACTCACCTTGTACAACGTGTAATTCCCTCACAATTAATGGCATACTATTATTTATACATAACAATATTCACCTTGTACTACTTGTAATTCCCTCACAATTAATGGCATACTATTATTTATACATAACAATACTCACCTTGTACAACTTGTCATTCCCTCCCAGTTAATGGTATACTATTATTTATACATAACAATACTCACCTTGTACAACTTGTCATTCCCTCCCAGTTAATGGTATACTATTATTTATACATAACAATACTCACCTTGTACAACATGTAATTCCCTCACAATTAAGGGCATACTATTATTTATACATAACAATACTCACCTTGGTGATGAAAGCGTGGGGTGGGGGAGGGTGTGTGTGTGTGCGTGTGTGCCCAATTGTCTTAGGTGTGATGATGTAATGTTTTTTATAGACTGAGGCCGATATGCAAAAGTTCGACTCCAGGTGTCGTTGAGGAGGGAGGGAGGTCAAAAGCGTCCATCATTGAGGTGTCCTCGGGGGTGTTTTTCCAGAACAGCCTTTTCCTGTTTTCACAGCGTCAAGGCCATTCGAGGGAGTCAAATCGTAGATTAGGATGTTTGTTTTCCGCGAGCAGACAAAACAATGACTTGTCTGTTCTATTCGTCCGTGCTGGGTGCTCTCAAATTCAATTCAATTTTCCTTTTCAGCAAGCTTCTCCATGATGTGATCCATCTTGCGATTCAGTTCAGAAATCGCCACAGTCTGTGTTGCCACAGCCCTGCCCAAATCATCCATTGCGACGAACAGCCTTTGGGCTCCTTGAGTGACTGCCATCGTCTTACGAATTTGACGATACACCAGAGCAATGCCCAGTCCAATCTGCAGGTGCCCCGCGATCACGGTTCCAAATAGGTAGATGTCTTCCACGTCCTCGATGGAAAGGACTGAGAGGCACATGATTCTCCATTCATCCCAGGAATCTCTCACGTACCCCGCAGCAATGGTTCCATCAGGGCAGCCAGGCTCCCCCGAACCTCTTTTCCTCGTCGAAAAGATTTTGTCAATTGCGTCGAGAGTCCAGCTGATCATTTCCATGTCTGATGTTTACATTTGAGGACAGCGCAAAGAAAGAGGAAAGAATGTTGACTCATCTTTAACTGGAGCCGTATTCCTTTTATAAAGTCATGTATCAGGTTATCTTAATCAGACTGGAATGTTCTGCTACAAGTGTGCTTTTTGGACTAGCAATCACGTAAGCAATCACTTTTTGGCGAAGTCACGCTGAACTCTGCTCTCATGATGTTTGTTGCTCGTGACCTGCAGTCTAACGACCTCACTGACCTACTTCTCATGCAATAAAGCAGACCTGGGCAAATTAAGGCCCGGGGGCCGCATGCAAGCCCGTTAAGCTTTTCAATCTGGCCCGCCGGACATTCCCAAATATTTTTTTTAGATCTTTAAGATGGAAACTGTAACTGCCATTATGATGTGCAGTGATGTTTTCTAATGACCGGAAGTCTTCAACTATACAAAGTATTTCAATGGTTGGAATCTGCACTTATGGATGATATACTAGTTATTATGGTAATATAATTAGTTACTATGGTAATATAATTAGTTACTATGGTCATCTAATTAGCTACTATTAGGGATGTCCGATAATGGCTTTTTGCCGATATCCGATATTCCGATATTGACCAAACCCTTAATTACCGATACCGATATCAACCGATACCGATATATACAGTCGTGGAATCAACACATTATTATGCCTAATTTGGACAACCAGGCATGGTGAAGATGAGGTCCTTTTTAAAAATACAAATAAAATAAGATAAATAAATTAAAAACATTTTCTTGAATAAAAAAAGTAAAGCAATATAAAAACAGTTACATAGAAACTAGTAATGAATGAAAATGAGTCAAATTAACTGTTAAAGGTTAGTACTATTAGTGGAGCTTACGGACTGTATCCCTTGCAGACTGTATTGATATATATTGATATATAATGTAGGAACCAGAATATTAATAACAGAAAGAAACAACCCTTTTGCGTGAATGAGTATAAATGGGGGAGGGAGGTTTTTTGGGTTGGTGTACTAATTGTAAGTGTATCTTGTGTTATCTATGTTGATTTAATTAAAAAAAATTAAATTCAATAAAAACGATACCGATAATTTAAAAAAAACTGATACCGATAATTTCCGATATTACATTCCAAAGCATTTATCTCTAGGACATCTCTAGTTGCTATGGTCATCTAATTAGTTACTATGGTCATCTAATTAGTTACTATGGTAATCTACGTCACAGCAGCTCAGACGAGGCACCAAGCAGTGTGGGCGGAAGACTTTCCACAGACGCGGAAGGAGATTTTCACAACAAAGTTCTAAAGCTTAGTGATATATAGAATGGAATAGAATAGAAAGTACTTTATTGATCCCTGGGGGAAATTCAGCAAATATCAGATGTATCAGATTATTTTGTACACTTCGCGATTATATTTCACTGTTTGTTGCATTTCACTTGATTGTAAAATATGTCGATCGAAAGGGGGTGTGACGTTCATATTTTGTCAATATTCAGTGTTTTATCGTTCATAGAAAATTGTAAAAATTCCATTACGTTTTTTAGGGCGATCTGTCATTACGTTTTTAAGCATTCAATCAGACATTATTGTGAGGTTTTGTATTAGTGTTCCTAAAAATAGATATACCGGCCCCCAGACACATTTTTTTCTCTAAAAGTGGCCCCCGAGTCAAAATAACTGCCCAGGCCTGCAATAAAGCCTACATAAATTTGGACTGGATGTTTTTTTTCTTCTTCTTTTTTTTTTTTTTAAATTGAATTTATGTAATCGGTTTCATTTGTCGCCCCCTGCAGGTGATTCACCGGTGGGTGCCTTGTAGCCGAGACCCAGCCAACCGCTCCCATATGGACAAGACCATCCTGCTGGTACAGGTGGACGATAAGCTAGTGCCCGTCGTGGAGACCGGGGTCATTGAGTTGGGTGCGGAGGTTTGAGGTAAACAAAACAAATAAAGTCAAGTGACAAGCACAGAAGGAGGCCAGACGTACCTCTGGATTGACGGCAACAACAACAAAAAAAAGGAAACGCTCACCCCTTCACCTTGTTTTCTCCCACTGAGGGGGTAAAAAGGGGTGTGGGGTAAGCGAGCAGAGGCAGAGCGTACGTCACGACTCGCCACAGCATCCTTTAGCGCATCCTCCTCCCACACGATCTGCCTTGCTTTGCCAAAATGCTGCATGACGCTTTCGTTACCTTCATTTCTATGCATCCATCCCAGTCACGAGAGCACGCGCGGACATTTGTCTTTGTCGTGGAATCATTTGCCAAAAAAAAAAAAAAAAACCCAAGACGCCTGCTATGTGACATGTCGCGGATTCATACACTTTGGACCTTTTTTTGTTTTTATTCCCGGCTGCCTCCGTGACAGTTTCATGGACGTCCTTCCGCTCCACATTTCATCGTGTCGCGTTTAAAATGAGACAATAAGAACTTGCACTATATTTTTCTCTTATTATTTTACAGTGATGCACTATACAATCACAACATACAATAATATCACACTCTTATTTATTCATATTATTACTATGAATGGCCATGGTTACTGATGCCTTGGAAATGAACATTTAAGAAATGCAATCATCTTTTTTTTTTTGGACTCTTTGCTGAACTTGAAAATAACTTTTTACTGTATATGATTAGATCCATATATATATTTACACAAATATATATATATATGTCGGTGTATAAAATATTTTGCTTTGGATATTTATTACTGTGAACATGGTATTTACACTTTATTACAATATTTTTCCTCCCTTCTGCTTTTGAGACGAAGTTTAATGTATTGAGTGAGGACCAGCGGTTGTAAATGAGATGCAGACTTTTTTTTAATGGCTTGTTTAACTATTTAACTTAATTCCTTTTCTATATTGAGAGAAATAAAAGTTTGATTTATTGCAGACATGTTTTCCTCCTTGTGATTGTTTATGTTGCTTGGTTATTGTTTTTTCCAGGTATTCAACTGTATTTAAAAGACAACATAGGACAGCTTTAGTTTGTGAGCCTGGTTAGTGATTAAGTTAGTGTTTCTGCTTGACAGAAAAACAAATATTTTAGGTGTAATTTTCACAAAAAAAATATTTTTTAAAGAACAGGTGGCTCCATTTTGGCACACATTACACAGAAAAAATTAGACTTGATAAAAGGAATCTTTTTAAAAAAGCCCTAAAAAAACAACATATATATATTTATATATATATATATATATATTTTTTTTAAATATATTTATATTTGTATGTATATATTTATATATATATATATATATTTTATATATATATATATATATATATATATTTATATATATATATATCAAATGTTGTTTTTTTTCAAGCCGTAAATCTTTAAATTAACTTTATAGATATCTGTCAATATAAAGCTATTTTGGCCAAGGAAAACACAAAATATGGAACATTTCTCACCCAAAAGTTTTCATAGTGTATTATTTGATGTGAAGTAATTGGAGCCTTAAATAGATTTTTATTCAATGTTATTTTTTGAGCAATCAGTTTGAAAAAAAAATCCCACTAAAATTCTCAGGGAACCATAAGAGCTCGACTCATAAAAGTGTTAAAAATAAGTCATACTTGTTTGTTTTTGTTTTTTACTGTCAACGTTTAAATTTCTAGGTCAACTTCAGATCTTTTTATACGTTTTTATTTGTATGTCTTTTTTTGTTTGTCTGTTTTATGCCCTTTTGTCATCAAAAACTAAACATTTTTATGGCAAACAATATGGACAAAATATGCAATATATTCCCCAAAAACAGTATTTCAAAGTAGAATATTCGATGTGAAGTAATAGGTCAATAATTCATAACATTGATTTGTAGTCAATGTTATTTTTTGAGCAATCTGTTTAAAAAAAAAAATCCCAATTAAAATTCTCAGGTATCCAAAAGAGCCCGAATCATAAAAATAAGTCATACTTTTTATTTATTTTTTATATTTTACTGTCAACGCTTAAATCTCTAGGTCAACTTCAGATCTATTTATACATTTGAATTTTTTTAGTTTTTTTTTGTTTGTAGGTTTTATGCTCTTTTGTCATCAAAAACTTAATGGAAGTAGTAGGTCAACAATTCATAACATGGATTTTTATTCAATGTTATTTTTTGAGCAATCAGTTTAAAAAATAAAAAATCCCAGTAAAATTCTCAGGGATTCAAAAGAGCCGGACTCATAAAAGTGTTTTAAAATAAGTCATACTTTTTTTCTTTTTTTAATGGCAACGCTTAAAAATGTCTGTCAATCAACTTCAGATCTTTTTATACGTTTTTATTTTGTATGGTTTATTTTTTGTTTTTTTGTTTAATGCCTTTTTGTCATCAAAAACATATTATTTTATGGCAACACTATATGGACAAAATATGCAATACATTCCCAAAAAACAATATTTCAAAGTGGAATATTCGATGTGAAGTAATAGGTCAATAATTAATTACAGTTTTTTTTCAATGTTATTTTTTGAGCAATCAGTAAAAAAAAAAAAATCCCACTAAAATTCTCAGGGATCCAAAAGAGCCCGACTCATAAAAGTGTTAAAAATAAGTCATACTTGTTTTTTTGTTGTTTTTTTTTACTGTCAAGTTTAAATCTCTAGGTCTATTTATACGGGTTTTTTTTTTAATGTTTTTTTTTGTTTGTATGTTTTATGCTCTTTTGTCATGAAAAACTTACAATTTTATGGCAACACAATATGGACAAAATATGCAATATATTCCCCAAAAAAATACTTCAAAGTGGAATATTCGATGTGAAGTAATAGGTCAATAATTCATAAGATTGATTTTTATTCAATGTGATTTTTTGAGCAATCAGTTTAAAAAAAAAATCCCACTAAAATTCTCAGGGTTCCAAAAGAGCCTGACTCATAAAAGTGTTAAAATTAGTCTTTTTTATATTTTTTTATTTATTTTTATTTTACTTACTTACTTATTGGATGTGAAGTAATAGGTCAATAATTCATAAGAACATTGATTTTGATTTAATAGAAAAAAACAGCCTTTTTCTTGTTACATTTCTACGGAGCCCCTAAAGCACATATGTCAGAGTCAAGGCCCGCGGGCCATATCCGGCCCGCGAGAAGGTTTTTTACGGCCCTTGGGATGATCTTGATTTATTATTAGAACCGGCCCGCAGACCGCAGATCTTTTTTTTTTTTTTTTTTTTTTTTTTTTTTTTTAGACCGCAGATCTTTTACACGCACCAAGCGGATGCCGGTCCAAGGTTCCGAAAGGGGGCGAGCAGCCCGCCGGGACGCGCCTGCCGGCCGAAGGGCTGCAGCCCGGCCGTCAGTCGCGGAGCCCGCCGTGCCACGCGCGCCAAGGGGGCGGGCCGAAACCCGGCCCCGAGGCCCTGAGACTTCTGCTTTGTTTCCCCAAACCGCGCGTCACCGCCGGGCCCGCACCACCGTCGGGCTGCAGCCCGAGCGTCGGTGGCGGAACCCGTCATGTGCCGCGCGCGCCAAGCGGAGCGGGGGGGTCAAGCGGGCCGAAACCCGCAGGCCACCCCCTCACCACGAGGCCCTGAGACTTCTGCGTTTGACCCCTACGCGCGGCCCGTCGGGACGCGCCCGCCGTCAAGCCACGAGGGCCAGCCGTCGGGTCGCGGAGCCCGCCGTGCCACGCGCGCCAAGGGGCGGGCCGAAACCAGCGGGGGGTTTCGGGCACCCACCTCGCCTCCCTCCCACGGAGGGAGGAGGGGGGTTTAATGTGAACATTACTGTGCAATCACATATTTAGAGTTTTTACTCAATTCAAGTTTAAAAGTTAAAGTTTAATATTTGTTTTCACTGCATGTTACTTCTCCTTAAACAAAGTGTTGTTTTTGATTTATAGATTTTTGCACTTTATTTTATTGTATTTCAATTTAATTATATTTTAAAAATATTTCAGTTGAGTGGATGATAGAAAATTGCTATTATTGTTTTTTTCTTTGAAGTAAATTTAGCCCACTTTTGCTAAAATAGAAAATATAGGCTACTGATGGTGCCTTGAATACCGGTTTCTTTCATTTAATGTTCATGTTATGGGGATTTTTATATAAAGGAAATTTGTCTTTTGTGTCTGTTGAAAATTAAAGATTACTGACAGAGCCATAAGAAAATATTGCTTTATTTATCTGATCATATTGGAATATATTTGTTAGGTTTTCAGTAGGTTCAATTAGGTTCACTAGACTATATGCGTCATTTAAAAATTTTTCAATGAACATTCGAACAGTCCGGCCCTCGGCTTGTAGCTAAATTTTTTATTTGGCCCTCCGTCCATTTGACTTTGACACCCCTGCCCTAAAGGGACATTGGGGAAGAAAAAAAAAAATTATATATATTTATATTTATTTATTGATTTTTTTCAAGACATGCGCACAAGAAACTTTTTATAAAGTTATAAAAAAAAAAGAAATTTCCCCCATGTCTCTTTAGGGGCTCCGTAGAAATGTAACAAGAAAAAGGCTGTTTTTTTTCTATTAAATCAAAATCAATGTTCTTATGAATTATTGACCTATTACTTCACATCCAATAAGTAAGTACATAAAGTGATTTTATCTGTGAAAAGCGCTTTATAATAAAATGTACTTACTTACTTACTTATTGGATGTGAAGTAATAGGTCAATATTTCATAAGAACATTGATTTTGATTTAATAGAAAAAAACCCAGCCTTTTTCTTGTTACATTTCTACGGAGCCCCTCAAGGGACATGGGGGAAATTTATTTTTTTATAATTATTATTATTATTATTATTATTATTTTAGACATGTATCTCGTGCGCAAGAGAAACTATCTTGTGCGCACGAGATACATGTCTAAAAAAATAAATAAATAAAATTATATTAAAAAAAATTTGTATAATTTTTTTTATTAAATTTTTTTTTTTTTTTAATGTTTTTATTTATTTAATTTTTTAGACATGTATCTCGTGCGCACGAGATACATGTCTAAAAAAATAAATAAAATTATATTAAAAACATTTTGTCATTTTTTTATTTAAAAAAAATTGTTTTTTAAATAATTTTATTTATTTACTTATTTATTTAGACATGTATCTGGTGTGCACGAGATAGTTTCTTGTGCACACGAGATACATGTCTAAAAATATATATATATATATATATATTATAATTTTCTTTTTTAGAACTTTATAAAGTTTCTCGTGCGCATGAGATACATGTCTAAAAAAATAAAAAAATAAAATTATATTTTAAAAAAATTTGTATAATTTTTTTTATTTAAAAAAAAATTTGTTTTTTAAATAATTTTATTTATTTAATTTTTTAGACATGTATCTCGTGCGCACTAGATACATGTCTAAAAAAATAAATAAAATTATATTAAAACATTTTTTATCATTTTTTTTATTTAAAAAAAATTTGTTTTTTTAACAATTTTATTTATTTACTTATTTATTTATTTATTTATTTCTTTAGACATGTATCTGGTGCGAGATAGTTTCTTGTGCGCATGAGATACATGTCTAATATATATATATATATATATATATATATATATATATATATATATATATATATATATATATATATATATATTTTTATAACTTTATAAAAAGTTTCTCGTGCGCACGAGATACATGTCTAAAAAAAAAAAAAAAAATTATAAACAATTTTTTAGAGGCTTCGTACATTTCACCTGTAGGCTTTTTTTAATTGCTTTTTTGGGGGCGGGGGGTTTTGTTAGTTTTTTTTGTAATAGTATTTTTACAATGTACCGCAGGCCGTTAAAACATTAGCTGCGTGCTGCAAATGGCCGCCGGGGCCGCACTTTGTACACAATCTTAATAAAACCTACAGTAACTGTTCGTTGTCAGCATTGTAGCTGATTAACTTTCGCCTGTCAATCAAGCTCAAGTTAGTCTGAGAGTGCACCACTGCGAGGTTCCCGCCCCCCGCGCTCTGATTGGCTGCCGCCTGACATTCCAGACTCGTGTTTTTCCCAGACGTCACATTATAAATAATGCCGATTTTAAACCGGCCAGTTTAGTAACTTCTTTCCCTCTCGCAGGTCTCCACGCTTCCCCGCCAAACACAGGTAATACAAACGAAATCTTTTTTTTTTAAACTCATTCGCGGCTCGCTTAAGTTTATTTGAACAGCCTTGTGAGCTTTAAAGGCAGCTTACCCTGCTGCTAGTTTGTTAGCCTAGCATGTGGAGAAGGTCTGTCATGTGACACCAACGAGCCAAGTTTGTGTATATTTATATTTATATGCAGCTTATCTTATTTGTGCCCCCCATATTAGACATTATGGCTACATACTGATATGTCAATTCACATATTGTTTTTATGTATTTATATTTATATCAACAACAGGAAGAAATGGGTCATCTGCTCCTTCCGGTCCTACTGGGACTCTTGCTGGCTTCGGCCCAGTCCTTTCCAGCCCAGGAAGCTGATGAGGGGAAGAACTGGGTCGTGATTGTTGCTGGTTCTGCTTCTTGGTCCAACTACAGACATCAGGTGAGGACGTCTAATGACGTCAGCATGTTCATGAGCAACACTCCGGTCCTCATTAAGGGCTGTAAAAGTCAGTACTCCTCATGTAAACCGTTTGATTTACCGTATAATCCGCACCGGATTATAAAGCGCACCTTCAATGAATGGCATATTTCAAAACGTTGTCCATATATAAGGCGCACCTAAGCATCCATTAGATGGAGCTGTGCTAAAGGGAATGTCAACAAAACAGTCAGATAGGTCAGTCAAACTTTATTGATAGATTCAGGCATGTGATTTTTCCGTCTAAAGTCGGAATTCCGTCTTTTTTAATCTCGGGGGGAAAAAAAATTATCTCACGTTTTTCTGGTTTTTTTTCCGACCCTAAATCAAGATTCGAGACGTAGTTTATATTACGCCGTAGTTGATTGGTCGATATGTTCCTTGTGACCAATCAGGACATCTGTTATGAATGATAATGGTTATTACCGCCATTTTCCATATGTAAACGATGTCGGTTCTCGAGAGAAAGGACGCTTTACGAGTAAAAGAAATTGATAAACATGTCAAAAATAAGTTTCGATGGGACTGTATGGAAAGGGAAATCACTGATACTGTTGGGAAGAAGGAAGTTAAGACTCTGTTCAGTGATTTTATTCTAGTGGGAATATGTCGAACAGACAACCGTCATTTGTCAAGTGTGGGGCAAAAGCGTTGCTACAAAAAGTAGCATTACTGCTAATATGTAGCATCATTTCAAAAGTCACCTGCTAGAGAATCAAGAGTGCTTACTCCGCATGTCAACATCTCCGTTCGGTGCCACACGCCCACACCATCAAAATGCCGAGGCAAACATTTCCAGATCTACACTGTATGGAAAAAAAGAGTCCACGACAAAAGGAGATAACATCCGCAGGAACCTACCACACAGCGAAGGACATACACTATTTGATTTCCTATTATGCAGCTCATTTTTATTTGACACTTATTGACATATCTTGTGTGACATCCTGTTTTTAAACTATTGTAGTGGTGTTCTGTACAAAAAGTGCACTTTAATTTAGTGTTGTTTTGATAAGTCATCTTAGTGACATCATGCACAAAAGTGCACTTATAGCTTGTTTTAAAATGTCTCTGACAATCTTGCACTTTCTGTTTTGAAATGACATGAATATTTGTGCCACTGCTTAATAACTGTTTAATAAATACAGTTTTACTAAATTGACTTAGTTGTGATTTCCTTCTCTGCCTGAAAGTTTAAAATGAGCATATATTAATGAAGTATGAACAAGAATGTTTTAATGTAGACACATAGAATCATCATACTGGTGTGATTATATGTATCAAGTGTTCATTCAAGGCTAAGGCAAAATATCGAGATATTAAAAAAAGGCCATATCGCCCAGCCCTATTACGAATACATATGTTCATTTGCTGCAGGGGTCCCCAAACTTTTTGAACCGGGGGCCGCATTGGGTTAAAAAAAATTGGACACACCTTATTAAATGTGTGTTCTTTATTTTCATGACTATTTACATTGTAGATTGTCACTGAAGGCATCAAAACTATGAATGGACACATGTGGAGTTATGTATTTACCAAAAAAAGGTGAAATAACTGAAAACGTGTTTTATATTCTAGTTTCTTCAAAATAGCCACCCTTTGCTCTGATTACTGTTTTGCACACTCTTGGCATTCTCTCCATGAGCTTCAAGAGGTAGTCACCTAAATTGGTTTTCACTTTGTCAAGTCAAGTCAACTTTATTTATATAGCACGTTTACGACAACTTTTAAATTGAACCAAAGTGCTTTACAGGTTAAAAAAGCATAGAGCAAAAAACAAAACAAAAAAACAACTAACAAAAAAAGCAAACAAAGAACGTAAACAATGAATGAGCTGAACAAGATAGTGCAAAAACAATACGGTAAAAGGGGTCGAATAAAAATAAAAAATTTGCTAAATAAAAATAATAATAAAAGTGTGACAAATTGAAAACTAAAGCGAAGGGGGTGGGGGGGACTAGAAATGGTGGCCAAGTGGGCGGACTCAGCTCAGGTCAAAGGCCAGCGAGAAGAGATAAGTCTTAAGAAGGGTTTTGAAGACCCCCTAGGCTCTGGGCTGACCTAATGCGGAGGGGAAGGCGTCATAGTTTTGATGCCTTCAGTGACAATCTACAATGTAAATAGTCTTGAAAATGAAGAAAACTAATTGAAATAAGAAGGTGTGTCCAAACTTTTGGCCTGTACTGTGTGTGTGTGTGTGTGTATATATATATATACACACACACGTTAGGTCAGGAAAAAACACAGAGGCTATTTCATCCCTACAAGCCTGTTTCGCAGCTTTCCCTGCTCTTCGGGGGATTTTATATACTTCAATAAAATCCCCTGAAGAGCAGGGAAACCTGCGAAACAGGCTTGTAGGGATGAAATAGCCTCTGTGTTTTTTCCTGACCTAACGTATTTATATACTTCAATAAAATCCCCTGAAGAGCAGGGAAACCTGCGAAACGGGCTTGTAGGGATGAAATAGGTCAGGGGGAAAAACACATGGGCTACTCTTCAGGGGATTTTATTGAAGTGTATATAAAATCCCCTGAAGAGCAGGGAAACCTGCGAAACAGGCTTGTAGGGATGAAATGGCCTCTGTTTTTTCCTGACCTAAGGTATATTCCACTCTACCCCGGTCCGGTATTGAGCTCTGTATAACGGATAAACCACAAAAACCTCGACTATATATATACAGGGTTTCCCACACATTCATTTATTTGTGGCAGCCCGCCACGAAAGAATTACGTCCGCCACAAATAAATAAATAAAAATAAAAATACATTTTTTAAAAATATTTTTTTTTTTTTTTTTTTTTTTGTCCTCCAGCTTCTCAGGCAAATCATATAGTTGATGTAGATGCCCATATCGGCTGTTCAGATTTACTTTACAAAAGAGAAGTGTAGGATACTTCTCTTGTTGCCTTATTTGTATTTGACTTTATTAAATGTATTTATATTAGAAAAACAACATGTGTATATAACAGAGGGTGCAAAGTCTGCAGGCAGTAGGAAACACATGGTTAAGTGTAGGGAGTAAAACTGATGGCAGTCTAAAGTTCAAGATTTTTGGAGCTTTTTGTTCAGTGGATCAGATGTTTGATGAAGCTCTGTGTCTATCTACCACCACTACTGTTTTCTGTTTATTTGTTACTGACTGTGGCAGGACACCTCTGCCTCTGTTTCACTTTATGTTGCTGGTAAATAATATGGTTGTAGTAGTAGGCTAAAGTTAAATTATTTAGTATGCACTAATTAAAGGGGCAGAGCTTTGAGACATTTTAGCTTTTATATTTTATAAGATATATTTTTTTGTAAGAACCACAATTAATAAATATATTTCAGTGAATAACTTATTGTTCAAATCTGTATATAAATATGTACATAAAGTGTTGTAATTATATTGTAAAATGGATGGATGGATGGATGGATGGACGTTTAAAACAAAACTGTTATTAATTAGTAAGTATACATTTTTTGAGCCTTTTTAGAGAAAATCATATTGTAGTAAATTATGCAAATTACTCTATGATGTAATGGTGACCACGCCCATAGCCACGCCCCCACCGCCACAGGTATCTTGGCAGTTTATGGGAAACACTGTATATATATATATATTCTCCAAGCGCGATGATGTCACGTTATCAATGGGAAAATGCATTTTTAGACAGGTGGTGGTAAGTTATGAAAGTAGCTTACCACCCCCAGGTGTGAATGAATGATGGGTTCTCACTTCTCTTTGAAGCGCTTTGAGTGTCTAGGAAAAGCGCTTTATAAATCGAATCCATTATTATTATTTTTATCACTTCTTCTTTCTCTCCCCTTTATAGCGCTCCACGCCCCCACATTGTGGTTCCGTGCTGCGCAGAGGGTTCTGGGAGATGTAGTTTATTTTCAGACCCGCCAAAGCAAAAGTGCCAGAAAAAAACAATACCACACAAGTTTTCGTTTTGATACTGTCACATGCATGGCATTATTGGGAAGATTTTGAAATTGCAATACCGTGGTATTTACGATGCTGTTACATCTCTACTAATAACACAAAGCTGCCATGCAGGCAGTTTTTTACTTGAAAGTTATTTACTTTATTACTCAAAAAATAATAAAAACTTATATCGGATGAATAGATCTTGGAGTGGATCTAGAGTAGGGGTCTTAAACAAAAGCTTTGTTAAAACAATTCCAATCTTCTCAAATGTCTTTTTTTTTACACAAAATAAGATGGAAAAAATAAACAAATTAACAATTAATAAGAAAATAGATAAATACATGTTTGGGGCTGTGGAACACATTTAAATTCCACTTAGTGTCATTGTTGTGTTTAGCAGAACGTCTCGATGCACAGAGAACCTGCTCAGTGGTCTTGTGGTTAGAGTTTCCGCCCTGAGACTGGAAGGTCGTGAGTTCAAACCCCGGCCGAGTCATACCAAAGACTTTTTAAAAATGGGACCCCTTGCCTCCCTGCTTGATACCACTCAGCATCAAGGGTTGAATAATAAAACACGCCAAAACATGTGTCCTTTATCATAGCTACACGTATGACAAAAAACCGTGTGAAAATCAGTGGTATTCAGTGAGGTAAAATGAATTAAATGTGCTGACAGTTCATTGCTCCTGCCAAATGAATTGCACTGAGTGGAGCGGGTCACCACTCCAAGATGGCGGCCCCGCGTCTCGTCAGCGCCAGTAGGCAGTAGCGGTCGATGCTGGGTCTACTTATAAGATGTCTATGGAGTCAGTGCTCCTGCGGTGGGGTGAGCAGAAAGGTGTTTAGCAGGTGAGCATAAGGCAGCGGACTCTGCCCAAATTATAATAAACACCTCCCAGTCAACTATTAGTAACATCACTATGAGCCCGTTGACGTTCTAGAAAGATGTGGGATCTGAACCGAGGGTGTCGTTGTGGCTTGTGCAGCCCTTTGAGACACTTGTGATTTAGGGCTATATAAATAAACATTGATTGATTGATTGATAGAAACATAAGCGGCAGCTCAGCTCGCTCTCAGTCCTTGAGGTGAAGGCTAATTAGCTTTTAGCGTAACGTTAGCTCATTTTGCGGCGTGTGCGTGCGTGTGTGTGTGTGTGTGCGTGTGTATTACGGACAGAAAAGCCCTGTCTGTCTGAGAGAAAGACAAGCATTATTGACCTACAGTTAACAACTAAGTTATTTCACTTTACCTTTTTCTGTGTTGATTGAGCTGTGTTGAAGCAGCAAAAAACGACATTATGTTAAAAGAAGAGTTTCCTGAAGCTGTCTTTGATAGTTGATATAATAATGTAACTGCATCATAAAGCCTACATGAACTCCATTTTGTTCAGGGATGAAAAGTCTCTCCTATTGCTATTGTACTATTTTTTCAGCTATAGTTACATTGTAACTATAGCTGTATATTCTGTACATGTAGCAGCCTAGTTTTGAATGGCAGGGTCCCTGCTATCACATGTTGATAAAAATATAACATTTACATAATAAAAATCAACTACAGGCTTCACAAATGCTGTAATAAATTAAGCATGATGAGTTGAGCATATGTCAGCATGTGGCCCCACTTTTAACTCTTTTTTTTTTTTTAAACGCTTACTTACCGTAAGTCATTAATTTGACTTATTAAGTCATTATTTTGACTTAGTTAGTCATTATTTTGATTTAGTAAATTAGTAAGTCAAAATATTGACTTACTAAGTCATAATGACATACTTAGTATCTCAGGTAACTAGGACTGTTTTGTGTATTGTTTTTACTTTACGGAAAAAATATCAAGATATATATATATATATGTATATAGGGATGATGTTTGTTAAGAAATTATCGATTTCGATGCCATTATCGAATCCTCTTATCGAACCGATTCCTTATCGATTCTCTTATCGAGTCCAGATAGGTTGTTGTATATGAAAAAAAACACACAATACTTGGTTTGACAAAAGCTCATTTTTATTTTTTAAGAAAAAATTAAATATTGGCTGTTGTTACCCCCAAAAAATGTTTATAAAATAAATAAATATTGACTGATAGTGCCCCTTTAAGTGGGCCACCTAAAAAAATAATACATGCAGGGAAAATCCTGCTCAATTGCTCTGTTTATTGCAGTTCTGAGTGTTGCTGGGTCGGGTTTGGTTTTGGAATTGGATTGCATTGTTATGGTATTAATTTAAAAAAAAAAAAAATCAATCAATTTAAAAAAAAATTAGAATCGATTCTGAATTGCACAACATGAGAATCGCGATTCGAATTCAAATCGATTTTTTCCCACACCCCTAATAAACACCAATCATTTTACTTGGGCCGGTAAAAATGTTTACTTTTATAAACTTTGTAATTGTGAAAAATATAGACAATTGTCAAAGAAATGTGTTCTGTTAAACTGCTAATGGTAACATAAACAAGTTGGCAGTGTTCTTGTTATGTTTTTACGAACTAAAATGTTAAGGAAGTTGCATACAGCACATTTTAAGAAGTGCTAGCATCGCCGGAGGACAAAGGATGACAAACACCACACAGCATTGCATTTGCCTGCCTGCACACGTAGTACTCTCAAAATTGAGGCACTTTCTTCCTCTTAACGCTCTCTTAATTCTGTATCGGACTCCGTTTTGAACCACATATAAACTATTGCAATGCCGTATGATGTAACACGTATCCCAGTTATCTTAAAAAACTGGAGATTCTTCAGAAGAAAGTCATACGTGTTATATCATGGGCAAACTTTAATGCTCCCTCAAATCCAGTTTTTTTATGGGTACAATCTTCTGAAGCTTACGGAGTGCAACAGATTCCATTATGCAACAGATTGTATTATGTATAACGAAGTATATGGATTAAATTCTCGACTCTGCCGGCTCAATCCAGTGACCACTACTTCTCATAGACATAACACTAGAAGTAAACCTTTATTAAGAGGGAACAATCATCATCTAAAGCAGTGGTCCCCAACCTTTTTGTAGCTGGGGACCGGTCAACGCTTGAAAATTTGTCCCACGGACCGGGTGAGGTGGGGGGGGGGGGGATTTTTTGGTTTTTTTCATAAAGAAATACAATCATGTGTGCTTACGGACTGTATCCCTGCAGACTGTATTGATCTATATTGATATATAATGTATATATTGTGTTTTTTATGTTGATTTAATTAATTAATTAATTTATTTTTTGTTTAATTTTTTTTTTAATTTCTTGCGCGGCCCGGTACCAATCGTGGGCCGCGGCCCGGTGGTTGGGGACCGCTGATCTAAAGTGTACGAGCTTTAGTATAGCTTGTAGAGTCCCGATGATATGGAATGAGATTGATAGCGCTATGAAAGAATCAAATTCTTTAGACATTTTTAAAAAGCGTTTTAAGCTAAATTTACTGCAACGTTATGCTTAGTACTTTGAACACACCCCTTATGGTTGAGGAATTCACATTAGTCGCATCATTTTGGTCTTGACCCCTGTATGTGTGATGAGTTTATCGCAGATCTTCAAGATGCAACCTTTTAATCCAATTTTAATAATAGGATATTGAGACTGATTTGGTGGATTTAAAGATTCCTTTTTTATTTATAAATGAAATTGTAAATAGGTATCTGGTGGGTAGATTTTGAAATGTATTGTATTGTATTTTGTTTTCTTATATGATTGATTGAAACTTTTATTAGTAATTGCACAGTACAGTACATATTCCGTACAATTGACCACTAAATGGTAACACCCGAATAAGTTTTTCAACTTGTTTAAGTCGGGGTCCATGTTAATCAATTCATGGTAAATGATGATGTATATTTTAACTGTGGGTCCCTGTCCTTAAGCTGTGTGCTTCTAGGGACGACCTTTTTGCAGAACGGACTCTGATATTAGCAAAATAAACAGTAATGAAATACAGAACTATGTTTGTTGTTATGCATCTGCTGTTGAAAATTGTACTATACAACCAACATATAAGTTGATTGTAAATTAGGGGCGGGACATGGATAAGCATTCTTGCTTTTTTTCCATATCCCTTTTCGTTGGGTGCCGTTGCATGTCTGTCAAATTACAAAGAGTAATGAAGTGTTGCTATTAGAGATGTCAGATAATGGCTTTTTTGCCGATATCCGATATTTAGATATTGTCCAACTCTTAATTACCTATTCCGATATCAACCGATACTGATATATACAGTCGTGGAATTAACACATTATTATGCCTAATTTTGTTGTGATGCCCCGCTGGATGCATTAAACAATGTAACAAGGTTTTCCAAAATAAATCAACTCAAGTTATGGGAAAAAAATGCCAACATGGCACTGCCATATTTATTATTGAAGTCACAAAGTGCATTATTATTTTTAACATGTCTCAAAACAGCAGCTTGGAATTTGGGACATGCTCTCCCAGAGAGAGCATGAGGAGGTTGAGGTGGGCGGGTTTGGGGTGGGGGGGACAGGGGGTAGCGGGGGGTGTATATTGTAGCGTCCCGGAAGAGTTAGTGCTGCAAGGGGTTCTGGGTATTTGTTCTGTTGTGTTTGTTGTGTTACGGTGCAGATGTTCTCCCGAAATGTGTTTGTCATTCTTGTTTGGTGTGGGTTCACAGTGTTGCACATATTTGTAACAGTGTTAAAGTTGTTTATACGGCCACCCTCAGTGTGACCTGTATGGCTGTTGATCAAGTATGCGTTGCATTCACTTGTGTGTGTGTGAAAAGCCGTAGATATTATGTGATTGGGCCGGCACGCAAAGGCAGTGCCTTTAAGGTTTATTGGCGCTCTGTACTTCTCCCTACGTCCGTGTATTACTCCGTACAGCTGTGTTTTTAAAAGTCATACATTTGACTTTTTGAAACCGATACCGATAATTTACGATATTACATTTTAAAGCATTTATCGGCCGATAATATCGGCAGTCCGATATTATCGGACATCTCTAGTTGCTATATAGGTCTGTCTGCCGGAATAAATTAATTAATTCATTAATTTGTCTGTAAATAAATAAATAAAATAAAAAGTAGCACTCAACCAGCTGCAGCCATTTATTGATAATTAGTTGCTCTGGCATGTGAGCTCCACCCACACCAAGAGTCAAAGTTCAATAAACTGGTTTGGATGGAAACTTCATTAAATGCTCCCTTTTGTATTGCTTCATTGGCAACATTATAAGCCTCACATGAATAAGATTGTCTCTGTGTTGTGCGCTAGGCCGATGCGTGCCACGCCTACCAGATTGTCCACAAGAACGGCATTCCAGATGAGCAGATCGTGGTCATGATGATGGACGACTTGGCAGACTCTGACGAGTAAGCACCTGCAATTGTTTGTTTCCATCCGTTAGCGTGCATGTTTTCCTCGATCACATGAACATTGAAGTCTATTACACAACGCAGCAGGAACACAACTCAATTGCGCTAAACTGCTGAGTCCGTATGAATACAGTAGCACTGTTGGGGTTGATGGTAAAAAAAAATGTACAAGAAAAAAACTATTTAAGTGGTATAGAAATGTTAGTTGGAACATTTACAGCATATTCAAGATTTCATTACATGCAAAAAAAAGTGCATCATATCTTGGTTTAGTTCATATTTCTTGCACACATTCAAATAAAACAAAAACAAACGTGCAAAACTTTTCATCTGGTCCATCTGCTGCACACTTCTGCTTCGCCGGAAGACCAAAACGAGAACTGAAAATTTGTCGACACAAATGGGAATTTCTGGACGGTGTTTTTTGCTGATGCATGAAAAATGTACTTGTTAGTAATGATACTTTCTACTTCCTGTGCGGCCACTTTTTTCCCCATTAACTTTTACTCCAACTGATAGAAGCAGCTCATTTCAAATGTAAAAAAAACATTATTTGTCCCCAGCGGGGGTCATTTAAAGCACATAGAACAGTAAGGTACTGTAACTAATATAGCTACAATGGCTACTATTATTACAGTAGTTATAGTACTTACGATAGTTATAGTACTTGTAGTAGCTATAAATGATAGCTACTGTAACTACTATAGCTACAGAAGTTTTTGTATTTAGTCATAATTATTATTATAGTAGTTAAAATAATTAAACTAGCCACAGTAGTTATAGTAGTTACGGTAGTTATAGTACTTGTAGTAGCTATAAATGATAGCTACTGTAACTACTATAGCTACAGAAGTTATTGTATTTAGTCATAATTATTATTAATGTAGTTAAAATAATTAAACGAGCTACAGTAGTTACGGTAGTTATAGTACTTGTAGTAGCTATAAATGATAGCTACTGTAACTACTATAGCTACAGAAGTTATTGTATTTAGTCATAATTATTTTTATAGTAGTTAAAATAAATAAACTAGCTACAGTAGTTATAGTACTTACAATAGCTATAAATAATAGCTACAGTACCTAGTACTTACAGTAGCTATAAATAATGGCTACATAATAGCTAGGGTAGCTATAAATAATAGCTACTGCAACTACTATAGCTACAGCAGTTATTGTAGGGAGTCATAACTATTTTTGTAGTAGTTAAAAAAATAAAACTAGCTGCAGTAGTTATGGTAGTAGTAGTACTTACAGTAGCTATAAATAATAGCTACTGTAACTAGTACTTACAGTAGCTATATAATAGCTAATATTAGCTAAATAATAGCTATGGTAGCTATGAATAATAGCTAATGTAACTACTATAACTACTACAGCAGTTATTGTAGTTGGAGTAGTCACAACTATTATTACAGTAGTTAAACTAGCTACATTATTTATAGTAGTTACAGTAGTTATAGTACCTAGAATAGCTGTAAATAATAGCTACTGTAACTACTATAGCTACAGGAATTATTGTAGTTAATTATAACTACTATTACAGTCGTTAAATTAATTAAACTAGTTATGGTAGTTATAGTAGTTACGGTATTTATAATACTTACAGTAGCTATAAATAATAGCTACTGTAACTACTATAACTACTACAGTAGCTACAGCAGTTATTCTAGTTAGAGTAGTTATAACTATTATTAAAGAAGTTAAAATAATTAAACTAGCTACAGTAGTTATAGTAGTTACGGTAGTTACAGTACTTACAATAGCTATAAATAATAGCTACTGTACCTAGTACTTACAGTAGCTATAAATAATGGCTACATAATAGCTACAGTAGCTATAAATAATAGCTACTGCAACTACTATAGCTACAGCAGTTATTGTAGTGAGTCATAACTATTTTTGTAGTAGATAAAATAATAAAACTAGCTACAGTAATTATGGTAGTAGTAGTACTTACAGTAGCTATAAATAATAGCTACTGTAACTAGTACTTACAGTAGCTATATATAATAGCTACATAATAGCTAATATTAGCTAAATAATAGCTACAGTAGCTATAAATAATAGCTAATGTAACTACTATAACTACTGCAGCAGTTATTGCAGTAGGAGTAGTCATAACTATTATTACAGTAGTTAAACTAGCTACATTAGTTATAGTAGTTACGGTAGTTATAGTACCTAGAGTAGCTATAAATAATAGCTAATATAACTACTATAGCTACAAGAATTATTGTAGTTAGTTATCACTACTATTACAGTAGTTAAATTGATTAAACTAGCTACGGTAGTTATAGTAGTTACGGTATTTATAATACTTACATTAGCTATAAATAATAGCCACTGTAACTACTACAGTAGCTACAGCAGTTATTCTAGTTAGAGTAGTTATAACTATTATTAAAGTAGTTAAAATAGTTAAACTAGATACTGTAGGTAGTTATATTGGTTACTGTAGTTACAGTAGATATAAATACTAGACTGCTGTAATCACTATAAAGACTACTGTCTAAATCATAAAATCATGGCTTATAATACTTGGTGCCATTTTAGAAGTACGCCAACTTTTTCCATGTTATCATGCTAACATTTGCATGCTAAAGTTTTATACAAGCATATTTGCTTATTTTATTCGTTTAAAAACCTAAAAGATATGGCTTTCGATACTTGCCGTCATCTTAGAAGTATCCTATCTGGTCACGTGCTAGCATGCTTAACATTTAAATGTCACATTTTAGCTCGTTTTGATCATTTAAACCTAAAATTCATGGGTTTTGAGACTTGTCTCCATCTTGCAAGTTTGCCAAGTGTTCCCATTATAACAAGCTAACGTTAGCATGCTTACGTTTAATGCCAGCTTTTTAGCTTCAGTCAACAGGCTCAGAGGTTCACTGTACAAGTAGCGGGCCCATCAAAATTTATGTGGCAATTTTCTGGTTACTGTAGCTATCGTAACAACTGTAATTATAGTTATAGTTACTGTAATTACTGCGAAGGAAATAATCGATTTTTAGATGCATCGCAATTCCGACATGGACGATTATGAAATACATTAGTAAACGTCAATAATCTGATTTATTTATTTATTTTGCTCAAAGTGCCACCCACAATGGTTTAAATGTAGCTTAAAGGATGTATATAATGGGTTTCACTATGTAAAGCGCTTTGAGTCTTTGGAGAAAAAGCGTTATATAAATTCACTTCACTAATATGAATACTGTAGCTAAAGCTATTTACAATTGCTATATTAGTTACAGTAGTTATAACTACTATAGCTATTGTAACTACTATAACTAGTGTAGCCACTGTGGCTATTGTAACTACTGTAATCATAGTTATAGCTACAGGAGCTAATGTAGCTATTGTAGTTCGAGCTATTTACAGTTATGTTAGTTACGATAGTTATAACTACCGTGGCTATTGTAATCTCCAACTAGTGTAAGTAGTGTAACAAGGGAGTAGAGAAGTGTGAGCACACAAATGAGCCAGTAAATAGACATAATGTTTAAAATACTAAGATAATACTAGCAGAAAATGAGAAGTAAAAGTAATAACTACAAATAGTAATCACTGAAGTACTATAATAATAGAGAACATTGAAGTTATACATGCATTCACTTGTGTACCAATAGGCGGTAAAATGTGCATGATAGATGTCTGAAGTAGTTTTAGTGAAATGTACACTACCGTTCAAAAGTTTGGGGTCACATTGAAATGTCCTTATTTTTGAAGGAAAAGCACTGTACTTTTCAATGAAGATAACTTTAAACTAGTCTTAACTTTAAAGAAATACACTCTATACATTGCTAATGTGGTAAATGACTATTCTAGCTGCAAATGTCTGCTTTTTGGTGCAATATCTACATAGGTGTATAGAGGCCCATTTCCAGCAACTATCACTCCAGTGTTCTAATGGTACAATGTGTTTGCTCATTGGCTCAGAAGGCTAATTGATGATTAGAAAACCCTTGGGCAATCATGTTCACACATCTGAAAACAGTTTAGCTCGCTACAGAAGCTACAAAACTGACCTTCCTTTGAGCAGATTGAGTTTCTGGAGCATCACATTTGTGGGGTCAATTAAACGCTCAAAATGGCCAGAAAAAGAGAACTTTCATCTGAAACTCGACAGTCTATTCTTGTTCTTAGAAATGAAGGCTATTCCACAAAATTGTTTGGGTGACCCCAAACTTTTGAACGGTAGTGTACACATTTATTTATCATGCACACATCATGTACTTATCATATACTCACTGCTGGAATGTAAGACATGATTGACATAAAGTAGGTCAGCCGTATTGATCTGATGTTTATCAGCTTTTATTGAATTCGTAGTTACGGTTTAACTTCAAATGTTACTGAATTACTTCATTTCCCCCACCATTCTGTCACTCGCTGATGCAGCAATTCCTGGCTCACGTGATGTCGTCATAACTTTGCCCTCAATGCTTTTATCAGCTGATTACATCCCCTCCTCCCTGCAGGAACCCCACCCCCGGTATCCTCATCAACAGGCCCAACGGCACTGACGTGTACAAGGGAGTCGTCAAAGACTACCTTGGGGAAGTACGTGTGTAGCAATACTACACACAGTCAGATGCTACACGCTTTACACGCTTTGACTGTGTGTGTGTGTGTGTGTGTGTGTGTGTGTGTGCGCGCGCAGGCAGTGACTCCAGAGAACTTCCTGGCCGTACTTAGGGGCGAAGCTTCCAAGGTCAAAGATGGCTCTGGTAAAGTGCTGGCGAGGCAAGTGATGAGAAACTATGATGATTTTATTTATGTCAGTGTTTTAACGAGTTTGATCTTGCCCCTTTTTATCTGTAGTGGTCCCAACGATCACGTGTTTGTTTACTTCACTGACCATGGCGCACCTGGATTTCTGGCTTTCCCCAACAGCGAGGTATTCCTTGTTTTTAATATTATTGTTATTATTTTTATTTTATTTTTATTTGTATTATTTATTATTATTTGTGTTATTATTATTATGACCGACTATTATTACTGGAGATGTCCGATAATGGCTTTTTTGCCGATATCCGATATTGTCCAACTCTTAATTACCGATTCCGATATCAACCGATATATACAGTCGTGGAATTAACACATTATTATGCCTAATTTTGTTGTGATGGCCCGCTGGATGTATTAAACAATGTAACAAGGTTTTCCAAAATAAATCAACTCAAATTATAGAAAAAAATGCCAACATGGCACTGCCATATTTATTATTGAAGTCACAAACTGCATTTTTTTTTTAACATGCCTCAAAACAGCAGCTTGGAATTTGGGACATGCTCTCCCTGAGAGAGAATTAGGAGGTTTGGGGGGTTAGGGGGGAGCGGGGGGTGTAAATTGTAGCATCCCGGAAGAGTTAGTGCTGCAAGGGGTTCTGGGTATTTGTTCTGTTGTGTTTATGTTGTGTTACGGTGCGGATGTTCCCCCGAAATGTTTGTCATTCTTGTTTGGTGTGGGTTCACAGTGTGGCGCATATTTGTAACAGTGTTAAAATTGTTTATACGGTGTATAAACAACAGTGTGACCTGTATGGCTGTTGACCAAGTATGCCTTGCATTCACTTGTGTGTGTGAAAAGCCGTAGATATTATGTGACTGGGCCGGCACGCAAAGGCAGTGCCTTTATGGTTTATTAGCGCTCTGTACTTCTCCCTATGTCCGTGTACACAGCGGCGTTTGAAAAAGTCATACATTTTACTTTTTGAAACCGATACCGATAATTTTGAAACTGATACCGATAATTTCCGATTTTACATATTAAAGCATTTATCGGTTATCTGACATCCCTAATTATTACCTATTTTATTAGTATGACTTAATGTTATTTTTTATTATTATTCTGATTGATTGTCATTATTAATCTTTTGACTTATTTTGCTATTATGACTGATTATTACTGTATATTAAAAATGTTGACATGTGTTGGAATTTTCTTAACTCCTTAAGCTATTAACATTAGCTGTTAACATCTTACAGTGATGTTAAATATGCAAAAAACATGTTTAGGCCTGCATCACTGTTTTTAGCATTTCTAACAGCGAGCTCACATTCGCAAAGAAGCTGAAAGAGTAATTTGTACACGGCAGTGTATTATAAAAATACTGTAACATAACAACAAATAATAACTTGGAATTGTTGTGCTTGCAGCTGCACGTCAAAGACCTCCAGGATACGATCAAGTACATGCACGACAATAAGAAGTACAAGAAGGTCTGTCGCTCACTGACACTGTAATACTGTACAAGGAGGATTATTAATAACTCCCCGTGTGTCAGATGGTGCTGTACATTGAAGCATGCGAATCCGGATCAATGATGAACCATCTGCCTCGTGACATCGATGGTGAGTTCACCTTTGACCCCGATAACGCCACAAGAACATGTCAGAATGATTAAGAATAATCCATAACATGACTTTAACATGAAGATATTGATTATTTACTATTATGTATCATTGATTAGATATCATTCATTGATTTTAATTTTTGTGTCGAAATGTCTGATAAACAAGGTTTTTACTGATTAAAGCGTTTGTCATCTTGTTCACACTGCAGCTTAAAACGCATGTATCGCTCTGTTACTTTTCTTTTGTAGTTTACGCCACCACGGCAGCCAACTCTCACGAGTCGTCGTATGCGTGCTACTACGATGCTGCGCGCGACACGTACCTGGGAGACTGGTACAGCGTCAACTGGATGGAAGATTCTGACGTGGTGTGTGAAAGTTTATTGTTATTTATTATTGTTCTTAGGGATGTCCTGAGTCGATATTGATATCTGTCCGATGTCAGCAAAAAAAATGCAAGTATCAGATTATATCAGCTTGCATCTAAAATCTCTTATACGTGCAGTCCCTTTTGATACCTTTTTGTTGCTTGTGACGTCACGTACGGTTGCAGACAAACACCGACAAACACTTGGCAAGGAAACAAACACTCAAGCAGTACTTAGGTCGGACTAATCCAAACTGCCTATGAGTAATATTGCAATTTTCCATGCCAACAAAGAAATACCTAATACCCTTTTCCTACATATTGTAGCTGGATGCTAATTTACATTGTCTTTTACATATCTATGCTACTAATTAGCATTAGCGATTTTACAAGGCGATTTTGATACCTCCAGGTTTGCTAATTAAAACTACAAATATGGTCAACTTTACAATCAGCTAGTGTGTATAAAGTGCAATACTTAAAGTATAAATTTATATAAGACTAGACTGGCATTCAGTTTCATGGCAAGGACTACTTTGTAGTTCGGCAACACACCGTAGGCGTAGACAATACACTATCGCCATCTAGTGTCTTGGAATGCAACTGCTTGCAAAATCTACGATTTTAAAAAAAGGCAACAAAAAAATATTGAAAACTAAATATAACAACTGGACAGCACAGTTATCATTATCAGCTCATTTTCAAATGTTACGTTTACAAATGACATTTTTTTTTTCTAAACATTAGCATTTGTTAACACACACAAAAGTACCGGGAATTGGTACCGAATCGTAGGGCTGGGCAATATAGCTGAACACTGTATCACAATATCGGTTGATATCGATAATTAATATTATTTTTTATAACCTATTAAAAATAGGGATCAGGAGAAAAATATATTAAATGTAAAATAATTTATTTGGAATGTAACCTTCTTCCGATTATAATTCCCTCAGCTCTCAAGCATGTAAATCACTAAATCAATGTAAACACAATTCTAAAATCACATTGAACTCTTAACAATAACATCTTAAAATGAAGGTGCAAAAATAAGGAATATGTAAGAAATGCATAATAAAGTGTAAGAAAATAGTGCAAAGTGTGAAAATGTAAACAAACCTGAGAAGAACTATTTTCTGCAGGTTTAGTCCCAGGAAGTTACAGCGGTGCTCTAAAGGGTGAGGGCAGTTAAGATGGTGTGGTATTACTGGTCTTGGTGGGGACGAGTGCCTTGCATAATTTACAGACCACATTGGTCTGACTACGGTCGTTTGAAAAAATCCAAAAAACTGCCATACTGTCGAGGTGACTTTTCCTGCCTGTACTATGATGGGTCTCAAGTAAACAACACCAACATTTGAAATGTTCCATTGAAAATATAGAACATTACACACGGCGCTCAAAAATCTATCAAAATGTTTTAGTACGATTTTGGTAAGCTATGAAGCCGCTCCACTTGAAGGATTTGTCAGCGCATTAAACATACGAGTATTATTATGGTGTGTGTGTATAAGGTAAGACATATAATCTGGTGTTTTGTTTCGCAATATTATGCAAAAACAACTTTTCTTACCTTCTGGTACCTGCTGATCTGTATTTGGGATCTTCTTTTTCTCTAGCTTCTTGTTATGGGACATTCATCCTCTGCTGTTGCCATTTCTAATATAAAGTAGTGTATAGTTCTTACTTATATCGGTCAGTAAACTCACCATGAAAGCGCTAAAACATACCGGTGCAGTGAGTTTACATTATTCACCCAAGGAACTTTAGTTATTAGAGTTTAGGTCGGACGTTTTTTTCACGGGACACATTTCCTGTGTTGTTGTTTCCGGATGAGGAGATGCTGCTTCGTTATTGATTTAAGTAAAGTCTGAATGTCATTTAAACAGTTAGTTCCATCTTTGACACTTCTTCCACTCCCGTCCTTGCACGCTACACCGCTACAACAAAGATGACGAGGAGAAGACGCTGTGGAAGGTGAGCCACGTAAATAAGACCGCCCACAAAACGGCGCATCCTGAAGCGACTGTCAGAAAGCGACTTGAAGATTATCTGTAAAACATCATCCATGCAACATTTTGACCAAAGAACCACCATTGCATGTTATGTAGACCACAAGGAAGTGTTTTACGTTTAGAAAAATATAAAATAATAATATGACTCCTTTAATGCGCCCTATAATCCGGTCGGTGCGCCTTATATATGAAAAAAGATCAAAAATAGACCATTCATCGCCTTATGGTTTGGAAAATACGGTCATTCCTGCTGATATCCTATTTGATCCAATATCGACATGGCATAGGAAGTGGAAAAGTAGTAAGGGCACACCCCTAATTGTTATGATGGTCGACCGTTTTAAGAAGGGACTAAAAACCCGCCTTTTTAGCACAGCTTTTATCTCATTTCTCTGCCTTCTTGTTTTTAAATACACTGCTTGCCTATCTTGTTTTATCCAGTGCTTTCATGTTTTATTTCTATTTTTATCTGTTTCTGTTTTATCTAGTGTTTATCTTGTGTTTTTCATGTTTTCATTTCTATTAAATTTTTTTATTATATATTCTAACTTTATATTTTTTTATACTTTGTAGCACTTTGAGATTTTAACAAATGTAAAGTGCGTTACAAATGTGATTCATTATTATTATTATTATTATTATTGTTATGACTAATCAAGCTTGTGACCAGGTGGTTTGTTGTTGTGATGTTTGCGTCCCAGGAGGATCTGTCCAAGGAGACTCTGATGAAGCAGTTCAAGATTGTGAGGAGTCACACCAACAGCAGCCATGTGCAGCAGTTTGGAAACAAAGTGAGGCAACACAACTTCACTTCACCTCTCATTCCTCTTAAAGCAGGGGGTTTTAATTGAGGGCCATATCGCAGTTATGTTTGCTCCCAAAAGGCCACTTCTAACAGTGAATGATATTATTACACAATTGCCTATGTATTTGATGATTTGTTTTTTTATGTACAATGTAAAAAAAAAAAAAAGATTTTACAGTAAAAAAAACTGACTTGTCAGTCGCAAAAATTTTACCGTACAATTTACAGTGTTTTTTTCAGCATGTTACTGCATACTTGCCAACCCTCCCGTTTTTAGCGGGAGAATCCCGGTATTCAGCGCCTCTCCCGACAACCTCCCGGCAGAGATTTTCTCCCGACAAACTCCCGGTATTCAGCCACGCCCCCTCCAGCTCAATGCGGACCTGAGTGGGGACAGCCTGTTCTCACGTCCGCTTTCCCAGCAGCTTGCCTGCCCAATGACGTCATAACATCTACGGCTTTTAGAGAGTAGAGTGCACAACAAGGAGAGAGAGTTCTTGGTTTCTTATGTGGGTTTATTGTTAGGCAGTTTCATTAACGTCCTCCCAGCGCGGTAACAACACACAACAGCAGTCACGTTTAGTCTACCGTAAAGCAGTTCGTCTGCCGTAAACAGCAATGTTGTGACACTCTTAAACAGGACAATACTACCACCTACTGGATAGCCTGCAGAACACTGAAATTCAAGTATGTCTTGTATTTATATGTATAATAAAATAAAAAAAAATATATAGCTAGAATTCACTGAAAGTCAAGTATTTCATATATATATTATATATATATATGAAATACTTGATTTGGTGAATTCTAGCTGTGAATATACTCTCCTCTTAACCACGCCCTTAGCCACGCCCCAAAAAATACATGAAAAAATAAATAAAAATTGATTTTTTTAAAATGAGAATCGATTCTGAATCGCACAACGTGAAAATCGCAATTCGAATTCGAATCGATTTTTTCTCACACCCCTACCATTTACCATTACTGTAAATATAAAACTGCATTTTTTTCAGTAAAATTCTGGCAACTTAGCAGCCGGATTTTACCGTAAAAACTGTGTACTATTGTGAATAGCAAAACAGTACCACCGTTTTTTACATCAAAAAAACTGGCAGCTCAGTTGCCAGCATTTTATGGTCAAAAAACAGTGTTACTGTTTTTTTCATGTACAGTAAAATGCTGGAAAACCACAGTAAAGTTTATAAAATCGCTGTAAAATATATTTATAAAATTTGACAATTTGATGAATCACTTAACTTGCTTTGATGTCATAAGTCAAGCAGATAAAAATTATTAATTTCTAGTTTAAAAAAAAACATTGTGATCATATATTAGTTATATTATAATTATGTTTAAAAAATACGCGTAAGTACATGGATTTTTTTCTGTCACAATTGGGAAAAACTAATACATTTAGTAAGAAAATAGAAAGTACTTTGATGACGCATTATTATTTCCAGGCTTTCGAGGGCCAAATAAAATGATGTGGCCCCCGGTTCTTGACTTTGACACAGTGTCCTAAAGCTTCCGCTCGCTTCTCCTCTTCCCGTCAAGACTATGGCACACATGAAGGTGTCGGCCTTCCAGGGCGAGCCCAAGACCGGGACCCCGCCCAAGCCCGCGGCCCCCCTGCCGCCCGTGGCCCACCTGGACCTGACGCCGAGCCCGGACGTTCCTCTGGCCATCCTCAAGAGGAAGCTGATGGCCTCCAATGACGTCTTTGAAGCCAGGAAGCTCTTGGCAGAAATCGACTCTCACTTTAAGGTCAGCGCCATCTTTATTATTTACATGTCTTCAATAAACCATGCAGCACGTGTTCATGCGTCAGAGCCATGTTCTTTTTCATTGATTGCAGCTTTTTAAAGACTTGTTATTGTCTTTATGGTATTGTTTATTAAACATGTGACTTATTTGTCATTTCTACATCAGGGGTCTTCAAAAGGGGTCTGCGACCCTCAAGGGGGTCTGCAAAGTAGGGGGGGCTCATTTGACTTTTTTTTTAGATTATTTTTTTTATATAGATTTTTCCAATCTAGGGTTGTACAGTATACCGGCAGGGTTTCCCACACATTCATGTATTTGTGGCGGCCCGCCACGAAAGAATTACGTCCGCCACAAATTTTAAATAAATAAATAAATAAAAAATAAAATTATAATAATATTTATTTATTTTATTTATTTATTTTTTGTCCTCTCCAGCTTCTCAGGCAAATCATATAGTTGATGTAGATGCCCATATCGGCTGTTCAGATTTACTTTACAAAAGAGAAGTGTAGGATACTTCTCTTGTTGCCTTATTTGTATTTGACTTTATTAAATGTATTTATATTAGAAACACAACATGTGTATATAACAAAGGGTGCAAAGTCTGCAGGCAGTAGGAAACACATGGTTAAGTGTAGGGAGTAAAACTGATGGCAGTCTAAAAGTTCAAGATTTTTGGAGCTCTTTGTTCAGTGGATCAGATGTTTGATAAAGCTCTGTGTCTATCTACCACTACTACTGTTTTCTGTTTATTTGTTACTGACTGTGGCAGGACACCTCTGCCTCTGTTTCACTTTATGTTGCTGGTAAATAATATGGTTGTAGTAGTAGGCTAAAGTTAAATTATTTAGTATGCACTAATTAAAGGGGCAGAGCTTTGAGACATCCATCCATCCATCCATTTTTCTACCGCTTATTCCCTTCGGGGTCGCGGGGGCGCTGGAGCCTATCTCAGCTACAATCGGGCGGAAGGCAGGGTACACCCTGGACAAGTCGCCACCTCATCGCAGAGCTTTGAGACATTTTAGCTTTTATATTTTATAAGATATATTTTTTGTAAGAACCACAATTAATAAATATATTTCAGTGAATAACTTATTGTTCAATTCTGTATATAAATATGTACATAAAGTGTTGTAATTATATTGTAAAATGGATGGATGGACGTTTAAAACAAAACTGTTATTATTAATTAGTAAGTATACATTTTTTGAGCCTTTTTAGAGAAAATCAAATCATTGTAGTAAATTATGCAATTTACTCGATGATGTCATTGTGACCACGCCCATAGCCACGCCCCCACCGCCACAGGTATCTTGGCAGTTTATGGGAAACACTGACCGGTATTAGTATAGTACAGCGATACTGATGAATCATATTCGGTACTGTGCCGCCTCTGAAAAGTCCCCCACCGCCCCCGTCGTCGTCACGTCGTGTCATTGCTGGTTTACAAGCAGATGAGCATGTTCGGCAGCGCACAATCACGGAGTACTTACAAGCAGACAGAAAAGGGAGAACGGACGCATTTTGGCTTAAAAACTAAAGATAAAGGTGAAGTTATAACACTGAAACGCCCTCATGCTTTAAGACATGGCTAGCTAGCGGCTAAAATCCATCCACAGTCCCCAGAAGATTTCTTTGTGATTTTCACATACAAATGAAGCATTCTGGTGCATTCTGACAAAATAATTTAATTAATTTCATTGACAAGCAATTCTATTACGGTCATACGCTCGTTTGCTAACGACTACGATTTCAGTACTATTGAAGATATTTGCTCCTTCTCAACTCTGTGGTAATATTCTTTTCACAAAATACAACCAACAGTACGTTAATGTTAAATCTTACTTGTGAAATGTAATCCCCCGATTCCTATTTTCAACAGTCCGCTCATTCGAGCAGGAAAAGGCTGAACGCCATCTTTGTTTCTCAAAAACCTACTCAGTGGCCTAGTGGTTAGAGTGTCCGCCCTGAGATCGGTAGGTTGTGAGTTCAAACCCCGGCCGAGTCATACCAAAGACTACAAAAATGGGACCCATTACCTCCCTGCTAGGAACTCAGCATCAAGGGTTGGAATTGGGGGTTGAATCACCAAAAATAATTCCCGGGCGCGGCCACTGCTGCTGCTTACTGCTCCCCTCACCTCCCAGGGGGTGATCAAGGGTGATGGGTGAAATGCAGAGAATAGTTTCGCCTCACCTAGTGTGTGTGTGACAATCATTGGTACTTTAACTTTTAACTTTTGTTTTCTACCTGTCAACTGTCAGTCATCACCACTTCAAGATGGCGGCCCAATTTCTCGCGTCACAGCAGCCAATGCTGCGTCTACTTATAGGATGTCTGTGGTTATAGGCGTCCGCAATCACACGTTTCTTGTCGTGATTTTATTCTTATTTTTATTGTGAACATGAATTTTCGTGGTCTTCAGGTCCGAGAGATGCTGGCCGCCAGCATGCGACGCATCGCCGAGGCGGTGACGGGCGACGCGGTGGAGGCGGAGGAAGTGATCGACGAGAGACGAGATCTGACTCAGCACGACTGCTACCGGACCAGCGTGGACCACTACAAGCACACCTGCTTCAACTGGAACAAAGCTGAGGTAGGAGAAGCTCCGCCTGCTGATTGGCTGCTTTTAATCGTTTTTAAAAGCACAATCTTCTCCTTGGTTGCTTTGTCCAGCTGTAAAAATCGAACATTTTGAGACACTTTGCCATGAAACGCAATGCAAAAAGTGTCCTCTTGCTGCATTTAAAACCTCTTTTGTTGTTGTTGTGTTACAGTACGAGTACGCGCTGAGACATCTCTATGCTCTCCTCAACTTGTGCGAGCGAGGATACGCCGCCGCCAGGTAGCCATACATTGTCTTTTTTACGCCTCTCGTGTTGTGGATAGAGATGTCCGATAATGGCTTTTTTGCCAATATCCGATATTCCGACATTGTCCAACTCTTAATTACCGATTCCGATATCAACCGATACCGGTATATACAGTCGTGGAATTAACACATTATTATGCCTAATTTTGTTGTGATGCCCCGCTGGATGCATTAAACAATGTAACAAGGTTTTCCAAAATAAATCAACTCAAGTTATGGAAAAAAATGCCAACATGGCACTGCCATATTTATTATTGAAGTCACAAAGTGCATTATTTTTTTTTAACATGCCTCAAAACAGCAGCTTGGAATTTGGGACATGGGGGGGTAGCGGGGGGTGTATATTGTAGCATCCCGGAAGAGTTAGTGCTGCAAGGGGTTCTGGGTATTTGTTCTGTTGTGTTACGGTGCGGATGTTCTCCCGAAATGTGTTTGTCATTCTTGTTTGGTGTGGGTTCACAGTGTGGCGCATATTTGTAACAGTGTTAAAGTTGTTTATACGGTCACCCTCAGTGTGACCTGTATGGCTGTTGACCAAGTATGCCTTGCATTCATTTGTGTGTGTGAAAAGCCGTAGATATTATGTGACTGGGCCGGCACGCAAAGGCAGTGCCTTTAAGGTTTATTGGCGCTCTGTACTTCTCCCTACGTCCGTGTACACAGCGGCGTTTTAAAAAGTCATACATTTTACTTTTTGAAACCGATACCGATCATTTTGAAACCGATAATTTCCGATATTACATTTTAAAGCATTTATCGGCCGATATCGGCAGTCCGATATTATCGGACATCCCTAGTTGTGGATGATAACACGTAGACTCATTTGTGTACATTTTATTACTATTGTTTTTGTTCAACTCTTATTGTGAAGGGAGTATTGTTGTAAAGGGTGTAACAGGAAGTGTTGGGACGGTTGTCCTGTGGGATCAATGAAGATTAGAGATGTCCGATAATATCGGACTGCCGATATTATCGGCCGATAAATGCTTTAAAATGTAATATCGGAAATTATCGGTATCTGTTTCAAAAAGTAAAAAGTATGACTTTTTAAAACGCCGCTGTGTACACGGACGTAGGGAGAAGTACAGAGCGCCAATAAACCTTAAAGGCACTGCCTTTGCGTGCCGGCCCAGTCACATAATATCTGCGGCTTTTCACACACACAAGTGAATGCAAGGCATACTTGGTCAACAGCCATACAGGTCACACTGAGGGTGGACGTATAAACAACTTTAACACTGTTACAAATATGCGGCACACTGTGAACCCACACCAAACAAGAATGACAAACACATTTCGGGAGGACATCCGCACCGTAACACAACATAAACACAACAGAACAAATACCCAGAACCCCTTGCAGCACTAACTCTTCCGGGACGCTACAATATACACACCCCGCCCCCCTCAACACTGCCCACCTCAACCTCCTCATGCTCTCTCAGGGAGAGCATGTCCCAAATTCCTAGCGGCTGTTTTGAGGCATGTTAAAAAAAAAAAAATGCACTTTGTGACTTCAATAATAAATATGGCAGTGCCATGTTGGCATTTTTTTCCATAACTTGAGTTGATTTATTTTGGAAAACCTTGTTACATTGTTTAATGCATCCAGCGGGGCATCACAACAAAATTAGGCATCATAATGTGTTAATTCCACGACTGTATACACTACCGTTCAAAAGTTTGGGGTCACATTGAAATGTCCTTATTTTTGAAGGAAAAGCACTGTACTTTTCAATGAAGATAACTTTAAACTAGTCTTAACTTTAAAGAAATACACTCTATACATTGCTAATGTGGTAAATGACTATTCTAGCTGCAAATGTCTGCTTTTTGGTGCAATATCTACATAGGTGTATAGAGGCCCATTTCCAGCAACTATCACTCCAGTGTTCTAATGGTACAATGTGTTTGCTCATTGGCTCAGAAGGCTAATTGATGATTAGAAAACCCTTGTGCAATCATGTTCACACATCTGAAAACAGTTTAGCTCGTTACAGAAGCTACAAAACTGACCTTCCTTTGAGCAGAGTGAGTTTCTGGAGCATCACATTTGTGGGGTCAATTAAACGCTCAAAGTGGCCAGAAAAAGAGAACTTTCATCTGAAACTCTACAGTCTATTCTTGTTCTTAGAAATGAAGGCTATTCCACAAAATTGTTTGGGTGACCCCAAACTTTTGAACGGTAGTGTATATCGGTATCGGTTGATGTCGGAATCGGTAATTAAGAGTTGGACAATATCGGAATATCGGATATCGGCAAAAAAGCCATTATCGGACCTCTCTATTTATTACTATTGTTTTTGTTCAACTCTTATTATGAAGGGAGTAGGGATGTCCGATAATGGCTTTTTTATCCGATATTCCGATATTGTCCGACTCTTAATTACCGATACCGATGTCAACCGATACCGATATATACAGTCGTGGAATTAACACATTATTATGCCTAATTTGGACAACCAGGTATGGTGAAGATAAGGTCCTTTTTTTTTTTAAATTAATCAAATAAAATAATATAAATAAATTAAAAACATTTTCTTGAATAAAAAATAAAGTAAAACAATATAAAAACAGTTACATAGAAACTAGTAATGAATGAAAATGAGTCAAATTAACTGTTAAAGGTTAGTACTATTAGTGGACCAGCAGCACGCACAATCATGTGTGCTTACGGACTGTATCCCTTGCAGACTGTATTGTTATATATTGATATATAATGTAGGAACCAGAATATTAATAACAGAAAGAAACAACCCTTTTGTGTGAATGAGTGTGAATGGGGGATGGAGGTTTTTTGGGTTGGTGCACTAATTGTAAGTGTATCTTGTGTTTTTTATGTTGATTTAATAAAAATATTAAAAAAACGATCCCGATAATAACAAAACCGATACCGATAATTTCCGATATTACATTTTAAAGCATTTAGACATCTCTAGAAGGGAGTATTGTTGTAAAGGGCGGAACAGGAAGTGTTGGCATGGTTATCCTGTGGTGTCAGGGAAGATGGCGGTTGCAGAATAAAGCCGTGGGCAAAGCATAAAGTGGGGGTGATTATTGAGTAACGGTGGACTCACGCTGTGGTCGTGTGTTTTTGTGTCTGTGCAGCATGCAGCTGGCCATGGACTCAGTGTGTCACTTCAGCAAGTAAGCACACAAACAAAGATGAGAGCTGCTTCCTGTTATCATGCTGGACACTATTACTGCTTGTGAAATGATTAACACTTTTTTTCCTCTTTGATGTTTTTTTTTTTTTTAAGATGAATTGCACTTTTCCCGTGTGAATAACTTTTTAATGATCGCTGCTTCTTGAGAAGCATGTACGCGAGGGACAGGCGGTGGGAAATGGATGGATATTATTGTTTTGATGTGTTTTTACCTGCTTTATGTGATAATGCCTGATTGTAAAAAGTCCAACAAAAACAAGCTGAATGTTTACTAAAGCAAATGTCTCTTGAATTAAAATCTGTCAGACCAAAGACGTTTTTTTTTTTCCTGTGTACTTTCAATATGTCATCAATCACGTCACTAAATATATATCAAATATTCTAACGCAGCCCTCAGTAACTTGGTGGTTTTTTTTTTTGCTTTTTTACAAAAGGTATCTGCAAATTCTATTTTAAAAAAATCGCCAGGATATGATTTAATAAATAACAGATTGTTAATCTTCACCTAAATACACTAATAGAGGTGCACAAAATTTAGATTCACATCTGAATTGCAATACTTATTCATTCCGTTTCTAAATCAATCCATTTTTTTTTTCTTTTTATAAAAATATCTATATTTTTTTAAGAATACATTTTAAAGCCATCTTCATGCAACCTGAAAGAGCTTTTCTTACCTGTAACCTGCTTTGAAAAAGTTTCATTTGGGCCCGAGCAGCAAAAAGCAGTCAATGCCTAATGAAATGTATTTATTATTGTTATCCAAAAATGTTGACTTTTGTGTGAAGAATGTCAGCTGTGATGGCTGCCTCCTATTTATTTGTCACAATAATTGTATCCAAGTTATCACAAAACTTTGTGTTGCCATGAAAAGCTGTCTTTTATCCTACCAAGAAGAAGGCTTGTAAAACTCCACTGTGTAGGATGGGAAGCAACATGAAGGTGTTCTGTTTCTTTGGTAATCCACAGAAAGATTTTGTCTTGACCCGAGATCTACAAAGAGGAGAGGAAGCAGGGCCTGGCTCCCCTCCAGGCACCTCTTCTTTGAACTGTTTTACAACCTTTTCTTTGAACCGACCTTTTCTTTGAACTGTTTTGTAATCAAAGGTGATGGCTGTTTACGACCCCCCGCCCTTAGAAACAGCTGTTGCCATGTAATCAGGGAAAGTCCAAATAAAAGTTAAAGTTAACTTAAAGTTAAAGTACCAATGATTGTCACACACACACTAGGTGTGGTGAAATTTGTCCTCTGCATTTGACCCATCCCCTTGGGGAGCAGTGGGCAGCAGCGGCGCCACGCCCGGGAATCATTTTGGTGATTTAACCCCCAATTCCAACCCTTGATTTCTGAGTGCCAAGCAGGGAGGTAATGGGTCCCATTTTTATAGTCTTTGGTATGACTCGGCTGGGATTTGAACTCCAAGAGGAGGCGTACAATCTTTCGTCAGAGCGTGGTGGAGACTGTACAAGAGTACAGCCCAGACGTTTACTCCTCAATTGAGCCAAATGTAATTCTGTCTCTGTTTAATTCCTTGCTTCTTTGTCTGTTTAATAGATGTCATCAGTGTTTGAACCTGACAATATTTGTAACCACTGTATGTATCACTCATTATGTATTATTCTAACTCAGGGGTGTCAAACGTGCGGCCCGCGAACAGGTTTTATCCGGCCCGCGGGATGAGTTTGGTAAGTATAAAAATGAACCGAAATTTTTGAATGAAAAAACTGCTGTTCTAAATGTGTCCACTAGATGTCGCAATAGCAATTCTTTGTAGATGATGCTACATTTGTAAAAAAACAAATAAACCCCATGTTAGTGCACCAGTTGAAAATGATCAAACCACATAAATAACATCCTGTAATTTCATTTTGATATTATTTGTTTATCTTGATAGATTGAAAATTAACACCAATGAGTTGACTGATGAACATTATCTCAAAATTTATTTAAAGTATAAAATAACGACGAATAAAGATAGAATACTATTAACCGCAACATGTAAGTGTAAAAAAACAAAACATGATTTGTACATTTTCAGAATGTGCTTGTTCTATTTTTAAACAAAGAAAACAATCTGACGTTGTCTTTATTTTTAAGTTATCGTGCCGTGATTTTACCAGTCCAGCCCACTTGGGGGTAGATTTTCCTCCATGTGGCCCCCGATATAAAATGAGTTTGACACCCCTGTTCTAACTCATCCTTTTTTTTTGTACTTAGTACCCCTATATTTCTGCACAATAACTCAGATATGGTAACACTGGCGAGCAGAAGAGAATATGGAGTGATTTTTGGTCCTCAACATACTTAGATTTATTCATTATTGACCTATTTCTTGCCACTTTATGTTGCATATTTTTATATGAGATTTGCAGTTAATTTTCTCATTGATTATTACACCCAAAATGTTGTTTATTTTACTCTTTCAAATTCCGCGCTATTTGTATTTGGCTTTTTCTTCTGCTGTTACCAAATAGCATTATTTTTGCTTTTACTGAGATTCAAAGAAAGTCTGTTCTTTTTGTCATTTGTCATTTATTCTGGTTTTATTTGAATTAGCTTCTGTGTGTTCCAGACTAGACCCATCTTAAGTGTATTGCTGCCCTCCGCTGGTCCTTATTCGATTTATCAGAAAATTGGATATATTTTCTTCTAAAATAAGTCTCGTTCATAAACTATTATACAAAGTTTATATATTTTACCAACACTATGTTTCAACAATTCCAAATTAAATGCCATAAATTAGTATTTATAGTTGACCCGCAATGTGATGTTATGAGCTAGGGACTATATGAACTACACTACCCAGCATCCAACAGTAGTGACGAGCATGCGCGGTAGCCCTGGGAAGTGTTCTTGTATGTCGCCATGCCGGCAGAGAGAGAATGTGGTTATGAGTACGCTGTGTGAGTAAACGTTGAGAACTCAGCCAACACGCCTCGTCTGCATTTATTACAATTAGACAGACAACGCACGCAACACATTGTTTAAAAATAAAACAGCTGTAAGAATGTGTTGAACGTGATAATGTGATTGCGCCTGTACTTGTTACATTGTACGCTTTTATTTTGGAGGGGTGTGCAACAGGAAGTGACGTGTGACTGCGGCGACAATTTGCTGCCATACGTTTTGTTTTCATGCTATCAGGCTAGTCGAGGTTCGCTGCCATCGATGTCTAACATAATGCAAGAAACAGCTGAAATGTTGATTCAAAAAAAAAAAAATTGGAGACAAATTATCTTTAAATATACAGTATGTTTTAGTTTTTTTATACTTTTTTTTTTTCTGTCCACAAAATCATAACAAAATTGCCCCCTCATACTTTGACTTTTCAGTAAGCGCGCGCCTTTTACAACTACAGACACTGGGCTGTGTCGTCTTCTTAGGAGCAAAAGGTGCGCAATTTCAAATCTCTTTCATATTATTGTAAACATGATTATTATGTCTAACCGTGACAAACCAGTAGACTACTAAAAGTAACGACACTATACAGTATTTTTGATCAGGCAAGTAGCGCTCTATCCGATTCATTATTTTTAATCAGGCACTTACCCCGCTACCTTACGTTGTCGTATACCGCCCACAGATATGAATAAAGTAGATGGGACTTCTAAGTTTATAGTTTGTGTTTATTTGGAACATGCATACAATTACAAGATGATACATCACAATTTCCAGTGTCTCTTTTCAACATGTTCGAAAAGGAGTAGGAAGAAGCAAAGCTTATTGAAGCCTACCCCTTTTCCATCACATAGCAGTAGCTAACACGTTTGCTCACTTCCTGTTCTCAATTTGCTCACAATATACTCAATAAAAAAAAACTAATAACATAAAAAAATAAATAGATAAATAAATTATAATTTGTTAAGTAAGTTGTATGTCATGGTGAGATAGATCAGGTCAGGTCATGTACTATAATGTGCAATAATGTTATATGTATATATATATGCATATGTATGGATACGTGCATGTGTGTGAATATATACATATATATAGATACATATCTTCTTTTTTATATTCTTTTACTATTTATATTACTAAATTATTGTGTATGCACCTTAGGGGATCTGCTCCAATTTTGTTGTTCTTTGAACCTGTTCACTGTAATAATGACAATAAAACTATTCTATTCTATAGATAAGATTATCAATAAGTTCAAAATGTTTATCATTGTTTGTCTTCTTGGTACTTTGTTATGGCTTCAACCCGCCAGAAGACTAAAATAATAATAATAAGATGGGACGTGTGCCTTTGACCTGCGTGTCTGCACCGTGGCTAAGCTGGTAGGGACATTTAAAACTAAAACCGTTGAAACAAGAACACTAGGAATAACCTTTCATAAGTAAGGATGAACAATGTGTATGAGAAATATAATCTTAGAGAAAAATTTTCATTTAAAAAATGTGTACGCACGTACAACACTTAAGACCTTCAGTATATGAGTATGTGGAATTAAATGATGGAATGGATTAAGCAAAGAAATCAAACAATGTACTAATATGATCCACTTCAAGAAACTCTTCAAACGTAAAGTGTTTACAAAGCACAAAGAAGAAGAACCATGATAAACATTCTGAATTTATCTCATCCATCCATTCATCTTCTAGAAAATCTTACTTATCTCACCATATGAAATACAACTTACTTCACCAATTATTATTTATTTATTTATTTTTATTGTTATTACTTATGGAGTATATTGTGAATAAATTGAGAACAGGAAGTGAACAAAAGTTTTAGCAACTGCTATGTAAAGGAAAAGGGGTAGGATTAAATAAGCTCTGCTTCTTCCTACTCCTTTTCGAACATGTTGAATAGAGAAACTGGAAATTGTGATGTATCATGTTGTATGCATGCATGTTCCAAATAAACTCAAACTCAATCAATCAATCAAAGTTGATTTATATAGCCCTAAATCACGTGTGTCTCAAAGGGCTGCACAAGCCACAATGACATCCTCGGCTCAGATCCCACATCAGGGCAAGGAAAAACTCAACCCAATGGGATACAATGAGAAACCTTGGGACCGCAGATGTGGGGACAACCCCCCCCCCCCCCCCCCCCTCTGAGCGACCGGTGAGAGTCCAGTCAAACTCAAACTCAATGTTTTCACGTTGACAAAAAAGTAAACAGGGAAATTGCTTGACAAATTCGTAAAGTTATGCTTTCTATACAACCTTTCTATACATACCGACAGCCATCAGACTTTAATGCATATGTTCCTTTTTGACTGTACTTAAATGTATAATAGACTGTATTTATATTATTCACATGTGAATAATGCTGTATAATAGACTGTATTTATATTATTCACATGTGAATAATGCTGTATAATAGACTGTATTTATATTATTCACATGTGAATAATGCTGTATAATAGACTGTATTTTTATTATTCGCATGTGAATAATGCTGTATAATAGACTGTATTTATATTATTCACATGTGAATAATGCTGTACAATTGACTGTATTTATATTTTTCACATGTGAATAATACTGTAAAATAGACTGTATTTATATTATTCACATGTGAATAATGCTGTATAATAGACTGTATTTATATTATTCGCATGTGAATAATGCTTTATAATAGACTGTATTTATATTATTCACATGTAGCTAATGCTGTATAATAGACTGTATTTATATTATTCACATGTGAATAATGCTGTATAATAGACTGTATTTATATTATTCACTTGTGAATAATGCTGTATAATAGACTGCATTTATATTATTCACATGTGAATAATGCTGTACCATAGACTGTATTTATATTATTCACATGTGAATAATGCTGTATAATAGACTGTATTTATATTATTCGCATGTGAATAAAAGCTGTATAATATACTGTATTTTTATTATTCACATGTTAATAATGCTGTATAATAGACTGTATTTATATTATTCACATGTAGCTAATGCTGTATAATAGACTGTATTTATATTATTCACATGTGAATAATGCTGTATAATAGACTGTATTTATATTATTCACTTGTGAATAATGCTGTATAAGAGACTGCATTTATATTATTCACATGTGAATAATGCTGTACCATAGACTGTATTTATATTATTCACATGTGAATAATGCTGTATAATAGACTATATTTATATTATTCGCATGTGAATAAAAGCTGTATAATAGACTGTATTTATATTATTCACATGTGAATAATGCTGTATAATAGACTGTATTTATATTATTCACATGTGAATAATGCTGTATAATAGACTGTATTTATATTATTCGCATGTGAATAAAAGCTCTATAATATACTGTATTTTTATTATTTGCATGTGAATAATGCTGTATAATAGACTGTATTTATATTATTTGCATGTGAATAATGCTGTATAATAGACTATTTATATTATTCACATGTGAATAATGCTGTATAATAGACTGTATTTATATTATTCACATGTGAATAATGCTGTATAATAGACTGTATTTATATTATTCACATGTGAATAATGCTGTATAATAGACTGTATTTATATTATTCGCATGTGAATAATGCTGTATAATAGACTGTATTTATACTATTCACATGTGAATAATGCTGTATAATAGACTGTATTTATATTATTCACATGTGAATAATGCTGTATAATAGACTGTATTTATATTATTCGCATGTGAATAAAAGCTGTATAATAGACTGTATTTTTATTATTCACATGTGAATAATGCTGTATAATAGACTGTATTTATATTATTCACATGTGAATAATGCTGTATAATAGACTGTATTTATATTATTCGCATGTGAATAAAAGCTGTATAATAGACTGTATTTTTATTATTCACATGTGAATAATGCTGTATAATAGACTGTATTGATGTTATTCACATGTGAATAATGCTGTATAATAGACTGTATTTATATTATTCACATGTGAATAATGCTGTATAATAGACTGTATTTATATTATTCGCATGTGAATAAAAGCTGTATAATAGACTGTATTTTTATTATTTGCATGTGAATAATGCTGTATAATAGACTGTATTTATATTATTCACATGTGAATAATGCTGTATAATAGACTGTATTTATATTATTCACATGTGAATAATGCTGTATAATAGACTGTATTTATATTATTCGCATGTGAATAATGCTGTATAATAGACTGTATTTATATTATTCACATGTGAATAATGCTGTTTAATAGACTGTATTTTTATTATTCACATGTGAATAATGCTGTATAATAGACTGTATTTATATTATTCACATGTGAATAATGCTGTATAATAGACTGTATTTATATTATTCGCATGTGAATAATGCTGTATAATAGACTGTATTTATATTATTCGCATGTGAATAATGCTGTATAATAGACTGTATTTATATTATTCACATGTGAATAATGCTGTATAATAGACTGTATTTATATTATTCACATGTGAATAATGCTGTATAATAGACTGTATTTATGTTATTCACATGTGAATAATTCTGTATAATAGACTGTATTTATATTATTTACATGTGAATAATTCTGTATAATAGACTGTATTTATATTATTTACATGTGAATAATTCTGTATAATAGACTGTATTTATATTATTCACATGTAAATAATACCTAAGTGAAGTGGCATAAAACACTGAAAGTCATTGTTTCTATAACACCTTTTGTTCAAATGTTTGTTTCACTTGGGGTGCGGGCATCTTGTCTGACTCACACCATACACAGCCTTCCTTGTCACGTATTCTTCCTTTTCCCGCTATCCATCCAGTAATTCAAACTGATCCAGCAGCGCGATTGTAGATTATTTTATTTACAAAAATCAAGGAACAGAATACTCGGGAAACAAAATAAATAGTAGCCTATATAAAGCCGAGGTCTACAGACAGGTGAGGTCAAAGACGGTATGCCGGTGCCCGACTGCCAATCACGCGCCCAGCGCGCTCCTGCCCCTTATAGGCCTGCGTGGGAACTTTTCACCACCTGCAAAGGGTGCACACTGACATACACCATACTTGCCAACCCTCCCGTTTTTAGCGGGAGAATCCCGGTATTCAGCGCCCGGCAGAGATTTTCTCCCGACAAACTCCCGGTATTCAGCCGGAGCTGGAGGCCACGCCCCCTCCAGCTCAATGTGGACCTGAGACTGAGTGGGGACAGCCTGTTCTCACGTCCGCTTTACCACAATATAAACAGCTTGCCGAAATTATATACTCATCATTAACGGAGAAGTTAAACAGGACAATACTGCCATCTAATGGATAGCCACTGGAACAATGAAACTCAAGTATTTATTTATTTTTTCTATGTAAATAAAATAAATATATATATACACTACCGTTCAAAAGTTTGGGGTCACCCAAACAATTTTGTGTAATAGCCTTCATTTCTAAGAACAAGAATAGACTGTCGAGTTTCAGATGAATGTTCTCTTTTTCTGGCCATTTTGAGCGTTTAATTGACCCCACAAATGTGATGCTCCAGAAACTCAATCTGCTCAAAGGAAGGTCAGTTTTGTAGCTTCTGTAACGAGCTAAACTGTTTTCAGATGTGTGAACATGATTGCACAAGGGTTTTCTAATCATCAATGAGCAAACACATTGTACCATTAGAACACTGGAGTGATAGTTTCTGGAAATGGGCCTCTATACACCTATGTAGATATTGCACCAAAAACCAGACATTTGCAGCTAGAATAGTCATTTACCACATTAGCAATGTATAGAGTGTATTTCTTTAAGGTTAAGACTAGTTTAAAGCTATCTTCATTGAAAAGTACAGTGCTTTTCCTTCAAAAATAAGGACATTTCAATGTGACCCCAAACTTTTGAACGGTAGTGTGTATGTATATATATATATATATATATATATATATATATATATATATATATATATATATATATATATATATATATATATATATATATATATATATATATATATATATGAAATATATATGAAATACTCGAGTTGGTGAATTCTAGCTGTAAATAACCACGCCCCCAACCATGCCCCCCCCCCCCACTACACCCCCGACCAAGGGCCCCCCCCCCCCCCCAAACCCTACACCCCACCTCCCGATATTGGAGGTCTCAAGGTTGGCAAGTATGATATACACACATCAATCACTCAAAAATAATAAAATAAACATGGATTCAAGTATGGCTCTCTATTAGGCTCCTACACTAAGTGTTTATTGTGAGCGAACTGTGGTGCTGAATTTCCCTCAGGGATCAATAAAGTACTTTCTATTCTGTTCTATTTATTCTAATATGGGAACTTTGCCCCCACCAAGATGGCCGCCACGTAGGCACGTTGCTGTTGAATACATGTCTATGTTTGTTGTAACCCTTACAGCCCCGCCCACTCGATAGACCAGGAAGATAAAGGTCGCCTTTCTGCTGGATGACAACACTTTGGCCAGTGTTGCGGACGTTTAAGCTAAACAAACTAGTTACTAAGTAATTAAGTAATATAATCGGTAAAGTACGCGGTAGTCGTCTTAAAAACTCACTCGGCGCGTGTAGCTTTGCTGCTACAGTTAGCCACTTCGCTAGTTTTGCCAAATTCGAGACTTGAAAGTACCCAAAACTGCTAGTTCATTGAATATGGGCTCCAGAGCGTCCACGTTACTCAGGGAAGAGGAGATTGAAGAAATCAAGAAGGAGACCGGCTGTGAGTTGTGTGTTTACTTCTATCATTGATAAACATCAACCTCAGTGGGCTAGCTAGCCACCATGCTAGTTTGCTTTCGGGAATGTTGCTATTTCCTGAAGTTGCATCCTTACAAGGAAATTGATTAGGAACACATTTTATGGCTTCCAGTATTGTTCTGTTGGTTTTGTACTGGCATCATAAAGCGTGTCATGTTTCATTGAAATGTCCTCCCTGCAGTCTCCCACAGTCAGATCACTCGTCTGTACAGCCGCTTCACCAGCCTGGATAAAGGAGAGAATGGAACTCTGAGGTGAGGACCCCTTAGACTACTTCTTCTTACTAGTGCTGGAACTAGAGATGTCCAATAATATCGGCCTGTCCATATTATCGGCCGATATATGCGTTAAAATGTAATATCGGAAATTATCGGTATCGGTTTTTTTTATTATCGTTTTTTTTTTTTTTTTTAAATTAAATCAACATAAAAAACACAAGATACACTTACAATTAGTGCACCAACCCAAAAAACCTCACTCCCCCATTTACACTCATTCACACAAAAGGGTTGTTTCTTTCTGTTATTAATATTCTGGTTCCTACATTATATATCAATATATATCAATACAGTCTGCAAGGGATACAGTCCGTAAGCACACACGATTGTGCATGCTGCTGGTCCACTAATAGTACTAACCTTTAACAGTTAATTTTACTCATTTTCATTCATTACTAGTTTCTATGTAACTGTTTTTATATTGTTGTACTTTCTTTTTTATTCAAGAAAATGTTTTTAATTTTTTTATCTTATTTTACTAATTTTTTTAAAAAGTACCTTATCTTCACCATACCTGGTTGTCCAAATTAGGCATAATAATGTGTTAATTCCACGACTGCATATATCGGTTGATATCGGTATCGGTAATTAAAGAGTTGGACAATATCGGGTATCGGCAAAAAGCCATTATCGGACATCCCTAGCTGGAACCATACCAATATGTTATAATACTATAATAATATAATACTAAAATTATTTCGGTACTTTTCTAAATAAAGGGGACCACAAAAAATGGCATTATTGGCTTTATTTTAAAGGCCTACTGAAAGTGATTTTTAAAATTTAAACGGGGATAGCAGATCCATTCTATGTGTCATACTTGATCATTTCGCGATATTGCCATATTTTTGCTGAAAGGATTTAGTAGAGAACGACGATAAAGTTCGCAACTTTTGGTCTCTGATTAAAAAAAAAGCCTTGCCTGTACCGGAAGTAGCAGACGATATGCGCGTGACGTCACCGGTTGTGGAGCTCCTCACATCTGCACATTGTTTCCAATCATGGCCACCAGCAGCGAGAACGATTCGGACCGAGAAAGTGACGATTTCCCCATTAATTTGAGCGAGGATGAAAGATTCGTGGATGAAGAAAGTGAGAGTGAAGGACTAGAGGGCAGTGGAAGCGATTCAGATAGGGAAGATGCTGTGAGAGGCGGGTGGGACCTGATATTCAGCTGGGAATGACTAAAACAGTAAATAAACACAATACATATATATACTCTATTAGCCACAACACAACCAGGCTTATATTTAATATGCCACAAATTAATCCCGCATAACAAACACCTCCCCCCTCCCGTCCATATAACCCGCCAATACAACTCAAACACCCGCACAACACACTCAATCCCACAGCCCAAAGTACCGTTCACCTCCCCAAAGTTCATACAGCACATATATTTCCCCAAAGTTACGTACGTGACATGCACATAGCGGCACGCACGTACGGGCAAGCGATCAAATGTTTGGAAGCCGCAGCTGCATACTCACAGTACCGTGTCTGCGTATCCAACTCAAAGTCCTCCTGGTAAGAGTCTCTGTTGTCCCAGTTCTCCACAGGCCAATGGTAAAGCTTGACTGTCATCTTTCGGGAATGTAAACAATGAAACACCAGCTACGTGTTAGTGTTGCTGCAGCCGGCCGCTAATACACCGCTTCCCACCTACAGCTTTCTTCTTTGCTATCTCCATTGTTCATTAAACAAATTGCAAAAGATTCACCAACACAGATGTCCAGAATACTGTGGAATTTTGCGATGAAAACAGACGACTTAATAGCTGGCCACAATGCTGTCCCAAAATGTCCGCTACAATCCGTGACGTCACGCGCAGGCGTCATCATACCGAGACGTTTTCAGCAGGATATTTCGCGGGGAAATTTAAAATTGCACTTTACTAATCTAACCCGGCCGTATTGGCATGTGTTGCAATGTTAAGATTTCATCATTGATATATAAACTATCAGACTGCGTGGTCGGTAGTAGTGGCTTTCAGTAGACCTTTAAGTCCTTAAATAAAATAGTGAACATAAAAGACAACTTGTCTTTTAGTAGTAATTAGTCTGCTGACACAGGCAGTAGTAACATATTGCATACTTGCCAACCCTCCCGAATTTTCCGGGAGACTCCCGAAATTCAGCGCCTCTCCCGAAAACCTCCCGGGACAAATATTCTCCCGAAAATCTCCCGATTTTCAGCCGGAGCTGGAGGCCACGACCCCTCCAGCTCCATGCGGACCTGAGTGAAGACAGCCTTTTTTCACGTCCGCTTTCCCACGATATAAACAGCGTGCTTGCCCAATCACGTTATTCCATACGAGGCGTCCGGCATACCGCCGATGAGCATGGTGCAGATGGAGAAGATCTTCTCGGCGTCCGTGTTGGAGCACACGTTGCCAAAGCCGACGCTGTTTAGGCTGCCGAGGGTGAAGTAGAGGGCGGCGATGTACGAGCTGCGCACCGACGGGCCGCCGACCCTGTTGTTGACGTAGGGCATCTCCAGGCGTTTGCCCAGCTCATGGAGTCATCTTTGGGGAAGAGACGGGAGGACAACAGGGTGACAAGAACTAAGTCATCCAGACTAGAGATAAATTGTATTATTATGTTTATCTTAACTAAATATAAATATATTTATTAATAATTAAAAAAACAAACTAAATACATTTTTTACTATATTTTGCTAAAAACATAATTAATTGTATTTTTATTTGTATTTTTTCTGACTCCTTATTACATCCAGCCATAGAATTATACATTAAAATAAACATATTTGAAATAATTCCTTTTAAATGATCATAATAATTCATTTAAAATGACCATATTTAATTATTAAAATAATTGCTTGTTTATCAACAACTTTAGCATTTTATTCATTACATTTTGAAGCTCTCAGAAGCCAAGTTATGTTATATTCCTTAAGATTTATTTATGCAAGTTTGAAGTATCAATTATCCAAACACAGTTTTGTTTGCATATTTTCAGGATGTAGATATATATATATATATATATATATATATATGAAATACTTGACTTGGTGAATTCTAGCTGTAAATATACTCCTCCCCTCTTAACCACGCCCCCGCCCCACCCCCGAAATTGGAGGTCTCAAGGTTGGCAAGTATGATATTGTGTCATTTATCATTCTAATATTTTGTCAACAGAGGTTTTATTTAACAAGTATATTTTATATTTTGGCCACTGTAACATTACACACAGTTTGAACATTAACACTGTATTTAAGTATAATAAAATAAAATAAAAGTATGTTAATTAAGTTAGAGAATCACTTCCTTAGACCACATCTTCCAAACCTTCCTGTGCCCGTGTACTATGCGACATGACTGCCATCCAGTGCTAAAACACAGGAAAGATAAATTCACACAATGAATACAATAAAGCAGCAACTTTGAATGCTCCAGGATACCAAAACATTTTTGGACAATTCCATGCTCCCAACTTTGTGGGAACAGTTTGGAGCGGGCCCCTTCTTCTTCCAACATGACTGTGCACTAGTGCGCAAAGCAAAGTCCATAAAGACATGGATGACAGAGTCTGGTGTGGATGAACTTGACTGGCCTGCACAGAGTCCTGACCTGAACCCGATAGAACACGTTTGGGATGAATTAGAACGGAGACTGAGAGCCAGGCTTTCACCACCAACATCAGAGTGTGACCTCACCGATACGCTTTTGGAATAATGGTTGAAAATTCCTATAAACACACTCCACAACCTTGTGGACAGCCTTCCCTGAAGAGTTGGAGCTGCAGTAGTTGCTAAAGGTGGACCCACATCATATTGAACCCTATGGGTTGGGAATGGGATGGCACTTCAAGTTCATATGTGAGTCAAGGCAGGTGGCCAAATACTTTTGGCAGTATAGTGTATGTTAGTAGTAGTGCTGTCAAATGATTATTTAAAATAAAAAGTATTAATCACACTTTTGAATTTGGATTAACCACAAGTATTACTACTTTTATCACTTGCCTGTATAATTTCAATTACCGTAACCTAAAACTATACATTTGGACACCAGGGCAATTTTAATGTTACAATAGGTTAGAAGGTAAAGGAGCATGTTCAGTCAAAATAAATTGCGTAGTTAATGTGTGTTCGTACATGAGCAATGCAATATATTTTTAGATTGATCGCATGAATTAACTTATTTTTGACACCTCTTGTTATTCCATACAAAGCTAACGTGGATGTTTTGTTCAGATAGCATAGCATAAATTTTGGGTTTTTCGTAGTTTTACTTTTGTTAACCGTATGTAGTAATGGCAGCTCGTTGCATCTACTCCGTGCATTTTTTATGTATGTTTTGTCCTTTATGTCCTATATTTTTTTCATGTTTTTTTAATCTTTTTAGTTTTCTTTGTTTATATATTACTCATCGTTCTGGAAACTATTTTTTTTTACAAGCAACACCAGTGAGAAAGCTTGTTGACTAGTTTGCGTCTTTATGTATACACTGGACTTGGATTGATTGACAAGTTTATTGACATCTTAAAGAATTGAATCCATGTAATGCTTTAAAAAAGGCAAATGAATGGCACAAAAAGCCAAAAGGCTTGTTTCCATTGTGGTCCATTAAATATTCAACTTTCTCAAGTCAAACTTGAGGAACTTGGTGTCAATTTCAGAGTTTGTGATTAACTCAAGAGTTTGATCATTACTGTAGGAAATGTGTGCAATAAGTAACGAGGCCGCCAATGATTACATTTGCTACAAAGGGTGCGTAAATCCACTGTCTGTGTGTGTTTACACATAACAAGTCTGGGTTCATCTTGTCCTACAGTTAAGGTGACTTAAGCTTTTTTCAAAATGTCATTCGTAGTTGTCCCAACAGTAAGTAAGGTAAGTTTAACACAAGAAAAGTGCGTAAGATCTGTTGGATAGGTAAGAAAGACTAGCAAGATCAGTAGGAAAGATAAGTAAAATCTATATGATACAAAAGATAAGTACAATCAGCAAGATAAAATAAGTAATGTAAGAAAAGATAAGTATTATTAGATAAGTAAGCTCAGTAAAATAAGTAACATAAGATATGTGCAGTCACTAAGATGAGTAACAAAATCTAAGTACAATCATTGATAAGACGGATAAGTAACATAAGTGCAATCAATGATAAGTAAGATAAGTACAATCAATGATAAGAAGGATAAGTAACATAATATAAGTACAATCAATGATAAGAAAGATAAGTAACATAAGATAAGTACAATCAATGATAAGGATATGTAAGATAAGTACAATCGATGATAAGAAGGATAAGTAACATAATATAAGTACAATCAATGATAAGAAAGATAAGT
>NC_084733.1:12622216-12654716 GCF_033978785.1 Entelurus aequoreus | reverse complement strand
ACCCACATAAGAAACCAAGAACTCGCCCTCGATCAATCTACAGTTATGACGCCATTGGGCAAGCAAGCTGTTTATATTGTGGGAAAGCGGACGTGAGAACAGGCTGTCCCCACTCAGGTCCGCATTGAGCTGGAGGGGGCGTGGCCTCCAGCTCCGGCTGAATACCGGGAGTTTGTCGGGAGAAAATTTCTGCCGGGAGGTTATCGGGAGAGGCGCTGAATACCGGGAGTCTCCCGGTAAAAACGGGAGGGTTGGCAAGTATGATACTACAGGAGCTTCTGTTCTTGTTTACACTCCGTCTTTGAAAGGCAACTCTGGGGTAGTGAAGACTCCAACTTGCCCAGTAGGAAATCCAACCTCAGTGGGCTTTGCTTTTGAAACTTCAGACTAGGAACTTGGAAAATCCGACTTCTCCGTACAAACGGAACGCGGCATACCAGTATAGCATCCCGTGTAGCATTGCATCCTGCGTAACATAGCATACCTTGTAACTAGAGATGTCCGATAATGGCTTTTTTGCCGATATCCGATATTCCGATATCGTCCAACTCTTAATTACCGATTCCGATATCAACCAATACCGATATATACAGTTGTGGAATTAACACATTATTATGCCTAATTTTGTTGTGATGCATTAAACAATGTAACAAGGTTTTCCAAAATAAATCAACTCAAGTTATGGAAAAAAAATGCCAACATGGCACTGCCATATTTATTATTGAAGTCACAAAGTGCATTATTTTTTTCAACATGCCTCAAAACAGCAGCTTGGAATTTGGGACATGCTCTCCCTGAGAGAGCATGAGGAGGTTGGGTTGGGGTAGCGGGGGGTGTGTATTGTAGCGTCCCGGAAGAGTTAGTGCTGCAAGGGGTTCTGGGTATTTGTTCTGTTGTGTTACGGTGCGGATGTTCTCCCGAAATGTGTTTGTCATTCTTGTTTGGTGTGGGTTCACAGTGTGGCGCATATTTGTAACAGTGTTAAAGTTGTTTATACGGCCGCCCTCAGTGTGACCTGTATGGCTGTTGACCAAGTATGCCTTGCATTCACTTGTGTGTGTGTGAAAAGCCGTAGATATTATGTGACTGGGCCGGCACGCAAAGGCAGTGCCTTTAAGGTTTATTGGCGCTCTGTACTTCTCCCTACGTCCGTGTACACAGTGGCGTCTTAAAAAGTCATAAATTGTACTTTTTGAAACCGATGCCGATAATTTCCGATATTACATTTTAAAGCATTTATCGGCCGATAATATCGGCAGTCTGATATTATCGGACATCCCTAATTATTACCTATTTTATTATTAAGACTTAATGTTATTTTTTATTATTATTCTGATTATTATTATTCTTTTGACTTATTTTGCTATTACGACTGATTATTACTGTGTATTAAAAGTGTTGTTTATGTTGGCATGTGTGTGGCAGAGTATCCCGTGTGGCATTCTTCATAGCTTCATGAAAAATGTAATGTGTCTATCGATATTTGTATTTTTTTGTTTCCAGGATAGGATTTAGTGGCAAGTTTCAAAACCATTCAATACGGAAAGTTAATCAGTTTAGTTTTCTTTACATTTTGTTGCCTTTGTGTACTGAAAAGGTGATGACTTCATGCCAATAATTAGCCATATACACTACCGTTCAAAAGTTTGGGGTCACCCAAACAATTTTGTGTTTGAGCCTTCATTTCTAAGAACAAGAATAGACTGTCGAGTTTCAGATGAAAGTTCTCTTTTTATGGCCATTTTGAGTGTTTAATTGACCTCACAAATGTGATGCTCCAGAAACTCAATCTGCTCAAAGGAAGGTCAGTTTTGTAGCTTCTGTAACGAGCTAAACTGTTTTCAGATGTGTGAACATGATTGCACAAGGGTTTTCTAATCATCAATTAGCCTTCTGAGCCAATGAGCAAACACATTGTACCATTAGAACACTGGAGTGATAGTTTCTGGAAATGGGCCTCTATACACCTATGTAGATATTGCACCAAAAACCAGAAATTTGCAGCTAGAATAGTCATTTACCACATTAGCAATGTATAGAGTGTATTTCTTTCAAGTTAAGACTAGTTTAAAGTTATCTTCATTGAAAAGTACAGTGCTTTTCCTTCAAAAATAAGGACATTTCAATGTGACCCCAAACTTTTGAACGGTAGTGTACTTAGAGAAGCGTGAGATGCAGGTAAAGCCGGTGCGTTTTGTACCTGGCAGGTGTTGAGGATGATGGTGGGAGTGAACATCTCAGACGAGCAGCTGGGCAGCATCGCTGACAGAACCATCCAGGAGGCCGACACCAACGGCGACAATTCCATTTCCTTTAACGAGTTCATCAAGGCAAGTCCCGACAAACATCCTTAAGTGCGTGCGTGCGTGTGGAAACTTTGAATGAATGAATGAAATAAGTGTATTGAATGAATGAAATAAGTTTATTTCGGTCATATAATCAACCATCAAACCCCGGCCGAGTCATACCAAAGACTATAAAAATGGGACCCATTACCTCCCTGCTTGGCACTCAGCATCAAAGGTTGGAATTGGGGGTTAAATCACCAAAATGATTCCCGAGCACGGCCACCACTGCTGCTCACTGCTCTCCTCACCTCGCAGGGGGTGAAAAAGGTGATGGGTCAAATGCAGAGGATAATTTCACCACACCTAGTATGTGTGTGATTATCAGTGGTACTTGTGTTATAGTACACTTCAGTGTTTCCCATAAACTGCCAAGATACCTGTGGCGGTGGGGGCGTGGCTATGAGCGTGGTCACCATGACATCATCGAGTAATTTGCATAATTTACTACAGTTATATGATTTTCTCTAAAGAGGCTCAAAAAATGTATACTTACTAATTAATAATAACAGTTTTGTTTTAAACGTCCATCCATTTTACAATATAATTACAACACTTTATGTACATATTTATATACAGATTTGAACAATAAGTTATTCACTGAAATATATTTATTAATTGGGGTTCTTACAAAAAATATATCTTATAAAATATAAAAGCTCAAATGTCTCTTAAAGCTCTGCCCCTTTAATTAGTGCATACTAAATAATTTCACTTTAGCCTACTACTACAACCATATTATTTACCAGCAACATAAAGTGAAACAGAGGCAGAGGTGTCCTGCCACAGTCAGTAACAAATAAACAGAAAACAGTAGTTTAATAAGGCAACAAGAGAAGTATCCTACACTTCTCTTTTGTAAAGTAAATCTGAACAGCCGATATGGGCATCTACATCAACTATATGATTTGCCTGAGAAGCTGGACAGGACAAAAAAAAAAAAAAAATATATATATATTTTTTTTAAATTTTATTTGTGGCAGACGTAATTCTTTCGTGGCGGGCCGCCACAAATAAATGAATGTGTGGGAAACACTGTAGTATGTGTGTGACTATCAGTGGTACTTGTGTTCTAGTACACTTTATGCAAGTACACTGGTTGCCCTGGAGGACAGTATTGGTACTGCTAGACTACACCACTCACACACACACACACACACAATAATGACATGAGAACATTAAAATGAAGCCCGTGATGAAAACTAAAATAGTTGGAAGTTTTCCTTGATGACACAACATTGCGCCATCTTTAGTAAACAACATGTAGCTAACACTTTGTGTTTTAAAAGGTCTAATTTATGGACATTGTTTGCAGGTGTTGGAGAAAGTGGACGTTGAGCAGAAAATGAGCATCCGCTTCCTTCACTGAGTCAATTGATCTTTTTTTTGGGAAACATTTTTTGTTCAACTTTATGGTCAGCGGGCGGCGTGGTCCTCTCGGCTCGTAGAAACAAACGACACATCTCCCTGCTCCGCTAACCAGAAGGTGAAATGACGTGCCTTGTTTTCCTCATTTTATTTATTAGCAACGACTGCCGGAAAAAGCAGGAAGTACATTTACTTCATTATGCTTTATGGATCCTCTGGTGTGTGACCGTAAACAATAACACTTTTTTTGTTTCGTTTGTAGCCCAGCTTTAGTACTGCTATGCTAAGATAACAACACGCCGCTACGTATGTTTTCATCATTTCTTGCAGCACATTCTCCTTCCTCGTGCTAAAGTCAATCAAAGGCCGTCTTTTCTCTCGTACAAGCTAATATAATAACAAATAAAATAGTGTAGCTGTGTGACGACTAAGAAGGAAACACTCGTAAAGTATTCATAAAGGATTCATATTGTTGGTTCTAATAATCATGGGTCAGATTTATTTAGACTGAATAAAAATAATGTGCCATGTTTGTACGTTTGTTTTTTTTTCGCACAGTTTTTTGCTGAATAGTACAGGAAATAACTAAAAGATGCCCAAAAGGGACTTAGGTGTGGCATAGCGCCAAACTTGGTTGGGCACAAAACATGAGACGATAACAACTCAGCTCCACAAATTTTGATTTTTATCATAATTGGTCCAAATTCTGATGATAATGACACCCTAGAGCGCTGGATTGGTCAGTACTTATTTGTACGTAGTCATTATGGGCGGAGCTTGGCGGTAATTACTGCTCCTCGCCATCACCCATAGACATCTTATAAGGGTAGGCAGCATCGACCGCTACTGCCGCTGATGAGACGCGGGGCCGCCATCTTGGAGTGGTGATCCATGTTTGTGCAGCCCTTTGAGACATTTGTGAATAAGGGCTTTATAAATAAACTGTGATTGATGGATATTGATGTTAAATGTTAATGTTGGCATTCTCACAGTTAACATGTGTGAAGTAACAAAATATTTGACTAGTAAAATAATCTAAAAAAACTAGCATGTTAAAATGTTAATGTTAGCATGCTAATGCTTAGCATCTGAGGTGTATACCTGTAAAATTAATCTAAAAAAAGCTAGCATGTTAAAATGTTAATGTTATCGTGTGTGAAGTAACAAAATATTCGACCAGTAAAATCATCTAAAAAAAGCTAGCAAGTTAAAATGTTAATGTTAGCATGCTAATGGTTAACATCTAAGGTAAAATAGTAACCTGTAAAATAATCTAAAAAAAAAAAAAAAGATAGCATGTTAAAATGCTAATGTTAACAGTTAACATGTGTGAAGTAACAAAATATTTGACTAGTAAAATAATCTAAAAAAAAGCTAGCATGTTAAAATGTTAGTGTTAGCATCCTAATGGTTAACATCTGAGGTGTATACCTGTAAAATAATCTAAAAAAGCTAGCCCGTTAAAATGCTAATGTTAACATGTGTGAAGTAACAAAATATTCGACCAGTAAAATCATCTAAAAAAAGCTAGCATGTTAAAATTTTAATGTTAGCATGCTAATGGTTAATATCTAAGGTAAAATAATAACCTGTAAAATAATCTGAAAAAAACTATATATATATTGTATTAAAATGCTAATGTTAACAGTTAACATGTGTGAAGTAACAAAATATTTAACTAGTAAAATAATCTAAAAAAAAGCTAGCATGTTAAAATGTTAATGTTAGCATGCTTAATGGTTAACATCTGAGGTGTATACCTGTAAAATAATCTAAAAAAGCTAGCCCGTTAAAATGCTAATGTTAACATGTGTGAACAAAATATTTGACCAGTAAAATAATCTAAAAAAGATAGCATGTTAAAATATTAATGTTAGCATGCTAATGGTTAACATCTGAGGTATATTCCTGTAAAATTAATCTAAAAAAAAAGCTAGCATGTTAAAATGCTAATGTTAACATGTGTGAAGTAACAAAATATTCGACCAGTAAAATCATCTAAAAAAAGCTAGCATGTTAAAATGTTAATGTTAGCATGCTAATGGTTAACATCTAAGGTGTATACCTGTAAAATAATCTTTAAAAAAAAAGGTAGCATGTTAAAATGCTAATGTTAACAGTTAACATGTGTGAAGTAACAAAATATTTGACTAGTAAAATAATCTAAAAAAAGCTAACACGTTTAAAATGTTAATGTTAGCATGCTAATGGTTAACATCTGAGGTGTATACCTGTAAAATAATCTAAAAAAGCTAGCCCGTTAAAATGCTAATGTTAACATGTGTGAAGTAACAAAATATTCGACCAGTAAAATCATCTAAAAAAAGCTAGCATGTTAAAATGTTAATGTTAGCATGCTAATGGTTAACATCTAAGGTGTATACCTGTAAAATAATCTAAAAAAAAAAAGCTAGCATGTTAAAATGCTAATGTTAACAGTTAACATGTGTGAAGTAACAAAATATTTGACTAGTAAAATAATAAAGCTAGCATGTTAAAATGTTAATGTTAGCATGCTAATGGTTAACATCTGAGGTGTATACCTGTAAAATAATCTAAAAAAGCTAGCCCGTTAAAATGCTAATGTTAACATGTGTGAAGTAACAAAATATTCGACCAGTAAAATCATCTAAAAAAAGCTAGCATGTTAAAATGTTAATGTTAGCATGCTAATGGTTAACATTTAAGGTAAAATAATAACCTGTAAAATAATCTGAAAAAAAATATGTATATATCGTATTAAAATGCTAATGTTAACAGTTAACATGTGTGAAGTAACAAAATATTTGACTAGTAAAATAATCTAAAAAAAAAGCTAGCATGTTAAAATGTTAATGTTAGCATGCTAATGGTTAACATCTGAGGTGTATACCTGTAAAATAATCTAGAAAAGCTATCCCGTTAAAATGCTAATGTTAACATGTGTGAACAAAATATTTGACCAGTAAAACAATCTAAAAAAGATAGCATGTTAAAATATTAATGTTAGCATGCTAATGGTTAACATCTGAGGTATATACCTGTAAAATGTATCTAAAAAAAAAGCTAGCATGTTAAAATGCTAACGTTAACAGTTAACATGTGTGAAGTAACAAAATATTTTACTAGTAAAATAATCTAAAAAAAGATAGCATGTTAATGTTAGCATGCTAACGGTTAACATCTGAGGTGTATACCTGTAAAACAATCTAAAAAAAGCTAGCCCGTTAAAATGATAATGTTAACGTGTGAAGTAACAAAATATTTGACCAGTAAAATTATCTGAAAAAAAACCTAGCATGTTAAAATGTTATTGTTAGCATGCTAATGGTTAACATCTGAAGTGTATACCTGTAAAATAATCTAAAAAAGATAGCCCGTTAAAATGCTGATGTTAACATGTGTGAAGTAACAAAATATTTGACCAGTAAAATAATCTAAAAAAAAGCTAGCAAGTTAAAATGTTAATGTTAGCATGCTAATGGTTAACATCTGAGGTGTATACCTGTAAAATAATCTAAAAAAACTAGCCCGTTAAAATGCTAATGTTAACATGTGTGAAGTAACAAAATATTCGACCAGTAAAATCATCTTAAAAAAGGCTAGCATGTTAAAATGTTAATGTTAGCATGCTAATGGTTAACATCTAAGGTGTAAAATAATCTAAAAAAAAAAAAAAGCTAGCATATTAAAATGTTAACAGTTAACATGTGTGAAGTAACAAAATATTTGACTAGTAAAATAATCTAAAAAAAGCTAGCACGTTAAAATGTTAATGTTAGCATGCTAATGGTTAACATCTGAAGTGTATACCTGTAAAATAATCTAAAAAAAACAGCCTGTTAAAATGCTAATGTTAACATGTGTGAAGTTAAAGTAACAAAATATTTGACCAGTAAAATAATCTAAAAAATAGTTAGCATGTTAATGTTAGCATGCTAATGGTTAACATCTGAGGTGTATACCTGTAAAATAATCTAAAATAAGATAGCCCGTTAAAATGCTAATGTTAACATGTGTGAAGTAACAAAATATATAAGTGAGTTTCAAAAGCTAGCATGCTAACGTTAGCATGTTCACTAATAACGTGTGAAGTAACAACATATTTTAATCTGATGTGAAAAATTAGCTAATGATAATATTAGCATGCTAATTGTTGACTGACATTGTCAAAGATAATTTTGACTTTGAAATGGTTGAGAAATTAGGAATTTTTTGAAATTAAAAAAAAAAAATTGGTCGCAGGCGTATCATATTTTGAACTTTAAAAGAAATGGGTGTATTATGATACAAAATGTAATAATAAAAAAAAGTCATTCGCGAATGAATGCTTTGCTGACCTCTAGCGTCAAAACTACGTAGTGACATCTCAGGGCCTTCAATCGATCGCAACTGGACTCTTTTTGATTTGTCTTGGAAGACGTTTTCGAGCACGAACTGATGACGCCTACTCGGATTAGAGGCGAAATGTCTTCCAAGACAAACCAAACAGTCCAGTTGCGATCGATTGAAGGCCCTGAAATGACACCAAGACATCATAGACATCAAGGCAACATTTGAGTGCTTCCGGGGTGGGGCTTAAGTTTGACTGACAGCCCCGCAGACCAATCATCGCACCCTTCCCGCTAACCAGCGCCACTCGACGAGTGACAATGGCGTAGCAGAGGAGCGGGAGGGGACGCGTTTTGTTCCCGGACTCCCTTTGCCCCTTTCCCCTTCTGCGGAGAAGGTCTGTGTTTCAATTATAGACACTTCCTCGACGGGGTTTAGTCGTTTGACAAGACGGAAAGCGAACAAAGCGGACGGTGTGACCGTGGAAGAAGAAGTCCTCCAGCCATTGTTTAGCAGTGTGTGCTAAGCTGCTGCAAACATCTTCATCATCATCCTCCTCTGCAGCATCCTTCTTCTGCATCATCATCAGGAGCACTTTAAGGTAAGTCACTTTTCTAAACCATGTACTTCATTATTGTGCTGACATGCTCATTGTAGTGACGTCTAACAACCCTCCAATACATTGATGTGCTGCCAATCAATGATGACAAGCAGCCAAATACTGATCAGTGATCAATGACTTTTTTTTGTTCATTCCATGTTAAAAAGCACTCTAATAATAGAAATGTAAAGACGACATATATTATTTCGAAAACACAGTAAAATATAAAATACATATTCATAATACAAGTAGACCAGGGGTGTCCAGAGTGCGGCCCGCAGAACATTTTTAAACATATTGTTACAAAACACCCCATTAAATGTGGAATAAAAGAGTAAACCGGTGAAATGTAACGAGAAAATGTTGCCGTATTGACACTAATAACACAAAGCTGCCATGAAGGCAGTTTTTTTCACTTCAAAACTGTCGTTACTCAAAAAATATTAATGAATTATTGACCTATTCAAGGTTCTATTAGGGCCCTCATTTTTCCTGAGAAGAATCCTCCCAGATCCTATTATCTATCAATCAATCAATCAATGTTTACTTATATAGCCCTAAATCATGAGTGTCTCAAAGGGCTGCACAAGCCACAACCACATCCTCGGCTCAGATCAGGGCAAGGAAAAACTCAACCCAAAGGGACAATGACAAACCTTGGAGGGGACCGCAGATGTGGGGACCCCCCCGGGTGACCGGTGCAATGGACGTCAGTGGATCTAGCATAATATTGTGAGAGTCCAGTCCATAGTAGAGTTAACATAATAGTGAGAGTCCAGTCCATAGTAGAGTTAACATAATAGTGAGAGTCCAGTCCATAGTGGGTCTAACATAATAGTGAGATTCCAGTCCATAGTGGATCCAACATAATAGTGAGAGTCCAGTCCATAGTGGATCTAACATAATAGTGAAAGTCCAGTCCATAGTGGATCCAACATAATTGTGAGAGTCCAGTCCATAGTGGATCAAACATAATAGTGAGAGTCCAGTCCATAGTGGATCTAACATAATAGTGAGAGTCCAGTCCATAGTGGATCAAACATAATAGTGAGAGTCCAGTCCATAGTGGACCTAACATAATAGTGAGAGTCCAGTCCATTGTGGATCTAACATAATAGTGAGAGTCCAGTCCATAGTGGACCTAACATAATAGTGAGAGTCCAGTCCATTGTGGATCTAACATAATAGTGAGAGTCCAGTCCATTGTGGATCTAACATAATAGTGAGAGTCCAGTCCATAGTGGATCTAACATAATAGTGAGAGATTCCAGTGCATAGTGGATCCAACATAATACTGAGAGTCCAGTCCATAGTGGATCTAACATAATAGTGAGAGTCCAGTCCATAATGGATCCAACATAATAGTGAGAGTCCAGTCCATAGTGGATCTAACATAATAGTGAGAGTCCAGTCCATTGTGGATCTAACATAATAGTGAGAGTCCAGTCCATTGTGGATCTAACATAATAGTGAGAGAGTCCAGTGCATAGTGGATCCAACATAATACTGAGAGTCCAGTCCATAGTGGATCTAACATAATAGTGAGAGTCCTGTCCATAGTGGATCTAACATAATAGTGAGAGAGTCCAGTGCATAGTGGATCCAACATAATACTGAGAGTCCAGTCCATGGTGGATCTAACATAATAGTGAGAGTCCAGTCCATAGTGGATCTAACATAATAGTGAGAGTCCTGTCCATAGTGGATCTAACATAATAGTGAGAGAGTCCAGTGCATAGTGGATCCAACATAATACTGAGAGTCCAGTCCATAGTGGATCTAACATAATAGTGAGAGTCCAGTCCATAGTGGATCCAACATAATAGTGAGAGTCCAGTCCATAGTGGATCTAACATAATAGTGAGAGTCCAGTCCATAGTGGGGCCAGCAGGAGACCATCCCGAGCGGAGACAGTTCAGCAGCGCAGAGACGTCCCCAACCGATGCACAGACGAGCGGTCCACCCCGGGTCCCGACTCTGGACAGCCAGCGCTTCATCCGTGGCCACCGAACCTGTGCCCCTCCCTCAAGAGGGGGGCAGAGCAGAAAAGAAACGTCAGAGTCTAAAAGGGGGTCTATTTAAAGGCTAGAGTATACAAATTAGTTTTAAGATGGGACTTAAATGCTTCTACTGAGGTAGCATCTCTAACTGTTACCGGGAGGGCATTCCAGAGTACTGGAGCCCCAATAGAAAACGCTCTATAGTCTGCAGACTTTTTTTGGGCTCTGGGAATCACTAATAAGCCGGAGTTCTTTGAACGCAGATTTCTTGCCGGGACATATGGCATACTTGCCAACCCTCACGATTTTCCCGGGAGACTCCCGAATTTCAGTGCCCCTCCCGAAAATCTCCCGGGGCAACCATTCTCTCGAATTTCTCCCGATTTCCACCCGGACAACAATATTGGGGGCGTGCCTTAAAGGCACTGCCTTTAGCGTCCTCTACAACCTGTCGTCACGTCCATTTTTCCTCCATACAAACAGCGTGCCGGCCCAGTCACATAATATATGCGGCTTGTACACACACACAAGTGAATGCAAGGCATACTTGGTCAACAGCCATGCAGGTCACACTGAGGGTGGCCGTATAAACAACTTTAACACTGTTACAAATATGCGCCACACTGTGAACCCACACCAAACCAGAATGACAAACACATTTCGGGAGAACATCCGCACCGTAACACAACATAAACACAACAGAACAAATACCCAGAATCCCTTGCAGCACTAACTATTCCGGGACGCTACAATATACACCCCCGCTACCACCAAACCCCGCCCACCTCCCGAATTCGGAGGTCTCAAGGTTGGCATATGGTACAATACAATCAGCAAGATAGGATGGAGCTAGACCGTGTAGTATTTTAAACGTAAGTAGTACAACCTTAAAGTCACATCTTAAGTGCACGGAAGCCAGTGCAGGTGAGCCAGTATATATATATATATATATATATATATATATATATATATATATATATATATATATATATATATATATATATATATATATATATATATATATATATATATATATATATATATTAAGGTATATATATATATATATATATATTAAGGTATATATATATATATATATATATATTAAGGTATATTAAGGTATAGGCGTAATATGATCAAACTTTCTTGTTCTTGTCAAAAGTCTATTATTATTATAAGGCTGTCTAAAATGATAAGATGTGACTAGAATTGAAGTTTAACAATTTATTCTACAAAAAGTACCATATTTTCCGGACTATAAATATATAAACCGCACCCACTAAATTTTAGAAGAAAAACATTGTTTCCATATATTAGCCACACCGTTGCAATATGATAAATATTTTGTAAATTATTATTTGCATAACTTAATTGTTTCCAAGCAGTACCTGTAACACGGCAGTAAAATGGATGATCAGACAAAACGGAATATATACTTATATGATTTTATCGGCCCAGCCCTACTTCAGGGCTGTGAAATTTGAAAAAAAATTCCCTCCCTTGGGGGTGGTGTGATAGTAAATAATTGAAAAGCACTGCATTCAAGTAACTGTACTCTTATGTGAGTACAATTTTGGCAACTCTACCCACTTCAGTGTTTCCCACACATTCATTTATTTGTGGCGGCCCGCCACGAAAGAATTACGTCCGCCACAAATAAAATTAAAATTAAAAAAAATAAAAGCAATTTTTTTTTTTTTGGTCCTGTTTAGCTTCTCAGGCAAATCATATAGTTGATGTAGATGCCCATATAGGCTGTTCAGATTTACTTTACAAAAGAGAAGTGTAGGATACTTCTCTTGTTGCCTTATTTGTATTTGACCACTACTGTTTTCTGTTTATTTGTTACTGACTGTGGCAGGACACCTCTGCCTCTGTTTCACTTTATGTTGCTGGTAAATAATGTGGTTGTAGTAGTAGGCTAAAGTTAAATTATTTAGTATGCACTAATTAAAGGGGCAGAGCTTTAAGAGACATTTTAGCTTTTATATTTTATAAGATATTTTTTGTAAGAACCACAATTAATACATATATTTCAGTGAATAACTTATTGTTCAAATCTGTATATAAATATGTACATAAAGTGTTGTAATTATATTGTAAGATGGATGGATGGACGTTTAAAACAAAACTGTTATTATTAAATAGTAAGTATACATTTTTTTAGCCTTTTTAGAGAAAATCATATCATTGTAGTAAATTATGCAAATTACTCGATGATGTCATGGTGACCACGCCCCCACCGCCACAGGTATCTTGGCAGTTTATGGGAAACACTGCACTTGTGATAACGATATTAAAACCATCAAATGTTATTCCAGGATGGGTGCACTGGCGAGGGCGCCTGATCCAGACTGGACGGACTCCGCTCGGACCGCCGCTGCCTCGCTGGTCTGTGGTGAACTGTGAACATGGCCTCCATGGGGAGGTCAGGGCTTGAGGGAGGGGGGTTTCTTCAGCCCCCCCAGGCCCCCACCAGAGTGAGGGTGTTGAGTCAAACATAGTCTGTTTTATTTCAATCCTTTTTCCTGTAAAGACACAAAATACTGTAGCAACTCATCATCAACATCAGTGCTACCTCCTAGCCAACCAACATAATGCTAAGCAGCAGAAACACAATTAATGAGCACTTTTGTTTTGTGGTTTTTTTACACAAAATTATGTGATTTGTTGTCATCTTCTTTGCTAGAAACGGAATTAGTCTCCTGGTTCGGTCGTCTTTCGACATCCATACCCCATTTCATGACGCTGTGGCAGGCCACCTTTTCCTGATTTTAAAAAAGGTACTTTTTGTATCAGAAGCGATCCGGGATGTGTGCAATATTGAATCTAAACTGTCATGTTGTTGACCAAGCTGTAAATTGTGTAAACGAGTGACACGTTGTTTGACAAAGCAACAAAATCACCAACGTCTTCCATTAAAGATTTGTATAGTCTCACATTAGAGCTCATTTGAGGCCCGCTAGAATGTAGTCACCATGCATGACCAGTAGTGATCGATTTATGCTTCATGGGCAGTAGTGAGCACAACGAACAACACTTTTGGACTTTTTAGGGCTGATTTCACACTTAAAATTCGCCTTTTTTTTTTTGATCCGAATGGGTTTGGAAATATTTATTTTCAGCTCACACGGTCCTAAAAAACCCAGTGTACTTTAATGCGTCACAGTAAGCCACGTGACGTTGTTCTCTTTTCCTATTGGCTAGCGGTGCTCATTAACGGCGAGAAGGAACGTCGCTATCATAAACAGGAAGAAGAGACGTCGCTAACGCGTCCTTTATTTAGAACTTCAACAAAATAGGAACTTACTAGAAGACCGCAGTACTCCACTAAATAGCCGAGCACTTAATTAAAGAGGACGTCGCCGAGAAATTGTTCCCCTTCTCACACCGGAAAGACGAAGTAAGTGACGTGAACGACACTCGTGCTGTTTTTTTGCTGAGTCATGCGGTCAGTTTGCTTTCATTCCTCTTTTTAGTGTGTTAAGAGATTTATTTATCAACAAATATATCCGTATCTATACGATTATGCTTGACAGTTTAATAATTATTTAAGTTGTCAAAAAAACCAAATAGTTTTTGCTGCTTTATTTGCTACTCAGACCTTCTTCCGGTCACGTGATGTAGTTCCATTTCCTTGTTTATTTTTGCGAAGGAACGTCGCACATGTACCTCATTTATAACAATAATTAACTAAAGTCTCCGGTTAAACCATTCATTCTTCGTTTTTAGTGGGTCAAGGCCGGGGGATTATTTACCCGATTTTGCTTAATAGTTCATTATAATTGTTTCGAGGTGTCAAAAAAAGCCAAATGGTCTTCCTGTTTACTTCATTACGTTGACCAATGGGAGAAGAGAGCGATGTCACGTGGCTCGGTCGGAGAGAATTGTTGTCATTTACTAACACGTCAACAGATGGCATGTAGGGCCTGAATACATACATAGATGTCAATTTATTTAATGTAAAATAACCAGGGATGTCCGATAATGGCTTTTTGCCGATATTGTCCAATTCTTAATTAACCGATACCGATATCAATCGATACTGATATATACAGTCGTGGAATTAACACATTATTATGCCTAATTTGGACAACCAGGTATGGTGACGATAAGGTCATTTTTTAAAAAATTAATAAAATAAAATAAATACATTTAAAAAAAAAATTGAATAAAAAAGAAAGTAAAACAATATAAAAACAGTTACATAGAAACTAGTAATTAATGAAAGTGAGTAAAATTAACTGTTAAAGGTTAGTACTATTAGTGGACCAGCAGCACGCACAATCATGTGTGCTTACGGACTGTATCCCTTGCAGACTGTATTGTTATATATTGATATATAATGTAAGAACCAGAATATTAATAACAGAAAGAAACAACCCTTTTGTGTGAATGAGTGTAAATGGGGGAGGGAGGTTTTTTGGGTTGGTGCACTAATTGTAAGTGTATCTGGTGTTATGTTGATTTATAAAAAATAAAAAAAAAACGATACCGATAACTTCCGATATTACATTTTAAAGCATTTATCGGCCGGACGATATTATCGGACATCTCTAAACATAACATTTAATTATTGAGTTCATAATTGATTAAATTTGTATTATTATCACAATTTAATTCATTATTTATTTAAATATTTACATAATTGATACACAGGTAATTATCTAATTTTGTCTCATTTGGCCCGCCATTTGATTGAAGCAAAATACACCCGTTTTTTTTAAGTGTGAAAGCATCCCGTATATATTTGCCCTTAAAGAAAAGGCATAATTTAAATGTGATAAGAGTATATAATTAAATTAACTGATGCATGTTTAAAAATTAGTGTATTTAAAGAAGGTTCTATTCCAAAAACTATTATAATTGTAGCAGTATTCATTCACTAGAATTTAAAAATGTATTATTTCCCCCCTCCTAGTGGCATTGTGTTGTGTATATACAACCCCACTGTTTGGGAAACGAATCCATAAAATTGTACAGGATTAGGCTTGTAGAACTACTAATAATGCAGTATTAATGCATGAGTATAGTGTGAGGGTGTCAATGTTTTACTCCCTCTCTTGTAGCTGCATATAATCACATCTTTTCAGTGGATTTGGGGATTATCCCTGTAGATAAATGTTTGTTTTACTGTATTTGTTACAAAACATGTCCTATCGACCCATCGTTCCAAAAAGAAGCACTTTCTATGTACTGCCTTGCACTGTCTTTAAAATACATAATGCTTTGAAGGACTTTTGAAGTTTTTTTTTGTTTTTGCGAGTAGGCACATAGTAGCGGTATTATGAAGTTTAAAAAAACAAATAAACATATGCATGGTTTAGCAGACATGATTGTAATGCATGCAATAATCCAACTTTGTCATGTGAACGAGGATGGTTGTTTGTAATCGTAGCAGGCATGTTGTAGCTTTTATTCCCCTCCCAAAAAGGCGCACAATAAAAAGTGTGTCGACAAAATGAAGATGAGGATATTGTTGACTGACTCTGTAAAAGTGAAAAAACTATGCACTCCAGAATGATGTAAGGGGGCATGCTTATATTAACGTTAGCATCTTGAATGGTTTTTGTACAAACAAATGAAGACTCTGTATTAGAAACGCAGCAATAATAACTATCATGTAATAATAAAAATGCAGCATGGTGCCAACAACAAGTCCTGGTGGATTCTTTTGTTTGTTTTTCTAGCTACAAATGAGCGCTTGCTCGTAGAATACTTTAGCTCAGGGGTGTCCAAAGTTTTTCCACTGAGGGCCGCACACTGAAAAATTAAAGCATGAGGGGAGGCCTTTTTGATATTTAGAATTTTCAAAATAATATATTTTTTATATATATATATATATTATATATATATATATATATATATATATATTATATATATATATATATATATATATATATAATATATATATATATATATATATAATGTGTATGTATGTATATACATATATATAATTTTTTAATATATATTTTTTTAGATACATATATATATATATAAAAAAAATTCAATATATATATATATATATATATATATATATATATATATATATATATATATATAAATAAGAGAGATATATCTATATATTTATTTAATAAAAATGTGTAATATATATATATATATATCTAAAAATATATATATTAAAAAATTATATATATATATATAATTTTTTAATATATATTTTTTTATATATATATACATTTTTATTAAATATACATATAGATATATCTCATATATACATATATATGTCCTTGAGTGCCCAGAAAGGCGCCAAATAAGTAAAATTTATTATGTATATATATATATATATATATATATATGTCCTTGAGTGCCCAGAAAGGTGCCAAATAAGTAAAATATAAAATATATATATATATATTTTTTAAATTTATATATTTATTTTCTACCGCTTGCCCCTTTTGGGATCGCGAAGGGTGCTGGAGCCTATCTCAGCTGCATTCGGGCGGAAGGCGGGGTACACCACAAGTCAAGTTTGGTTCAAGGGACCCGGAAAGGTTTCAGTCATAAAAATGTTAAGTTATTTTTTTAACGCTTAAATCTGTAGATCGACATTAGGTCTTTCAGTCGATATAAAGTTTTAAAAAATGTTTTATACCCTTTTTTCCAAAACCCTGTTTCTTTTTGGGGAAAAGACCAAATATTTTTCCACAAAATGATTTCCAAAGTGCAGTATTTTGATGTGAAGTAATTGGAGCCTTTGGTCAATAATTCATAACATTGTTTTGGTTTTTGAAGACCCAAAAAGGCAGCATTCAAAAATGTGCAAAAGTGACTTTTTTAATGATGTTCTCACAGTAATATCATACAAATATATATAATCCCTCTCACTTCTTTACTCCACCTTTTAACACTTGCTTTTTGAGTCATGAAGGAAAAACCTTCCTTGTAAGATGTCTGACAGGTAAACCCCCCCCCCCCACCCCAAAAAAAGGCTTCGCTACACATCTTAAAATACATAAACAGTCGGCTTCAAACTTAGAAGATGCACGTTTGGTCGTGTAGTTCCTCGTCAGCGGATATGCTAACCTAGCATGATGTTAAAATGCCATGTTAGCTAGTTTTGCTAGTGAAAATAGTTGCTGGTCTTTTCACTGGCGGCTGATTTTTCCGCCCTTCGTCGGGTAGCTTGTACTTGAGTCATCTGATCAGAGAGAGACGCAAACTCCGCCCTCAACTGCGGAACAAATGAGAAAAAAACAAAAACAACGAAGGTCGATTTCACCACCAATGTCGTCGTGTACCTTGTGGAGGTCCTCCCCCAGGGGCGCCACATCAAAGGAGACCGACGAGGCCTCCACCATGGCGCTGCTGTCCAGCATGTAACTGCGGGGGGGGGGGGGGTTGTCGCACACGCTCGCCGTTACCTATTAGTCACACAGCGGGGGGGGGGGGGGGGGGGGGGGACAGACTCACCATCGCAACTTGGCCTTATGGAGCAGGAACAAGGAGCGCAGGTCAGCCAGGTGCGGGGGAGCGGCGTGGAGGACTTTACCCGCCATCATGCCACACTCGCGGCACCTCACGCTGCTGAAGATGCTGGGGAACACAACACTGGCCTTTTTAAAACAGCGCCCATGCATGCTACACCTCCAGGCAACTTCAACCCTAAACTAACACCCTCCCCACCACATCCCACCTCCCCGGATTGTAAATAATCAAATGTAGATACTTGTTCTTATGCTTCCTGATCTCTCTCTCTGTGTCCACTGCTCGCTGTACATATCCTACCAAGTCAGTCCTACACTGTTCCAATGTCCATTTCTCTGATGATGCAATTGTTGATGACTGAAGTGTTGATATCAACCAAACCTAACCCTCCCCCTCCACATCCCACACCCTGGATTGTAAATAATGTAAATAATTCAATGTATATACTCTGATGATTATCTTGTGTGATGACTGCATTATGATGATAGTATATACAGTGTATCCCATAAACTGCCAAGATACCTGTGGCGGCGGGGGTGTGGCTATGGGCATGGTCACCATGACATCATAGAGTAATTTGCATAATTTACTACAATATGATTTTCTTTAAAAAGGCTCAAAAAATGTATACTTACTAATTAATAACAGTTTTGTTTTAAACGTCCATCCATCCATCCATTTTACAATATAATTACACTTTATGTACATATTTATATACAGATTTAAACAATAAGTTATTCACTGAAATATATTTATTAATCGTGGTTCTTACAAAAAATATATCTTATAAAAGCTCAAATGTCTCTTAAAGCTCTGCCCCTTTAATTAGTGCATACTAAATAACTTAACTTTAGCCTACTACTACAACCATATTATTTACCAGCAACATAAAGTGAAACAGAGGCAGAGGTGTCCTGCCACAGTCAGTAACAAATAAACAGAAAACAGTAGTGGTCAAATACAAATAAGGCAAGAAGAGAAGTATCCTACACTTCTCTTTTGTAAAGTAAATCTGAACAGCCTATATGGGCATCTACATCAACTATATGATTTGCCTGAGAAACTGGACAGGACAAAAAAATATATATATATGTTTTTTTAATATTTTATTTGTGGCGGACGTAATTATTTCGTGGCGGGCCGCCACAAATAAATGAATGTGTAGGAAACACTGTTATATCTGTATCATGAATCAATTTAAGTGGACCCCGACTTAAACAAGTTGAAAAACTTATTGGGGTGTTACCATTTAGTGGTCAATTGTACGGAATATGTACTTCACTGTGCAATCTACTAATAAAAGTATCAATCAATCAATCAATCAATGCTAGCGTATGTTTTAAGCTAGCGTATGCTTAACCATGGAAACTCAAGACAGCCATGACATTATGTTCTTTACAAGTGTATGTAAACTTTTGATCGCGACTGTATATTCCGCTTTACCCCGGTATTGAGCACTGGATAACAGATAAACCACAGAAACCGTGACCGTAGTTATATTTTTATATATTTTTCTCCTGGTTCTTATTTTTAATAAGTCATAAAAAACATCAATACCGTATTTTTCGGACTATAAGTCGCAGTTTTTTTTCATAGTTTGGTCGGGGGTGCGACTTCTACTCAGGAGCGACTTATGTGTGAAATGATTAACACATTACCGTAAAATATCAAATATTATTATTTAGCTCATTCACGTAAGAGACTAGACGTATAAGATTTCATGGGATTTAGCGATTAGGAGTGACAGATTGTTTGGTAAACGTATAGCATGTTCTATATGTTATAGTTGTTTGAATGACTCTTACCATAATATGTTACGTTAACATACCAGGCACGTTCTCAGTTGGTTATTTATGCCTCATATAACGTACACTTATTCAGCCTGTTGTTCACTATTCTTTATTTATTTTAAATTGCCTTTCAAATGTCTATTCTTGGTGTTGGCTTTTATCAAATAAATTTCCGCAAAAAATGCGACTTATATACGTTTTTTTCCTTCTTTATTACGGTATGCATTTTCGGCCGGTGCGACTTATACTACGGAGCGACTTATACTCCGAAAAATTCGGTAATTATCAATCTGGACTGATGTAAAACACTTGCATCGTGATACAGTTTTCAGCCATATTGCCCAGCCCTAGTGTGAAGAATACATGAGACGACCCGAACAATGCCGCGTTGGCTACATGGCGGTCGTCTCTAGCATTAAGGCTGCTACTCACCAGTCAGTCATGTCTCCTTTATCTCCACACTCCATCACGCTGCTAACTATCACGTCATCGCTGACTCCTGAACAAAAAAGCAAAAGTTCTCGTTGACGTTATCTCACGATTCAAATGGCGGGCGATACGGATCGTCGATACTAGACAGATACCGTATTCGTTCACTTGAAATGCTATGATAGATCATTTTGTCACCAGTGCAAAAATAACGACAAAAAAACGTAACAAAAACACAAGCAAGTACAGTAAGTGTTGAGAATCATAACAAAGCTTATGGTTTGAGAAAACTTTAATCCATTTGTGAAAATATAATACACGTAGGGCTGGGCGATATGGATGAAAAAGTATATCTCAATATATTTTTGGGTGAAAGTATACATATAAATATTCATTTTTGAGTGAAATTGAAGTGAATGATAACTACTGGAAGCACTTTTATTAACCCAGTTATTCAAGATGGGTATTAACAGCTCAGAAAATAAACCGTTTTAAGTTTTACAGAATTACATAATAAAATAGAAAAAATATTATTCCTACGTAAAATAACATAGCTGTGCAAATAATACAAAATGTATCAAACTCCGATAACAAAAATACATTTGCAGGCAGGCACTTTGTGATTTCCCTTCCTGGTTCGATGACCCGCCCTATCTTGCCTCTGATTGGCCTGTCCCTAACCAATCGTGACTCATCATAGTAAAAGAAGGAGGAAGGGGAGGGGTTTAGTAACTCATGGAGGGGGAGCGGGGGGAGAACAAGGAACACAACAAATAAGCGGCGTTTGGTCATTCTAACGTGAAATAAATGATATCGATATTACGATATTTTCTTAATTCAAACCTTCTTTAAAAATATATTGATATATTTTACAAACTCGATATAATCGCCCAACCCTAAAGACACATTATGCTTTCTAAGCATGGAGACCACGTCATTAGTCCAGGTCCAGATTAAAAACTTAATCATAGATTTGACAACTTTATCTCACAGACCCTGAAGATTAAAAAAAAAAACACAGATTCGTGAAACCTTAAATTAATTTGTTAAAATGCAATAAAGACACTATTTAGGGCAATGACAAAAAGCATCTTGTATTTACCCTTTCTTAGGTTTCCCAAATCACAAACTGTGGTTTTATAAATATTTATGTTCCATTGATCAATCCAGTCCAAATTTGAGAACTTTCGGTGGGTGCCATGATTGGGTATAAAAGCAGCTTCCATGAAATGCTCAGTCATTCACAAACAAGGACGGGTGAGGGTCACCACTTTGTCAACAAATGCGTGAGCAAATTGTCAAACAAATTAAGAACAACATTTCTCAACCAGCTATTGCAAGGAATTTAGGGATTTCACCATCTACGGTCTGTAATATCATCAAAAGTTTCAAAGAATCTGGAGAAATCACTGCACGTAAGCGGAAAGCCTGAAAACCAACATTGAATGCCCGTGACCTTCGATCCCTCAGGCGGTACTGCATCAAAAACCGACATCAGCGTGTAAAGGATATCACCACATGGGCTCAGGAACACTTTAGAAAACCACTGTCAGTAACTACAGTTTGTCGCTACATCTGTAAGTGCCAAGTTACAACTCTACTATGCAAAGCGAAAGCCATTTATCAACAACACCCAGAAACGCCGCCGGCTTCGCTGGGCCCGAGCTCCTCTAAGATGGACTGATACAAAGTGGAAAAGTGTTCTGTGGTCTGACGTGTCCACATTTCAAATTGTTTTTGAAAACTGTGGACGTCGTGTCCTCCGGACCAAAGAGGAAAAGAACCATCCGGATTGTTATAGGCGCAAAGTTGAAAAGCCAGCATGTGTGATGGTATGGGGGTGTATTAGTGCCCAAGACATGGGTAACTTACACATCTGTGAAGGCGCCATTAATGCTGAAAGGTACATACAGCAGTGTTTCCCACACATTCATTTATTTGTGGCGGCCCGCCACGAAAGAATTACGTCCGTCACAAATAAAAAAAAATAAAAATTAAAAATAATTTTTTTTTTTTTTGTCCTCTCCAGCTTCTCAGGCAAATCATATAGTTGATGTAGATGCCCATATCGGCTGTTCAGATTTACTTTACAAAAGATAAGTGTAGGATACTTCTCTTGTTGCCTTATTTGTATTTGACTTTATTAAATGTATTTATATTAGAAACACAACAGGTGTATATAACAAAGGGTGCAAAGTCTGCAGGCAGTAGGAAACACATGGTTAAGTGTAGGGAGTAAAACTCATGGCAGTCTAAAGTTCAAGATTTTTGGAGCTCTTTGTTCAGTGGATCAGATGTTTGATGAAGCTCTGTGTCTATCTACCACCACTACTGTTTTCTGTTTATTTGTTACTGACTGTGGCAGGACACCTCTGCCTCTGTTTCACTTTATGTTGCTGGTAAATAATATGGTTGTAGTAGTAGGCTAAAGTTAAATTATTTAGTATGCACTAATTAAAGGGGCAGAGCTTTGAGACATTTTAGCTTTTATATTTTATATGATATATTTTTTGTAAGAACCACAATTAATAAATATATTTCAGTGAATAACTTATTGTTCAAATCTGTATATAAATATGTACATAAAGTGTTGTAATTATATTGTAAAATGGATGGACGTTTAAAACAAAGCTGTTATTAATTAGTAAGTATACATTTTTTGAGCCTTTTTAGAGAAAATCAAATCATTGTAGTAAATTATGCAAATGAATTGATGATGTCATGGTGACCACGCCCCCACCGCCACAGGTATCTTGGCAGTTTATGGGAAACACTGTACAGGTTTTGGAGCAACATATGTTGCCATCCAAGCAACGTTACCATGGACGCCCCTGCTTATTTCAGCAAGACCATGCCAAGCCACGTGTTACATCAACGTGGCTTCATAGTAAAAGAGTGCGGGTACTAGACTGGCCTGCCTGTAGTCCAGACCTGTCTCCCATTGAAAATGTGTGGCGCATTATGAAGCCTAAAATACCACAAGGGAGACCCCCGGACTGTTGAACAACTTAAGCTGTACATCAAGCAAGAATGGGAAAGAATTCCACCTGAGAAGATTTAAAAAAAATGTGTCTTCTCAGTTCCCAAACGTTTACTGAGTGTTGTTAAAAGGAAAGGCCATGTAACACAGTGGTGAACATGCCCTTTCCCAACTACTTTGGCACGTGTTGCAGCCATGAAATTCTAAGTTAATTATTATTTGCAGAAAAAAAATCAAGTTTATGAGTTTGAACATCAAATATGTTGTCTTTGTAGTGCATTCAACTGAATATGGGTTGAAAAGGATTTGCAAATCATTGTATTCCGTTTATATCTAACACAATTTCCCAACTCATATGGAAACGGGGTTTGTTTGATACAATGTTTAGTGAACACAACATTTAGCAAGGTTACTAAAGTTTGATAGAATGACTTACGGAGAAAAGCGATGGCGTCCAGACATTTGATGTCTCCGCACACGGAGCAGGAGTCTGCGAGCACAGTGTTGCACTGTTTGCAATGGAGGCTCGCCAATTGTTGGGATTCTTTATCGCTCTTCACATGAGCTTCGTCTGAGCGGTCTATGAGGACACTGTCGCAGAACTCCATCATCTTCTCGGTCTTCTACCTTCTTTTCAACTCTTGACTTGCCGGAGACAAACAGGAAATTGAAGTCTTGACCGGAAGCAGAAATTTGTAGCGCAAAAAAAAAAAAAAAAAATTGTAATAATTGTTTAGTCGACGAGTATTCTACATTTTACATGCTGACATTTAACGAAACGCGGCAACACTTTTGTTGTTCGTTTTCGACTCTCGCTTTTATTTTGGCAAAAAAGCGGAAGCTTGAGCAAGCGTGCTCTGATTGGCTATAAGGCGCCAAACTCACAACCAGGATTGGCTGAGGGGCGTTTCCGGATGTATTCATCAGCCAATTAAATGCATCCCGCCAGTGTTTTGAATCCGACTTGTTCAGCCGTTAGTCGGGTGAGTTTAGGAGCGGCGAACTCGTGTGCGTTTTTCCTACATGCTTCTACTTTTAATTTTCATCGAAAACTAAATGGAAAATATGGATTTGGATTCCATGAATTACGCGGAATTGCGCAGCCTGGCAAAGCAGTTCGGTCTCAAGGCTAATTTGAAGGTAAGGAAGCCTCGGGTCGGTGTTTGTTTTATTGTTCATTGAATTGTCTTTTCAAATTACAACAAAAAAAGCTGAATCTCCGTTTATAAAGAAAATTTAAAAACGGAAGTGTTCTTATTATTTGTGCAGTTGAGCACTAACTACGTCTTTTTATATTTCATAATAAATACGATTTAAAATCCCTAGTAAACCGAAACGGAGAAACAGACCAAATTAATTATTTGCAGACACCGGAAGTTTCAATATCTAAGTAAAAGTGGGAATAATTACTACGGTGCCTGTTGTGACTCTAGATCAAATGTAGAGGTGGGAGAAATACTTCATGGACGATTATAGAATCAATCAATCAATCAATGTTTATTTATATAGACCTAAATCACAAGTGTCTCAAAGGGCTGTACAAGCCACAACGACATCCTCGGTACAGAGCGTAAACGTCAATAGTCGATTTATTTATTGTAAACAAAGTAATGCAGACTGTTCCAAAATGTGGCTTTGTTCCAGCTTTGCACACATTTACAACAATTTAATGAATGTGGGAATTATTTGGGACAAGCGGTAGGAAATGGATGGATGGATGGAATTATTTGAAGTATCTCTTATGATGATGAATTGTTTTTAGAAGTTGCAAGTGATAAAGGCTTATTTAGTGAAGCGAAAAGAAATGTAAAAACTGCATAAATGTACATAAATAAGAAATGCATCAATAATCGATTTTCGTAAGCTGCAGTAAGGTTCCCACCTCTATTGTACTGTACAGTAATCTATTTATTTATATGTATTTATTTAGTTTATATATATATTAGGGCTGCAACTAACGATTCATTTGATAATCGATTAATCTGTCGATTATTACTTCGATTAATCGATTAATAATCGGATAAAAGAGACAAACTACATTTCTATCCTATCCAGTATTTTATAGAAAAAAAACAGCATACTGGCACCATACTTATTTTGATTATTGTTTCTCAGCTGTTTGTAAATGTTGCAGTTTATAAATAAAGGTTTAGTAAAAAAAATTTAAAAAATTTTTTTTTTTAATTAAAAAAAAACCTATGCGCATAGCATAGATCCAACGAATCGATGACTAAATTAATCGGCAACTATTTTAATAATCGATTTAATCGATTAGTTGTTGCAGCCCTAATATATATTTATGTTGTCTGTCTATCTGTGTTGGCCCTGTGATGAGGTGGCGACTTGTCCAGGGTGTACCCCGCCTTCCGCCCGATTGTAACTGAGATAGGCTCCAGCACCCCCTGCAACCCCGAAGGGAATAAGCGGTAGAAAATGGATGGCTGGATGGATATTTATTTATTTATATATGCACCTTATTGCTTTTTTTATCCTGCACTACCATGAGTTTATGTAACAAAATTTTGTTCTTATCTGTGCTGTAAAGTTCAAATTTGAATGACAATAAAAAGGAAGTCTAAGTCTATTAAAATGTATTTGGAACCACTCAAAGGAATATTGGATATGGCATAACAATCTATCTACATAAATCTCCGCGCACATAACATAAAGTGCAAAACAGACTAAAACGAAGGAAACCGGAAGTAGGGATTTTAAAGTCAGGACTGGTCTGCCTGAAAAAAAACGGTCAGGTTCAAACACCGGACTATTAATTAAACGAGACAAGAAGCAAGGAATCAGGCAGAGACAGAGTTAAATTTTGCTCATGAGGACAAACATTTGGGGCTGCACACTCGGTTACAGTCTCCCACCACGCTCTGAGTCTAACTGATCCATTGTGTGTGCAAACAGGCGGAGAAGTTACTGAAAGCCCTCAAGCAGCATTATGATCAACAGAAGAACACACAGGAAGAAAAGGTACAAAAAAACAAAAAAAAAACGTAAGATTTGTCAAAAATAGTACGCCAATATTTACTTTTATTAACGTTGTTTTCAACCATGTTCTCTAGAAAGAGGAGTTTGAGGTTGAGATTTGTCCCGCGCCCCCGGTGTTTGTGAACACACGTCGAGGGAGAGCAAAAAACAAAAGGGCCGATGTGGAGAACAAGTTTCCTACTGAGGACGAAGCCAAGTTGGACGAGGTAAGGACATCGCAAACATCCACGCAAGCAAGCTGGCTAAACGCAACACCCGACATATTACCACGCTCTCTCTCTCCAAGGAGTCCGGTGAGGCGGTCTCAGCTGGTCCGCCCCAGCATGACGACAAGAGGAGACGAGTGTCTTCCCCCTCCAAGATGGAGACTGCAGGCAAGCAAGTTGTTGTGGTGCTGGAAGACGTTCAACTGCGGAGTGCCACCAAGAATGAAGGTTAGCCTCCATGCTGGCAAACCATTCACATCTTTCATCAGATTCATCACGTTGAAATATTCATTTTTACTAGAGATGTCTGATAATGGCTTTTTTGCCGATATTCCGATATTGTCCAACTCTTAGTTACTGATTCCGATATCAACTGATACCGATATATACAGCCGTGGCATTAACACATTATTATGCCTAATTTTGTTGTGATGCCCCGCTGGATGCATTAAACAATGTAACAAGGTTTTCCAAAATAAATCAACTCAAGTTATGGGAGAAAATGCCAACATGGCACTGCCATATTTATTATTGAAGTCACAAAGTGCATTATTTTCAGGCATGTCATTTTTCCGTCTAAAGTCGGAATTCCGTCTTTTTTAATCTCGGGAAGAAAAAAAAAGATCTCCCGTTTTTTCCGTTTTTTTTTCCGACCCTAAATCAAGATTCGAGACGTAGTTTATATTACGCCGTAGTTGATTGGTCGATATGTTCCTTGTGACCAATCAGGACATCTGTTATGAATGATGACGTTAATGACGTCATCATTCATAATGGTTATTACCGCCATTTTCCATATGTAAACGATGTCGGTTCTCGAGAGAAAGGACGCTTTACGAGTAAAATAAATTGATAAACATGTCAAAAATGAGGTTAAATGGGACTGGATGGAAAGGGAAATCACTGATACTGTTGGGAAGAAGGAAGTTACGACTTTGTTCGGTGATTTTATTCGGAAAATCGATCGTCCCGGAAAGGTTTTGTGCACGTGGTGTCATGATAATATTGACTATGGATCACGAGGTTTCAAGGCTTTGGAAGTACATGCGAAACGCCAAAAACATCTGAAACAACTTGAAGCGAGGAAAACTAACTTTTCACTAGCTGGTACTTTTGGATGTCCACCGAAAGTGAGCAAACCTTACGGACTTCATCCTTTGTTTACATCGACAACTGCCGTAGACATGGAGAGGAAAGATCCACCCAAACAACCCACTTCAGTTGCAGACAGGGTTGTTGATAATGAGGTAAGCTAAAAAATATTTGCTTGCGACATACGCATGTTTGTTTTAAATATTAAACAATTATTGCTTAGCGAAATATAAATGGGTTTTTCTAAAAAATAAAAAGCCACGTGAAAATATATTGTGAAATTACATAAATCCAAAGAGTCGCATTATTGATTCCAGTTAACAATTTATTTGAAATAAATTTGCATATAATACTATTTTGTAATATTAAGTTCTTATGTAGTCTCTTGAAACTATTGTCAGTGGTGTAACAATCTTGAAGGTAAATATTTTCACACTTGTTTCATGCAATATGTCAGTGTCCTCACATTATTATTAGAGATGTCCGATAATATCGGCCTGCCGATATATGCGTTAAGATGTAATATCGGAAATTATCGGTATCGTTTTTTTTATTATCGGTATCGTTTGTTTTTTTTTAGTTTTTTTTATTAAATCAACATAAAAAACACAAGATACACTTACAATTAGTGCACCAACCCAAAAAACCTCCCTCCCCCATTTACACTCATTCACACAAAAGGGTTGTTTCTTTCTGTTATTAATATTCTGTATATTCAATATATATCAATACAGTCTACAAGGGATACAGTCCGTAAGCACACACGATTGTGCGTGCTGCTGCTCCACTAATAGTACTAACCTTTAACTGTTAATTTTACTAATTTTCATTCATTACTAGTTTCTATGTAACTGTTTTTATATTGTTGTACTTTCTTTTTTATTCAAGAAAATGTTTTTAATTTATATCTTATTTTACTAATTTTTTTAAAAAGTACCTTATCTTCACCATACTTGGTTGTCCAAATTAGGCATAATAATGTGTTAATTCCACGACTGCATATATCGGTTGATATCGGTATCGGTATTATCGGTAATTAAAGAGTTGGACAATATCGGAATATCGGCAAAAAGCCATTATCGGACATCGCTAATTATTATTTCCTATATTCAAATATGAGTAAACAATACTAAACATGTTTAATTATTTTCATAAATGTATATCCTATTTTGGCGAAAATAATGAAATGTTTACATTACATGAACTGAAGTAATGTGGTAATACTGTAAATAAAGTGTAGATAATAACACTGATCAATGTGACACCTGTGGATGTGAAATGAACACAAGATGTAAATATTAGTGACTAAATACTGTTGGGACTGAACCATATACAGTGATTCATTAGGATAATTGGGTTATGTATGTTCTATTAATGATGTTTTCATGTCTTTAAACACTCAAATATTTTCTTCAAATGGTGCTGTCTTTGTTCATTTTAGCATGTTAAATTGGTGAAAAACCAGGAGCTTCGGTGGGCGTTGCCCCCCTTGTCCCCCCCACCAGGGCACCGCCCTGGATCTGGCCTTCGTCCCCCAGACCCCCGGAAATTTTTTCAGTCTTTTTCATTGTGGTCAAATCACATGCCTGTATTTTTTTTAACATGCCTCAAAACAGCAGCATGGAATTTGGGACATGCTCTCCCTGAGAGAGCATTTGGGGGTGGGGGGTATATTGTAGCGTCCCGGAAGAGTTAGTGCTGCAAGGGGTTCTGGGTATTTGTTCTGTTGTGTTACGGTGCGGATGTTCTCCCGAAATGTGTTTGTCATTCTTGTTTGGTGTGGGTTCACAGTGTGCCGCATATTTGTAACAGTGTTAAAGTTGTTTATACGGCTACCCTCAGTGTGACCTGTATGGCTGTTGACCAAGTATGCTTTGCATTCACTTGTGTGTGTGAAGAGCCGTAGATATTATGTGACTGGGCCGGCACGAAAAGGAAGTGCCTTTAAGGTTTATTGGCGCTCTGTACTTCTCCCTACGTCCGTGTACACAGCGGCGTTTTAAAAAGTCCTACATTTTACTTTTGGAAACCGATACCGATAATTTGGAAACCGATACCGATAATTTCCGATATTACATTTTAAAGCATTTATCGGCCGATAATATCGGACTGCCGGTATTATCGGACATCTCTAATTTTAAGTCATTCTACGCTGCAGATGGACTGTGTAAAAATATTCTTTGGATTACCGTATTTTTCGGAGTATAAATTGCACCGGAGTATAAGTCGCACCTGCCGAAAATGCATAATAAAGAAGGAAAAAAACATATGTAAGTCGCACTGGAGCCTGGCCAAACTATGAAACAAAACTGCGACTTATAGTCCGAAAAATACGGTAATAATGAAGAAATAATGCATTCATAGTGACAGCTCTAAGTCAAATCGTATTCGTTTGTCTTTTTTTTTTGTTCAAGTTCCACGTCCCAAGGCTGGTAAGATCCCCCGTTTAATAGGCGACCTGGCGAAGAGGAAGCCCTTGAAACCAGTCACTCCCAGTAAGTGGCCGTTGCTTTCACTTTCACTCCCGCCACGGAACCCCAAGTCAATTTGTCCAAAATGTGGCGCAGATTTCAAAAAGCTCCACGAGGCCCAATTCAACAAGCTGGAGTCCATCGACGAGTACATGCAGAGGAAGAACAGGAAGACGGAGCCCATCCAAAAGCCTGTGAAAGAGCTGAAGGTATGCAAGAAGAACTGTAACTGTAATTTAGTGTTTTATATCGGCCCGTATCAATTATTGATAATTTTTGTGACCTATGGAAAATAAGGACCGGGTGAAAAACATGCAATGTAAACATTTTATTTCAAATGATTATAATCCCCAAGGCAGAAAGAAAAGGGAATGTCAACACAAGCATGGAAAACACTCAATCAATGTAAACCGAATTCTAAAATCATATTGAACACTTAACAATTACCTCTTAAAACAAGGAAACATGTAAGAAATGCTGACAAAATAGTGCCACAAAAGTGTGAAAATGTAAAGGTGGAGGAACCTGAGAAGAACTATTTTCTGCAGGATTAGTCCCAGGAAGTTACAGCTGTGCTCTAAAGGGTAAGCACAGCTAAGGTGGTAAGCTCAGGAGTTTATAATCAGAGGAAGGTTTCATTTGAAATAAAAAGGTTGATCTGCTCTTCAGGTGATTTTACCCGAAGAGCAGAGAAACAGGCTTGTAGGGATGATATAGCCTCTGTGTTTTTTATAACTATTTTTGTTTCAAATGAAACCTTCCTCTGATTATAAACTTCTCAGCTATCAAGGAAGAAAGTAAAAGGAAATGTCAACACAACCATGGAAAACAATTCTAAAATCACATTGAAAACTTAACAATAACCTCTTGAAAATAAGGTACAAAAATGATGAATATGTAAGAATAAAGTGCAACAAAAGTGTGAAAATGTAAACATAGAGAAACCTGAGAAGAACTATTTTCTGCAGGTTTAGTGCCAGTAAATTACAGCTGTGCTCTAAAGGGTAAGCGCGGTTAAGGTGGTGTGGTATTCCCAGTCTTGGTGGGGGCGAGTGCCTTGCATAATTTACAGACCACATTGGTCTTACTATGGTCCCTTTTTTTGAAAAACAAACAACTGCTATACTGTGGAGGTGACTTCCTGTTTTGTAGACAGTTGTTTATGGAAAAAGCTGGCAGTTTAGTTGCCAGAATTGATGTCTTAAATTTCCATTGGTTTTTACAACATGATATTGTTAATGGAAAAACAGTACAAGTTCTTTTTTTATTCTGGCAATTTAACTGCCAGTTTTTCTACCGTAAAAACAAATGTACCGTCTTTCCATTTACAGTAAAACACTGTTAAAGATAACAACCGTAGACTTTACAGTAAAAAAATGGCAGTTCAATCAACAAAATTTTTACCCCCAAAAATGGTAGTTTTTTTCCAAGTTACAGCACGGTATTTTTCGGACTATAAGTCGCTTTTTTTTTTCATAGTTTGGCCGGGGGTGCGACTTATACTCAGGAGCGACTTATGTGTGAAATTATTAACACATTAGCGTAAAATATCAAATAATATTATTTAGCTCATTCACGTAAGAGACTAGACGTATAAGATTTCATGGGATTTAGCGATTAGGAGTGACAGATTGTTTGGTAAACGTATAGCATGTTCTATATGTTATAGTTATTTGAATGACTCTTACCATAATATGTTACGTTAACATACCAGGCACGTTCTCAGTTGGTTATTTATGCCTCATATAACGTACACTTATTCAGCCTGTTGTTCACTATTCTTTATTTATTTTAAATTGCCTTTCAAATGTCTATTCTTGGTGTTGGCTTTTATCAAATACATTTCCCCCAAAAATGCGACTTATACCATACTTGCCAACCTTGAGACCTCCGATTCCGTGGGGTGGGGCGGGGGTGTAGTAGGGGGCGGGGGCGTGGTTAAGAGGGGAGGAGTATATTTACAGCTAGAATTCACCAACTCGAGTATTTCTTATATATTTCATATATATATACATATTTTTTATTATACATATAAATAAAAGAAATACTTGAATTTCAGTGTTCCGGAGGCTATCCAGTAGATGGCAGTATTGTCCTGTTTAAGAGTGTCACAACATTGCTGTTTACGGCAGACGAACTGCTTTACGGTAGACGAAAACGTGACTGCTGTTGTTGTGTGTTGTTGCCGCGCTGGGAGGACGTTAATGAAACTGCCTAACAATAAACCCACATAAGAAACCAAGAACTCGCCCTCGATCATTCTACAGTTATAACGTGATTGGGCAGGCACGCTGTTTATATCGTGGGAAAGCGGACGTGAAAACAGACTGTCGCTGCTGTCCCCACTCAGGTCCGCATGGCTGAATTCCGGGAGGTTTTCGGTAGAGGTGCTGAATTCCGGGAGTCTCTCGGTAAAACGGGGGGGGGTTGGCAAGTATGCATTATACTCCAGTGCGACTTATGTTTT
>NC_084733.1:12597216-12617216 GCF_033978785.1 Entelurus aequoreus | reverse complement strand
CTCAGGAATAACTTTCTTATCCTTTCGAGTGCTTTTCTTTCTGATGTGTGACCTTTTTTCCCATCCTCGTTACTAGGCAAGCTCAAGCCGTTCGGTGACGTGAGTGACGTCAAGACCGCCGACAAATCGCTCATCTCCAACCCCCGTCAGCAGAACTACAAGCAGCACAAAGTCCAGACCAGGTAGGTTGGAAGGTCAAAGTGTGTTCATTACAGACCTGGGCTGATACTCAATAAGTCAATGAATCGAACGATAGATGAAAATGAACTCGGCAACTTTGCCAGCCTCGGTAATCGCCGAGTGCACGCATGTTTACGGCCTTCAAGTCCTGATTTGCATATTTTTTTTGGCTGCCGGCGTTTGTACGATATGTACATAAACCCTAATAAACATAACTGTCAGGTTCAAACACTGATGACATCTATTAAACAAGACAAGAGGCAAAGAATCAAACAGAGGCAGAATTCAATTTGGACTCAATATTGAGGAGAAAACATGTCGACCTGTAACCTCTTACAGTGTCGCCCGCGCTCTGCCAAAAGATTGCACTCCTTCTTTATTTGACTTTCTCCCCCCGCCTGACCACAGCTGCTTCCAAAGGGAAGTGGGTCGTAAACAGCGTTGCCTTTGGTTACCGAACAGTTCAAAAGAAGAGGTCGTAAAATAGTTCAAAAAGAGTTCCATAAAATAGTTCAAAAAGGGTTTGTAAAATACCTCAAAAAGAGTTCGTCTGGAAATTGGGCAGATCCTGCCATCTGTCCGCTTTGAAGTCGCAGTGGTCCTGGTAGGCCCCAAAGACAGCTCCCGTCCCCCTGCCAGGAACTCAATGTAATACAAAGCTTTTTTGTGATAATTTAGAAACAATTATTCTAACAATAACCACTATACAACTCCTGGTGGTTGGTGTAGATTCCTAACGAAGTCTTAGCTTGACGCTCCTCTACTTTCTCCTGCTCCCGCTTGCTGCGGCAACAACAAACAAAACTCCAGACGCTCCTCTTCGTTTTGTATCGTTTACTTGTCAACTTAATCATTCAAAAACGTAAAACAATAACGACGTGGGAGGAAACGAATGGCAAAATAAAGCGAGTTTGTTACAGTAGGAAACAGTTAGAAAAAGTAAGAGTAAGGTAAAAAAAAACTGTGTGGCTCGATTCCCCCATACCTGACTGCCATTACCCACAATACATTGTGTCCAAACCATATTACCACACAGATCCTTCCGCCATATATGCAATTAAACAGTTACGTAATCTTCACTGTATTAAATAAGTATAAAATAGTACGCCATCAAATTATTCAGACAAATGTAATAATTACAAATAAAGTGTACCTTTTTATAATTATTCTAAGCATGCAATATATACTAGAGCTGCAACAACTAATCGATTATAAAAATAGTTGCTGATTAATTTAGTCATCGATTCATTGGATCTATGCTATGCGCATGCGCAGAGGCTTTTTAATTTTAATTTTTTTATTTTAAATAAACCTTTATTTATAAACTGCAACATGTACAAACAGCTGAGAAACAATAATCAAAATAAGTATGGTGCCAGTATGCTGTTTTTTTTCCAATAAAATACTGGAAAGGATAGAAATGTAGTTTGTCTCTTTTATCCGATTATTACGCGATTAATCGAAGTAATAATCGACAGATTAATCGATTATCAAATTAATCGTTAGTTGCAGCCCTAATATATACATTTTCGTATTATTTAAATAAAGTAAATATCGTATTTTTTCGGAGTATAAGTCACTCAGGAGTATAAGTCGCACCGGCCGAAAATGCATAATAAAGAAGGGAAAAAACATATATAAGTCGCATTTTTTGGGGAAATTTATTTGATAAAACCCAACACCAAGAATAGATATTTAAAAGGCAATTTAAAATAAATAAAGAATAGTGACCAACAGGCTGAATAAGTGTACGTTATATGAGGCATAAATAACCAACTGAGAACGTGCCTGGTATGTTAACGTAACATATTATGGTAAGAGTCATTCAAATAACTATAACATATAGAACATGCTATACGTTTACCAAACAATGTGTCACTCCTAATCGCTAAATCCCATGAAATCTTATACGTCTAGTCTCTTACGTGAATGAGCTAAATAATATTATTTGATATTTTACGCTAATGTGTTAATAATTTCACACATAAGTCGCTCCTGAGTATAAGTCGCAAAAAAAAACTGCGACTTATAGTCCGACAAATACGGTAGATTTAGCTTGCTAGATTAATGCTAACGAGACAATATCATACCCCAATCTGAACTTATTCAAGCACGTTACTATCTAAACAACTAAGTTACAATATTCGCATTGAACATAAAGGCTTTTGCACAAAGTGATTGATGGACAGTATACTCAACAGGAAGTGAACTTGCATGACATCACATACACCTGAAGTGATCGCCCAATTTGCGTTTATTAAAAAAAACATTATTTAAAAAAATAAAATGGACGAAGATAAACCTATTCAAGCACAAAATAAAAGTGATGGCTCTTATGAAGCCGGACAATATTTAATGTTTCCTCTGCCAAAAGTATATTGTGTGGCTATTTATTTGTCATTTAAAAAAACATCTTGGTTAAAAGATTTCAGTGTGTTTAAAGTGCTTTTTGAGCACATTCAATAATAATGATCACCGTCACGGTTATATCAGTTTATTTCATTTTTGTTTTATTTAACTTTAATATTTCAAAGTTTACATTAAAATATACGAGTAATAAAAGTGAATTGCTTTTGAAAGGGTATACTTACTTTATCTATTCTACTTCTATTTCATCAGTGGTTAATTTGATCTCAAAATAATGTTGATAGTATCATTTATCGCCAATAATTTATCGTCTAGCAAAATGTATCAGCCCAGGCCTGAATAATTACTAAATATTTTGCTAATGAGTCCTGTAAATAACGGCTGCATTTTTTTGGATTCTGCCCCTAGAAGGGACGAGAGGCAAGTGAAACAAGCAGAAGATCGCAAGCAAAAGAAGTCCGCCATGCTGTGTGCTCGAAGAGGCCTTGTGATGACGTAAATGTTTCTCAAGCTGTCTTTTTGTAAATATTTTCACGTCCGCACTATGAGTCGATCTCACCAGGTAGCAGCAGCTTGTTCGCATTTTAGCTTCTGTGCTTTTTTTAGTGATTTGGATTTAGTTTGAACTTGCTTTTGGGAAAGTAAAAAATATATTGTCTAAATGTTGCTTTTTTTTTCAAAATAAAAAGTCTGGATTTTACACAAGTGTGTTGTTCATCACCCAATGGTGTCATGTTTGACATCACCCATTATGCAAATGTGTGAGTCAGGGAACCTCCGGGTTCCTCTTGTGCAGCTCGTAGTCAAACTCCGACAAGTGAGCGCGATCTTTGCAGACGCCAATATAGTCGATCTCCAGCTGGAAGGGACCGTCGGCTTTATCTGCCAGGGTAAAGCCGACGGTGTTGATCTGAGGATTTGGAAAAACAAATAAAAGTCAACTCTCAAAAAATGTTTAGTGCTACACAGTGTTGGGTTAGTTACTGAAAACCAGTAACTAGTTACAATTACTAGTTACTTAATTTCAAAAGTAACTCAGTTACTTACATCAAAAAGTAATGCGTTACTGTGAAAAGTAACTATTTAGTTACTTCTTTTTTTCTTTTCTTTTTTAAAGATGGGGGAAAATATTTGTTTTGTTTTAGTATGTTTTTTGTTTGAGGACAAACTTTCCGAATTGTTATAAAGCTGTTTAATATGTTTGTGTGTATGCTTCACTAACAAGAGTATTTGGTGAACATTGTTTTGTCCTACTAATTTTGGCGGTTGGTGAACTCACCATAGTGTGGACTGTGACGCAACAGTTTGTTTACGTGTAAAATCTTCCACTCCTTCTTTGTCTCATTTTGTCCACCAAAATTTTTATACTGTGTGTGAATGCACAAAGGTGAGCTTTGTTGATGTTATTGACTTGTTGGAGTGCTAATCAGGCATATTTGGTCAGTGCATGACTGCAAGCTAATCGAAGCTAACATGCTATTTAGGCTAGCTGTATGTACATATTGCATCATTATGCCTCATTTGTAGCTATATTTGAGCTCATTTAACATCCTTTACTTTTATCCTCTTTGTATATAATCTAGTTTTGCATGTCTCATGACACATTATCTGTATGTAATGTGTAATCTGCATTTCAGATAGTTGTTTGTGTGCCATGTTGTTCCAGACCACAGCAAAAATGACAGAGCTCGCCAAAGATTGTAATAAATCTGTTAAAAGAAGACAGCCTGCGGTTTCCTTCCTAGTAGGCTAATATAGCAATTACGTCATGTGTCGCCTTCATTATAACACTTATTTAACCCTCCTATTGTCCTTGGGGTCAATGTGACCCCAAGGCATTTTGAGAGTCTCTAAAAAGATGGTTGTCATTAGTTTTTCTTCCTAATATTTCATGACTTTTCCTAATCCATCAGGGAGACACAGAAAAATATAAAATCAACTGCATGATTGTTTCTCATTTCTCTGTACACATTTTGACCACGCCATCGTTCCTCAGGGGTCATATAGACCCCAGGATTGGAAAGCACTATAAGTCTTTGTGTGTTAGAGTGAGACACATGATCCAATTGACTTTTTTGTGCTCCCAAGTGATCTGAACACAGAGAATTCAATTGTGAGTTGATCTGACCATCATACACTGAATTATTGTTGGTTTAATATCGTTTGGCAGCCATTTTGACAGTTTTCCATAGATATTTCGGCACATTGCACCCCCCCCCCCCACCAAATACCCCCCAGTGGGAAATTACTTATGTGTGCTCCTAAGTCCCCTGAACACAAAGAAACAAATAGTGAGTCAATCCAACCATCATAGACCGAGTTATTGCAGTTTGAATACTGTTAGGCTTGGTCTTGAATGTGACCAAAAGTGATTTTCGTAATTTCTGAACGTACAAATACATATAAACTCAGTTTTCCATATAAGTGTCACACAAGAAATGAAATGGAACAATCACTGTGAGTTTATCTGACTATTACATGCTGAACTAGTGTGGTTTGAGTAGCGTTTGGTGGCCATTTTAGCGTTTTTCTACCTCGAACATCCCAGTAGGAAACCATTTATTTGTGCTCCTAAGTCCCCTGAACACAGAAAAAAGCAGTGAGTAGATCTTTATTAGTAATTGATGCAGAAACCACTGAGATAAATGGTCTTGAAAATAAATTTATAATTTATACTCTGTCGGAATGGCGGGATGTCGGAACAGTTCAAACATTCCGTTCCCGCGCCGTGTGAGAACAGGAGGAGGGGAGGGGGGAGGAGCAAACATATAAAAGCACTCGCATAGCAGCCTTCTAAACCATTTCTCTGCTGCTGTCTCTGCTGCTGTTTGTGATATACTCTCTCTCTCTCTCTCTTGTTTCGAGTTTGCCTTCTAAACCATTTCTCTGCTGCTGTTTGTGATATACTCTCTCTCTCTCTCTTGTTTCGAGTTTGCCTTCTAAACCATTTCTCTGCTGCTGTTTGTGATATACTCTCTCTCTCTCTCTCTCTTGTTTTGAGTTTGATGATGCCAAACCACAAGACGTTCTCTGTCCAGGAGGTTTTGGATCAGGTTTTTAGTGAAGAGGTAGACATAGAGGAAAATGTGTCTGAAATCGAAGACAATGTTGTGGAAGACCCTGATTATGGGGCATCGTCCTCTGATGAGGATGAGACCCTTGATGCTGAAGTTCCTGTCAACACTGGAACACCAGCAGACATTTTCCTGTCCAAAAATGGAAAGTTGTCGTGGTCCCCTGCCCCACGTCAACGGCAGGGTAGACTTAGCGCTGGTAATGTCATCAAAATGGTTCCAGGCCCAACCCGATATGCGATTAGCCGTGTCCAAGACATAAAATCTGCATTTGAGCTCCTCATGACACCATCAATTGAGAACCATGTACTCTTGATGACCAATTTAGAGGGGAGTCGTGTGTTTGGGGACAGTTGGAAGCCGATCGATGCAATTGACTTGCAGGCATACATCGGGTTGCTCATTTTGGGGGGCGTGTACAAGTCCAAAGGCGAGGCAGCAGAAAGCCTGTGGAATAAAGAGACTGGAAGGGCCATCTTCCCAGCCACCATGTCTCTGAAGAAATTCCATATTATGTCTCGTGTCCTACGGTTCGATGACAGAGAGAAAAGACAGGGCCGGAGAGAACATGACAAGCTGGCAGCTATCCGGGATGTATGGGACAAGTGGGTTCAGCAACTGCCATTGCTTTACAACCCAGGCCCCCATGTGACTGTGGATGAATGTCTGGTGGCGTTTCGTGGCCGCTGTCCATTTAGACAGTACATCCCGAGTAAACCAGCCAAATACGGCATTAAAATATGGGCAGCATGTGATGCCCAGTCAAGCTATGCCTGGAATATGCAGGTCTACACCGGCAAAGCCCCTGGGGAAGCACCTGAAAAAAATCAGGGCATGAGGGTTGTCCTGGACATGGCTGAGGGACTGGAGGGGCACAATATAACGTGCGACAACTTCTTCACCTCCTATGCCCTTGGTGAAGAACTCGCAAAGCGGAAAGTCACCATGCTGGGGACAGTCCGCAAGAACAAGCCAGAGCTTCCCTCTGAGCTTGTTGCAATCAAGAACAGACAGGCTACATCCTCAGTGTTTGCCTTCACTGAGAACGCCACAGCTGTTTCGTATTGCCCCAAGAAAGGGAAGAACGTTGTGCTCATGAGTACGATGCACAAGGATGCCCAGCTCAGCACCAGGGAGGACAAGAAGCCACAAATGGTGTTGGACTACAATGCCACAAAGGGTGGTGTTGACAACCTGGATAAAGTCACAGGCACGTACAGCTGCCGACGCATGACTGCACGATGGCCCCTTGTTGTATTCTTCAACATCATCGATGTGAGTGCCTACAACGCTTTTGTGCTTTGGAGGGAGATCAGTGAAGGCTGGAACAGCGAAAAGCTGTACCGGAGGAGGCTGTTCCTGGAACAGCTGGGGTACGCGCTGGTGCAACCCCAAATTGCACGAAGAGTTGTCCTACCAAGAGCCTCAGCGGCTGCTGTGGTGATAGTGGAGGATGTTCAGAGGGAGGCACACACCTCCAATCCTCCAGTGGCCAGAGGGCAAAAACGAGGCAGGTGCCAGATCTGTTCCACTAGGAACGATAACAAGACAACTAATACATGTGGGGGATGTGGCAAATACATCTGCAAGGAGCACATCCGTTGTGGATCATGTGCCCAGTAGTGCTTTACCCTTTCTTGGAGAGTGGGGGATGAATATTGCCATTTTTCATTTGTTTTACATTTCTTGAGAGAGGTAGACTCTAGGCTACTTTTTGCAGTCTGTGAAAAAATAGGAGTGGCAGACTTTTACAGTATTTTAGTTTTTTTGAAATAAGACAATATTTTTGGTAAATAGCCTACTGTCTTGTTATTTTTTTCTTCAAATATGGACACTCCAAATGGCCGGCCAATGGTCAGATATTTGTTGTTGTTGAAAAAAAACAAAACAAAAAAAAAAAAAATACAAAATATAAAGAGTAATAAAAAAACTTCCCCCATTGAGGATTGCCACCTTATCCTGGTCAGAGGGTTTGTGCTTGACCCTTTCTTGGAGAGTGAGACGAATATTGTTATTTTCAAATGGACACTCCAAATGGCCAACGGTCAGATATTTGTTGTTGTTGGAAAAAAAAAAAAAGAAAAAAAAAAAGAAAAAAAAAAAAAGTTATAAAAAACTTCCCCCTGGAGGATTGCCACCTTATCGTGGTCAGGGGGTTTGCGTGCTTCCATGACCCTAAGAGCTATAGCTGGTCTTAGGGTAGAAGCCTGACTAAGTGCAATCTAAATGGCAAAAAACAACAACAACAACAACACCATACAATTAATACAATTCGGTCACATTCAATGATGGCCGCCTAACAGTATTCAAACTGCGATAACTCGGTCTAAGATGGTTGGATTGACTCACAATTTGTTTCTTTGTGTTCAGGGGACCTAGGAGCACAAATAAGTGGTTTACCACTGGGAGGTTATCTGGGGGGGGGGCGTAGTGTGCCAAAAAATCAATAAAAAACGGTCAAATTTGACACCAAACGGTATTCAAACAACAATAATTCAGTGTATGATGGTCAGATCGACTCAGAGTTGACTTCTCTGTGTTCAGAAGACTTGGGAGCACAAAAAAGTCAATTGGATCATGTGTCTTACTCCCACACACAACAACTTATAGAGCTTTACATCTCTGGGGTCTATGTGACCCCTGAGGAACGATGGTGTAGGCAAAAATCGAGGTCAATAGGAGGGTTAAGACTTTTCATTTTTAGCGGCTCCAGACAGATTTGTCTTTTGTATTTTTGGTCCAATATGGCTCTTACAGCGTTTTGGGTTGCCGACCCGTGGTATAGAGCAACATCCATAGGCTCTATTGTAAGCTGACTTTTGATAGCATTTATTTACTCGTCAGAATGCATACAAAAAGAAAAACGTGTTCTTGTCTAACATAAACATTATGAATGATAGGCAACATTCCAAAGTAAGTGCAATTCCCCTTTAATGCTTGAATAAAAGATATTTTATAATTTATCTTCTTTTTAGCGACTTTAATGCTTAAATATTTCAGATTTTATTGATATTTATCTTTTTAAACTAATGCTTGAATGATTGAGATGTTTTCAGAGTACTTACCTTGTCCAGCCACAGACAACACTGACCATCTTGAATTCTTCCACGATGTGTCAGGAAAAACTTTGAAAAGGGAATCTTTAAGGACAATATTAACCGTTATTTAATATCGTTAGCATTCTTCAGTCTGTGGACGCTCAGTCACCTTGATGTCCTGCCAGTAGGGTCCTCCTCTGGTATACAGGAAGTAGTTGTACATGTCGTCCTTCTGGTGGGAGAAGAAGGTTTCGGCGGCGATGTTGATCATCCACGGTCGGCCGTCGCCACGCACCCTGAGGTGCAGCGTGTTGAAACTGGTCCAGTCGTAGTGTTTCTTTCTATCAAAAGAGGCCTGGAGAAGAAGCAGTTCTGTCATTAAATGGTCATGATTAAGCATCATATTGCAACCAATAACAAGTGGCTTTGCAAACAGGGGTTACATTATTATTGAAATAAGGTCATTATTTATTTGTCATGTATTTTTATTTCCAGCTGCTTTAAACAGAAACCCAAAGGCGCTCCAACCAACTGTGACAAATACCCGCCACTAGAGCTCGTTTATAAATAAATATGGAACACATGTTCATCAAGGGGTAACGAGAGAGGTATTTTGGGGGAGGATTGGGTGCACCTTCTTCAATTTTTGTGCAGTGCTCAAATGTTGGCCATGTTTTTAGAATGGTTTGTCGTCGGCTGACGTCTGAACACTACTACACTGCAAAAAGTCAGTGTTCAAAAACAAGGGGAAAAAATACAAAAATGAGGGGTATTTTATTTGAACTAAGCAAAATTATCTGCCAATAGAACAAGACAATTTGGCTTGTCAAGACTTTCACAAACAAGTAAAATTAGCTAACCTCAATGAACCCCAAAATACCTTAAAATAAGTATATTCTCACTAATAACAAGTGCACTTTTCTTGATAGAAAAAACAAATGAGACCTTTTTTCTCAATATGTTGAAAAATATTCTTTAAATTAAGTAAATGCTAGTGCCATTATCTTGACATAATGATATGCACTAGGCATTACATTTCTTGAAACCAGCAAAGTTACCGGTATACTAATAACGAATTTATTGTTCTTAATGGAAAGGCAACAAGGCAACCGCTTGTTACTCTCGGGGTCTACTAGCCGCTCAGGCAAATCATATTGTCTAAAAATGCATTTTTCCATCGATAACATGACATCATCACGCCGAGTGCGTGCTCTTTCAGTCAATTAGTGCGCATCTATACAGCCCGGACCCCGGCCAAAACAATTTTTTTGTGTAATTTTGAAAAATTCATCTTGTTTCATTGAAAATAAAACAGCAAAGTCCATTTGGCTGTCATCCGTTTTAATTATGAGTCATAATTTTTTATTTCATGCTTGAAATAAGAAATGATTACTTTAAAAAAGTAGTTTTATACTTGTGAGTGTTGATGACACAGCTTTGCAACACTTGATGTTCTAGTTTCAAGCATGTTTTACTCAATATAGGTCATCCGATCTCAGCAACAAGCTGTAATATCTTACTGAGATCATTTAGGACCAAAACCCTTAAAACAAGTAAAACACTAACATAAAATCTGCTTAGTGAGAAGAATTATTTTATCAGACAGAAAATAAGCAAATATCACCCTTATTCGAGATATTTAATCTTACTTAGATTCCAATTTTTGCAGTGTAGGTGGCAATTTTAGGGACATGTGGTCATTGTGATACTGTGGAACCTCGAACGGGGTTGGTAAATCGAAAAGTTTGTATCGTGAAGCTAATTTCTCCATTAGAAACAATGTAAATATGAATAATCGGTTTCAGCCTCGACAAAAGTCCATATTTTAGTGCAGGTTTGGACAGGATATAAAGTGCTATACAGTACTGTATATCACACAAACATAGCAAAGGGGTGATGGATCAACGTTCTCTTAACTATGCTGTGTGCACTGCTCTGCCAACATGTGCACACACGTAGGAGTCACTTTGGTGCCCTTACAAATTATCAGAAATCACAAAAATCCTTAACTTTAACAACCATATGGCTACCATAATAAACCTTTAACCATACTTGCCAACCTTGAGACATCTGAATTCGGGTGTTGAGGTGGGGTGGGGGGGTGTATATATTTTCAAGTATTTCTTATATATATATATATATGTCTTAATTAGATTATCCAAAAAAAATAGTGCTCGATACCGTGGTAGAGCGTAATATGTATGTGTGGGAAAAATCACAAGACTATTTCATCTCTACAGAGGGGTTTCCCTCAATCATCAGGAGATTGAGGGATGATTGAGGGAAACCCCTCATGAAACAGGCCTGTAGAGATGAAATAGTCTTGTGATTTTTCCCATACATACATACATACATACATACATACATATATATATATATATATATATATATATATATATATATATATATATACATACATACATACATACATATATATATATATATATATATATATATATATATATATATATATATATATATATATATATATATATGTATATATATATAAATAATCCGTTCATGAATGAGTATATCCGTTCGGCCACCGTGCTCAATGGAGAAGTCTGATCTACAAAATGTGCAGGCAGCATACCCCTTCCCCTTCGAGCTGTCCTGGATGAACTGAAATTAATTTTTCCAATCATTTTGGATCTTGCAAGCGTACTTCTTCTTCTTACTCGTCGTCGCCATGTCTCTTCTTCGTTCTTCTGCTTCGTCTCTGTTATGTTTTTGGACATTACTACTTGCCGTAGTTTTGAAGCAATGCATGATGGGAACCCGGATGTTGTGTGTCAGTGTATTAACGTGCCGGCTGGAATAAACACACGCTGAGAAATAGCTCCGTGCCTGCCTACTTTATGGGTTATAGATAAACCTATGGATAATGGAGACATATATAATAGTCTCCTTTTCAGGTGAGAGAGGACGCTAAAGGCAGTGCCTTTAAGGCACGCCCCCAATATTGTTGTCCGGGTGGAAATCGGGAGAAATTCGGGAGAATGGTTGTCCCGGGAGATTTTCGGGAGGGGCACTGAAATTCGGGAGTCTCCCGGGAAAATCGGGAGGGTTGGCAAGTATGCCTTTAACTGACGAAAAAACAGGAAGGGGGCTGTGTGCCTTGAAAGACACGCGGTTGAACGAGAGGTAGTGTCTTTTCCTCCGCTGTGAAATAAGTCTGCTCTGGCATATTTTTCTATAAAAGTCAATTCACACTTGCTGTGGTAAGAAGCCTGATTTATCGATTCTTCCATACTTGTGAGCACATTTATTGTACTCCTCACAAATAGTATTTTTTTGAACTCCACAGCATTTACTAGGGGTGTGGGGAAAAAATCGATTCGAATTCCAATCGCAATTCTCACATAGTGCGATTTAGAATCGATTCTCATTTTTAAATTTTTTTTATTTTTTTATTTTATTTATTTATTTATTTAATTTTATTTTTTAATTAATCAATCCAACAAAACAATACACAACAATACCATATCAATGCAATCCAATTCCAAAACCAAACCCGACCCAGCAACGCTCAGAACTGCAATAAGCAGAGCAATTGAGAGGAGACACAAACACGACACAGAACAAAACAAAAGTAGTGAAACAAAAATGAATATTATCAACAACAGTATCAATATTAGTTACAATTTCAACATAGCAGTGATTAAAAATCCCTCATTGACATTATAATTAGACATTTATTAAAAAAAGAAAAAAAAGAACGATAGTGTCACAGTGGCTTACACTTGCATCGCATCTCATAAGCTTGACAACACACTGTGACCAATATTTTCACAAAGATAAAATAAGTCATATTTTTGGTTCATTTAATAGTTAAAACAAATTTACATTATTGCAATCAGTTGATAAAACATTGCAGTGTTTCCCACACATTCATTTATTTGTGGCGGCCCGCCACGAAATAATTACGTCCGCCACAAATAAAAAAATAAAATAAATAAATAAATACATTTATTTATTTTTTTTGTCCTCTCCAGCTTCTCAGGCAAATCATATAGTTGATGTAGATGCCCATATCGGCTGTTCAGATTTACTTTACAAAAGAGAAGTGTAGGATACTTCTCTTGTTGCCTTATTTGTATTTGACTTTATTAAATGTATTTATATTAGAAACACAACATGTGTATATAACAAAGGGTGCAAAGTCTGCAGGCAGTAGGAAACACATGGTTAAGTGTAGGGAGTAAAACTGATGGCAGTCTAAAGTTCAAGATTTTTGGAGCTCTTTGTTCAGTGGATCAGATGTTTGATGAAGCTCTGTGTCTATCTACCACCACTACTGTTTTCTGTTTATTTGTTACTGACTGTGGCAGGACACCTCTGCCTCTGTTTCACTTTATGTTGCTGGTAAATAATATGGTTGTAGTAGTAGGCTAAAGTTAAATTATTTAGTATGCACTAATTAAAGGGGCAGAGCTTTATGAGACATTTTAGCTTTTATGTTTTATAAAGATATATGTTTTGTAAGAACCACAATTAATAAATATATTTCAGTGAATAACTTATTGTTCAAATCTGTATATAAATATGTACATAACGTGTTGTAATTATATTGTAAAATGGATGGATGGATGGACGTTTAAAACAAAACTGTTATTATTAATTAGTAAATATACATTTTTTGAGCCTTTTTAGAGAAAATCATATCATTGTAGTCAATTATGCAAATTATTTGATGATGTCATGGTGACCACGCCCATAGCCACGCCCACGGTCACGCCCCCACCGCCACGGGTATCTTGGCAGTTAATGGGAAACACTGCATTGTCCTTTACAATTATAAAAGCTTTTTACAAAAATCTACTACTCTGCTTGCATGTCAGCAGACTGGGGTAGATCCTGCTGAAATCCTATGTATTGAATGAATAGAGAATCCTTTTGAATCGGGAAAATATTGTTTTTGAATCGAGAATCGCGTTAAATCGGGGGAAAAAAATCGATTTTGAATCGAATCGTGACCCCAAGAATCGATATTGAATCGAATTGTGGGACACCCAAAGATTCACAGCCCTAGCATTTACCTCTTTTTATTCACGCTGGCCTGTTGAGTTTTTGGGACTCATATTGAGTTAAAGCGCTGAGAAGTGACTAGTACTGTGCACTGGGCAGCGAGTGATGTGGAGCGCCCTGCTTTTTGCCTGCAGGAGCAACACAAAATAAATGACTGAATGAAGCATTCGTACACACAGACATGGTTCACTTAGCTCGATTGAAAAGTTGCTCAATCGAATAGAGGGGTTCGTAAATCAAGATTGCACTGTATTGATAATACTTGTATACATTAGCATAAATGGTTGGAGAAGGAGATACTAAATGATACTAACCAGGGGCTGCTTGGAGCGCATGGTGCAGTATCCGCTGTAGCGTGTTTCTCCGTCCTGGGGTGGCGTAGACCTCAGAGTCCCGTAGAGCAAACAGGTGTTGTTGTTTCTGCCCACTTTCACATAGACCTCACTTTTGCCTCCGATCTCAAGATCTGACGACACGATCCACTGCTCCAGGCTCTCTGGGCCTCGGAACTCCCAAACCAGTCGGTTCTGCTCCTTCATGTGCTCAATAAGGGGCTTCCCCTGCGGACCCACCCACCCGTCGAGGAACTCCTTCTTCAGCAGGGTGAAGTGCTTCTTGATGCCCGCTAAACCTTTGGAGAAGTTAAAGTTGATATACTGCCACGGAAGTTTGTTTTCTCTGGGCATGCCGGGACGTCTGTATTCGCCATGCATAATGGTTCTACTTGGCACAGACAGAGGACTGATTGGGTGGAGGTGGAAGATCTGCTGCTGGATGCATTTCAGCACCCTCGATGGACGGACACGGCTGTACAGGGACATTGTGGAGCCAAATTCATAGCTGGGAACAAAACAAGAATAAACAGTGTGTTTTCATCACCACTATACACTAATGACGTAGAGTACACATCCTAGTTTATCCAGAATATCAACATTTTCAGATTGACCAAGTACAGGTGCTACACTGTACTTGGTCAATCTTAGATGCTTTGCCATGTTTACACTCGGCAAAGCACCTGGGTTCGATCGAACCCCAGGGGTTCAGTGAGTCGGGCTCAGGGGTTCGGCGGAGGTCAAGACACACCCGACTCATCGTGTAAATAAAAACTTTTCCCTATCGGCGTATTACGGATACGGCAACAGCAGAAGTCACACTGATTTGCAGGTGTGTAATTTGTTGTGAGTTTATGCACTGTGTTGGTTTTGTTCTTTGAACAAGGTGATGTTCATGCACGGTTCATTTTGTGCACCAGTAAAAAAACATGGTAACACTTTAGTATGGGGAACATATTCACCATTAATTAGTTGCTTATTAACATGCAAAATTAGTAACATATTGGCTCTTAACTAGTCATTATTAAGTACTTATTAATGTCTTATTCGGCATATAACCCAAACCCTCTAACCCTGGCCCTAATCCTCTAACCCTAACCAAATAACTCTAAATTAAGTCTTTGTTACTTAGAATATGTTCCCCATACTAAAGTGTTACCAAAAACATATAACTTTGTCTTGAATTTGAAAAAAAAAAAACATTTTATTTTTCACTAAAGAAGGGTTCGGTGAATGCGCATATGAAACTGGTGGGGTTCGGTACCTCCAACAAGGTGAAGAACCACTGATCTAAGGTAAGTAAAATGTTAATTGGAATCCTTGTTATGATGTAAGTTATACATTTATCTGTTAGTCTGACAAATACAATTTAAATTGATCAATTTGCATATTGATTTTTCAGACCCACTCATTGCGATGCTACTCACAAGTCGAATCGGACCGGCCATGTTTACTCAAATTTTCCGTCACTTCCAATGCTAGTTTCATGAGTTTAATCAATTAAAAATACAGGAGTAACTGTGCTTTATGGTTTCATCATTGTATATTTAAACAAATGACAACATGTTTATAGATGGCATCTGCCATGTTAGCTACTTCTCTTTGTTTATAATGTTTATAATGTCTATTTTCTATTTCCTGCTGGATCTACTCTCTATTTTATGCTGCTGCTGTCACATATACTGTAATATTGTACATGGTCATTGGTATATATTGTATATATGTTATAGAAATAATATAATATATCTGTATATATATTATTCTGTACACATATTATGTATATATTAGTATATATATTAGATTTTTTATCGCTATATTAGTCTATTTATACCGGCATTGTCCTTTCCATCCTTACACTTTCCATCATTGTAACTGAGCTACTGTGTTGAACAATTTCCCTTGTGGATCATTAAAGTTTGTCTAAGTCTAAGTCTATGTTTGTTCATTCTGGGTCTTTTCTATGCAAATTATGAAAACCAAATGTTCTACTTTAACGTGATGATTAGGTCACGTGATCGCCATCTTGCGTTCTGATAGGCTCTGGGCCATTATCTTGTAAACATTGGTCGTGTGCTTTCTACGTTTTTCCAAGTATTTTAAGTGAATTAGTTGAGTGGATTCCTTTTAGCTGTTTTATAGCACAAAGTATGAACTAAATAGTCTAATACAAATATATGCAGTACAGGCCAAAAGTTTGCACACACCTTTCATTTCAATGCGTCTTTATTTTCATGACATTTACATTGTAGATTGTCACTGAATGCATCAAAACTATGGCATGTGTGAAGTGAAAACCCTTTCAGGTGACTACCTCTTGAAGCTCATCGAGAGAATGTCAAGAGTGTGCAAAAACAGTAATCAGAGCAAAGGGTGGATATTTGGAAGAAACTAAAATATAAAACATGTTTTCAGTTATTTCACCTTTTTTGTTAAGTACATAACTCCACACGTGTTCATTCATAGTTGTGATGCCTTCAGTGACAATCTACAATGTAAATAGTCATGAAAAAAAGAAAACGCATTGAATGAGAAGGTGTGTCCAAACTTTTGGCCTGTACTGTATATGGCTACAAATTACAGCAAAACACTGTTATCTACAAGAAGGATTTTCTCTAATCAATAATATTCATTATAGTTTTCAAATTATGATTTTTGTTATCCTCATATTTACCTATTGTTTCATGTAGTACTTTGAAATTAATTGATTAAAAATAATTGACATCAATATTTGTGTGAATGCTCCAAAGTGTATGGTTTTCTACACCAAAATTAATCTATTTATTATTCTTCAACTTATTATTATTCTTCTCCAGATTTTGGCTCACTTTACCTTCCACATTTTTCACCCGATTCAAACCGTTTCAATTTCAAACTGTTCAGCCTATTTGGGAATTGCTGGCTTTCCCTTGACAAATTCCAAAAACTCCCAGAATTCCGGCTTTTCCAGGACACTTTTCCCATTCAAAACGAATTGGCCATTTTTCAAACTTCCACCATTTCCCCATTTTTCAAGCGATTCATACCATTCCACCTTCAACACATTCCACCATTCTGGAAATTCACACTATAATTTTTACGAGTAAAAAAAAAATAATTCCAGAATTTTCCAGAATTCCTGCTTTTCCAAAGCTCTATTTCCACCCTTTTTTCTGGCGACTAGTCCTTCCACCTTTTTCAACGAATTTCAACCGTTCCACCATCAAAACTTTCCTCTTAATCAGGACAAAAAACAAAGTTGTTTTTTGAACTGGGAAAAATTCCCGGTTTTGCTGAAATTCCAGGGATTCCGTAATACCATTTCTCAATTCAACATGTTACTACTTCAACATTTCTCGACCGATTTGGAAAAATTCCAACACCAACCATTTCAACTCATTCAATCCATTCAAGTTTTTTTTTTACCATCTTAAAAAAAAATCCAGCTTTTCCCGAAATTCCAGGAATTCCGTAATACCATTTCTAAATTCAACATGTTACTACTTCAACATTTCTCCACCGATTTGAAAAATTCCAACACCAACCATTTCAACTCATTCCGCCCATTCAAGTTTTTTTTACCATTTTCAAAAAAATTCCTGCTTTTCCCGAATTTCCAGGAATTCTGTGATACCATTTCTCAATTCAACATGTTACTACTTCAACATTTCTCCACCGATTTGAAAAATTCCAACACCAACCATTTCAACTCATTCAATCCATTCAAGTTTTTTTTTACTATTTTTTTTAAAAATCCCGCTTTTCCCGAAATTCCAGGAATTCCGTAATACCATTTCTCATTTCAACATGTTACTACAACATTTCTCCACCGATTTGAAAAATTCCAACACCAACCATTTCAACTCATTCCGACCATTCAAGTTTTTTTTACCATTTTCAAAAAAATTCCTGCTTTTCCCGAATTTCCAGGAATTCCGTAATACAATTTCTCAATTCAACATGTTACTACTTCAACATTTCTCCACCGATTTGAAAAATTCCAACACCAACCATTTCAACTCATTCAATCCATTCAAGTTTTTTTTTACCATTTTAAAAAAAAATCCAGCTTTTCCCGAAATTCCAGGAATTCCGTAATACCATTTCTCATTTCAACATGTTACTACTTCAACATTTCTCCACCGATTTGAAAAATTCCAACACCAACCATTTCAACTCATTCCGACCATTCAAGTTTTTTTTACCATTTTCAAAAAAATTCCTGCTTTTCCCGAATTTCCAGGAATTCCGTGATACCATCTCTCAATTCAACATGTTACTACTTCAACATTTCTCCACCGTTTTGAAAAATTCCAACACCAACCATTTCAACTCATTCAATCCATTCATGTTTTTTTTACCATTTTCAAAAAAAATCCCACTTTTCCCGAAATTCCAGGAATTCCGTAATACCATTTCTCAATTCAACATGTTACTACTTCAACATTTCTCCACCGATTTGGAAAAATTCCAACACCAACTATTTCAACTCATTCAGACCATTTAAGGTCTTTTTTACCATTTTCAAAAAAATTCCTGATTTTCCCGAAATTCCAGGAATTCCATAATACCATTTCTCAATTCAACATGTTACTACTTCAACATTTCTCGACCGATTTGAAAAATTCCAACACCAACCATTTCAACTCATTCAGACCTATCCATCTATCTATCCATTTTCTACCGCTTGTCCCTTTTGGGGTCGCGGGGGGTGCTGGAGCCTATCTCAGCTGCATTCGGGCGGAAGGCGGGGTACACCCTGGACAAGTCGCCACCTCATCGCAGGGCCAACACAGATAGACAGACAACATTCACACACTAGGGCCAATTTAGTGTTGCCAATCAACCTATCCCCAGGTGCATGTTTTTGGAAGTGGGAGGAAGCCGGAGTACCCGGAGGGAACCCACACAGTCACGGGGAGAACATGCAAACTCCACACAGAGCCCGGGATTGAACTCAGGACTACTCAGGACCTTCGTATTGTGAGGCATATGCACTAACCCCTGTACCACCGTTCTACCATGAATTGATTAACGTGGACCCCGACTTAAACAAGTTGAAAAACTTATTCGGGTGTTACCATTTAGTGGTCAATTGTACGGAATATGTACTGTACTGTCCAATCTACTAACAAAAGTTTCAATCAATCAATCATAACCATTTTCAAAAAAATTCCAGCTTTTCCCGAAATTCCTAAATTTGGGGGAAATTCCCACTGAAATCAATGGGACATTCTTCAAAGTTCCCCAACTTCCACATTTTTATCTGATTCAAACTGTTCCGACTTCAAAATATTCAGCCTATTTGGGAATTGTGTGCTCTCCTTCAACAATTTTAAAAAAAATTCCAGGATTTCAGTTCAACTTTAGCATTGGAGCATTCACACACAGTTCCTTCAGGGACTCCAAAACCCTCAAATCTAGACTTCAAACATCCCAGAACAAGCTAGTCAGATTACTTCTAGACCTCCACCCTAGATCACACCTCACTCCTACCCACTTCTCCAAAGCGGACTGGCTCAGGGTGGAGGACAGAGTAAAACAACTTGCACTGAGCCTAGTCTATAAAATCCGCTACACCTCCGATACCGAAGTACATGTCAAACTACTTCCTTAACGTAAATGACCGCCATAACCACAACACCAGGGGGAGCTGCACTAACCACGTTAAACCCAGATTCCGATCTAACAAAGGTCTTAACTCATTCTCTTTCTATGCCACATCAATATAGAATGCACTCCCAACAGGTGTAAAAGAAAGGGCATCTCTATCCTCCTTCAAAACCGCACTAAAAGAACACCTCCAGGCAAATTCAACCCTAAACTAACACCCTCCCTTCCTCATCATACCTCTTCAGATTGTAAATAATCAAATGTAGACCCTTTTTCTTATACTTTCTGATCTCTCTCTCTGTGTCCACTACTTGCTGTACATATCCTACCAAGTCAGTCCTACACTGTTACAATGTCCATTTCTCTGATGATGCAATTGTTAATGACTGAAG
>NC_084733.1:12439716-12592216 GCF_033978785.1 Entelurus aequoreus | reverse complement strand
AACTTGTTTAAGTCGGGGTCCACTTAAATTGATTCATGATACAGATATATACTATCATATGTACTATCATCATAATACAGTCATCACACAAGATAATCACAATGAATTATTTACATTATTTACAATCAGGGGTGTGGAGGGGTGGGGGGGGTAGGATATGGACATCAAGTAGTGGACATAGGGAGAGAGAGAGAGAGAGAGAGAGAGAGAGAGAGAGAGAGAGAGAGAGAGAGAGAGAGCGAGAGAGAGATCAGAAGGCATAAGAAAAAGTATCTGCATTTGATTGTTTACATTTGATAATTAGCAATCCGGGAAGGGTGTTGGTTTAGGGTTGTAGCTGCCTGGAGGTGAACTTTTATTGCGGTTTTGAAGGAGGATAGAGATGCCCTTTCTTTCATACCTGTTGGGAGCGCATTCCACATTGATGTGGCATAGAAAGAGAGTAACTAATTAGATGACCGTAGTAACTAATTAGATGACCATAGTAACTAATTAGATTACCATAGTAACTGGTATATCATCCATAAGCGCAGATTCCAACCATTGAAGTACTTAGTATAGTTGAAGACTTACGTTCATTAGAAAACATCACTGCACATCATAATGGCAGCTACACTTTACTTCTCAAAGATCTAAAAAAAATTATTTGGGAATGTCCGGCGGGCCAGATTGAAAAGCTCAACGGTCCGCATGTGGCCCCCGGGCCTTAATTTGCCCAGGTCTGGGCTAGTTTAACAGGGAAAAGCTAGGCCGTGACGTCATCGGGAGCGCGCAAGCGCAGTATCGCCTTTGTGTGTCAGACCGCAGAGGGGCCAGCTAGCTCGGCTAGCAACGAGCGGCTAACAGCCGACATAAGACGGAACACCGCGGTGGTTAGCAGCTTAGCTCCGCTGCTTGTTCGCCATGGTCAACGTAAAGAAGCGGAAAGGTCGGGTCGTCATCGACTCAGACTCCGAGGACAGCGCCAGCGACGACAACTTAGACGAGGTAGGAGCGCGCGGGCTGTGCGTTTGTCTCGTTATGTGTGTCGACTTACGAAGTTGTCAACACTTTAGCTAATTGCGCTGTTTTGGCCCGGCTCGGGCTTAATAACACAAACAGGCCACTCTTGTTAAAAACCTCCGCATAATCTGCTGAGTTAAATCATTTTTCCCAATTTCTAATGTCACATGCTCGCATTTTTTCCCAGAAAACTACGTTCAGTGTGGGCAGAGCTAACATTAGCCAGTGAAGTCATGCTAGGGCTAATGTGAAAGTAGCGTGCAAAAGCCGCAACCATGTTGTTTTCAGGTCAATGTTTACGTTTTTCAGGTCAGTGTTTACGTTTGTCATTCAGCGATCTGATTGTGACCTAGCTATGTGCAAGCCATGAACACGATATGTTTGCACCGCGCAGGCTGGAGCTCAAGTGGCGCTTCGTCTTAAATAGGCAACCTTATCGCCATTGTGACGTCACAGGGCTGGAGCGGACACGCTATTTTTGGGGTGATGTTGTCAAACCAAGGACCGAGTCGCTCTGCAGCTTTGAAGGCTTTCATTAGCAACATTGGCAAACAACCAACACAGGAGGCTGTGGCCGTTTCCAGCTTCAGAGATGCAGGTATAAAAGTATTTTGTTGCATTCCAGTTCGTGCCTAAAAGTCCGACCGAGTTGGTGCATTTGTTTTGGTTTAAGCTAAAGGGGAAGCAAGCAAATAATTTTTTTAAAAAGGGTTACTTTTGTAGGTTTCTCTATCATCATGTTTGTTCAAAGAGCAGGTTTGTGTATTCCTGTAGTTCGCGCATGGAAATATATTTCCCTATATGAACTAAAATGTCTTAATTTTCATGGCTGTAGATTGTCACTGAATGCATCAAAACTATGACATCTGTGAAGTGAAAACCCTTTCAGGTGACTACCTCTTGAAGCTCATCGAGAGAATGCCAACAGTGTGCAAAACAGTAATCAGAGCAAAGGGTGGATATTTGGAAGAAACTAAAATATAAAACATTTTTTCAGTTATTTCACCTTTGTTTGTTAAGTACATAACTCCACATGTGTTCATTCATACTTTTGATGCCTTCAGTTACAATCTACAAAGTAAATATTCATGAAAATAAAGAAAACGCATTGAATGAGAAAGTGTGTCCAAACTTTTGGCCTGTACTGTTTATGTGTACAAATTACAGCAAAACACTGTTATCTACAAGAAGGATTTTCTCTAAATAATTATATTCATTTTAGTTTTCAAATTATTATTTTTATTATCCTCATATTTACCTATTGTTTAATGTAGTACTTTGAAAGTAATTGATTAAAAATAATTGACATCAATATTTGTTTGAATGCTCCAAAGCATTGAAAAATTCATCTATTTATTATTCTTCAACTTATTATTATTCTTCTCCAGATTTTGGCGCACTTTACCTTCCACATTTTTCACCTGATTCAAACCGTTTCAACTTCAAACTGTTCAGCCTATTCGGGAATTGCGGGCTTTCCCTTGACAAATTCCAAAAATTCCCAGAATTCCAGGTTTTCCAGGACACTTTTCCCATTCAAAAACAAATTGGCCATATTTCAAACTTCCACCATTTCCACATTTTTCAACCGATTCATACCACAGGAGGCTGTGGCCGCTTCCAGCTTCAGAGATGCAGGTATAAAAGTATTTTGTTGCATTCCAGTTCGTGCCTAAAAGTCCGACCGAGTTGGTGCATTTGTTTTGGTTTAAGCTAAAGGGGAAGCAAGCAAATAATTTTTTTTAATAAGGGTTACTTTTGTAGGTTTCTCTATCATGTTTGTTCAAAGAGCAGGTTTGTCTATTCCTGTAGTTCGCGCGTGGAAATATATTTCCCTATATGAACTAAAATATCTTAATTTTCATGGCTGTAGAATGTAGATTGTCACTGAATGCATCAAAACTATGACATCTGTGAAGTGAAAACCCTTTCAGGTGACTACCTCTTGAAGCTCGTCGAGAGAATGCCAACAGTTTGCAAAACAGTAATCAGAGCAAAGGGTGGATATTTAGAAGAAACTAAAATATAAAACATGTTTTCAGTTATTTCACCTTTTTTGTTACATACATAACTCCACATGTGTTCATTCATACTTTTGATGCCTTCATTTACAATCTACAAAGTAAATATTCATGAAAATAAAGAAAATGCATTGAATGAGAAAGTGTGTCCAAACTTTTGGCCTGTACTGTATATGTGTACAAATTACAGCAAAACACTGTTATCTACAAGAAGGATTTTCTCTAAATAATAATATTCATTTTAGTTTTCAAATTATGATTTTTATTATCCTCATATTTACCTATTGTTTCATGTAGTACTTTGAAATTAATTGATTAAGAATAATTGACATCAATATTTGTGTGAATGCTCCAAAGCATTGAAAAATTCATCTATTTATTATTCTTCAACTTATTATTATTCTTCTCCAGATTTTGGCGCACTTTACCTTCCACATTTTTCACCTGATTCAAACCGTTTCAACTTCAAACTGTTCAGCCTATTCGGGAATTGCGGGCTTTCCCTTGACAAATTCCAAAAATTCCCAGAATTCCAGGTTTTCCAGGACACTTTTCCCATTCAAAAACGAATTGGCCATATTTCAAACTTCCACCATTTCCACATTTTTCAACCGATTCATACCACAGGAGGCTGTGGCCGTTTCCAGCTTCAGAGATGCAGGTATAAAAGTATTTTGTTGCATTCCAGTTCGTGCCTAAAAGTCCGACCGAGTTGGTGCATTTGTTTTGGTTTAAGCTAAAGGGGAAGCAAGCAAATAATTTTTTTTAATAAGGGTTACTTTTGTAGGTTTCTCTATCATGTTTGTTCAAAGAGCAGGTTTGTCTATTCCTGTAGTTCGCGCGTGGAAATATATTTCCCTATATGAACTAAAATATCTTAATTTTCATGGCTGTAGAATGTAGATTGTCACTGAATGCATCAAAACTATGACATCTGTGAAGTGAAAACCCTTTCAGGTGACTACCTCTTGAAGCTCGTCGAGAGAATGCCAACAGTTTGCAAAACAGTAATCAGAGCAAAGGGTGGATATTTAGAAGAAACTAAAATATAAAACATGTTTTCAGTTATTTCACCTTTTTTGTTACATACATAACTCCACATGTGTTCATTCATAGTTGTGATGCCTTCAGTGACAATCTACAATGTAAATAGTCATGAAAAAAAGAAAACGCATTGAATGAGAAGGTGTGTCCAAACGTTTGGCCTGTACTGTATATGGCTACAAATTACAGCAAAACACTTATCTACAAGAAGGATTTTCTCTAAATAATAATATTCATTGTAGTGTACGAAAGCCTATTGTGTGCCTTTAACCAGTTTTGTAATGTTCCTATGCATTTAGGTTGATAGGTCAATCTGTGACGTCATTTCCCCTTTAAAGCACGTCTTTGTCAGAATAGCCGGTTTCAATCAGTGGTGGCAGCCAGCCTTGTGTGCGTTGACGACTAAATACCACACACACACACACACACACACACACACACAAAACCATACACATTTAAATCAACAATAAAGATGATTAAAGGATTCTCTGGCCGGAATCTGTCCATTGTGTCCCAACTCTAAAAAGAACTACTATCCCTTCCTTACTATTGGTCCTTCGAGCCGGATAGAGTTCCACCATCAGACACTATGGAGTCATCACCTGCTGATCACCAGCCCTCTGTCAGGCCAAAGAGAGACATTCGACTACCACAGCATTTGGCCCCTTACGATGTCACCCTCCTTCCCTCTCAACTGCCTGCTGCCCAAATCTCCTCACTACCAGTAGGACAACACGGTGAAGCAAGGCCAACCAGAGCTAGGAGTGCGTCAGAGTACCAGTCATCTGCTTCTTCACGTCGATCCTCTCGGCGATCGCACGGGCTTCAACTGCTCCAAAATATTCCGGATGTTCAAACAGCTGCCCTAGAGGAGCGAATTAAAGGTTTGGAGCTTGCTGACCTACAGCAAGAAATAGAGGAGGAAAGGAAAGCTGACTTGGAGGCGAAGAGATTGGATGCACAAGCTAAAGAAGGACAAAGACTACAAGAGGATGCTCACCTTGCCAAGGAGAATATGGCAAGGGAAATGGAACGGCGCAGACGCTTAAAGAAACTGGAGAAAGACTTACACATTGCCCGTATTGTCAAGTCTTTCCTGTCAGAGTCTGAAGATGATGCAATGTCAACAACGTCAGCTCCGCCCGCTGCTGACATGCTTCAGCTCCCATCAATAACTCCAATGAAATCCGCTGCCGCTATCCCGATTACACAGCCATTGACAACGATTCCCATTCCTGTGCAAGGTGCACAAACTTGTGTCCCGACTTTAGTAGCCCCCACTACAACTCCTGCATCTGTGTCTTTCACAAGTCAACATATGCCAGTCATTCCCACATCTAGTTATGCATCAACAATGACACATGCAGCCGCAGTGCCACAAACCATGCAAACTTCTGTACCACAACCACCAGTTCCAGCTGGTGCACCTCCTCCTGCTGGGCAGTATGTTCAATACCCATTACCATCTGCTACTCCAGCCCCGGCAGCACCACCCTGGTCCTACCCGGGCATCGAGACGCTGATCGCTACTTCCTATGGCATTCCCAAACCAGTACTTCCAAGGTTTGAGAGTGGCCGGGAAAGTGATTTCGCCCTACTCAAGATGGCGCTAGAGAACTTGATGAATAGTCATCCTCACCTCAGCGAGCAATATAAATATCAAGTTCTACTAAATCAGCTCAAACTCCCTAACGCTCTGCAGTTAGCCAAGTCATTCATGTATGACCCAAACCCGTACACGGCTGCGCTAGGGGCTCTACAAGACAAATATGGCCAGCCTAGACAACTAGTACAGAGTGAACTAGGAGCTATCCTGAACTCACCAGCCATCAGAGTGGGGGATGCAGAAGCTTTCGACACCTTTGCTCTCTCAGTTCAGACCTTAGTTGGTATGCTGCGGACTTTAGAGGGACCCCTTGGATGCGAGCTCAAATGTGGTTCTCACGTTGACCGCCTCATAAGTAAAATGCCTCCTGCTCACCGAGACGGATTTATGGAATACTGTCTTTGTCGAGGCATTCTACAGCCAGGTACCAACCAAACTTACACCCTGCCCGACCTGGCATCCTGGCTTCAAGTTAAAGCTCAAGCTAAGCGCCTCGCCAGCCGAGTCACTCACCTCTATAACCCGGGGCCTCCTCCTGCCAAGAGGGATTATAATAGTCCATGGCCCAAACAAAGGACAGCATCAATTCTCTTATGTTCTGGTGAAACTGGTAGCAGCCAGAGCACCAATCTGACAAAGTCAAAACCCTTTAAACCTAGTCCTTATTGTCCATTTTGCAACAGTAAGGAACATTACCTCAACTCATGCCTGGACTTCAAGAAACTGAATACCAGTGAGATAAATAAGTGGATCCAAGAAGGTAACAGATGTTGGAAGTGCGGTCGTGGCCACAAAGCTGCAGCATGTACGCTTAAACGCCCTTGTAAATTATGCAAAGAGACGCACCTCACAGTACTGCATGACACGATCCAAGAGTCATCTCAACAAGTCCTGATGATGAGTAACCAAAAACCCACAGTCTACCTGGAACAGCCTCAAAGCCCTCAAAGAGTTTTGCTGAAAGTTGTTAAAGTGCTCCTACAAAATGGAGACCGCACTCTAGAGACATTTGCTGTGCTCGATGATGGTTCTGAGAGAACACTCATCCTCCCCTATGCAGTAGAGCAACTACAACTTGCTAAGCATCCTGAAACTCTTCACCTGAGAACTGTTCAACAAGAAGTGAAAGTGCTCAATGGTTCGTCAGTCAGCCTTCACGTCTCCCCCATCTTCAAGCCAAGCAAGAAGTATTGGATTAAAAATGCCTTCACAGCTGAGAATCTGAGCCTATCTCAGCACACATATCCAGTAGCGGCCCTCCAAAAACGCTACGAGCACCTCAAAGACCTTCCTTTGCTGCCTATCCATCGAGCGCAACCGCTACTCCTCATAGGTTCTGATATGTCCCAGCTTCTTGCTCCTACAGAGCCGGTGCGAGCAGGCCCATCTGGCGGCCCCATAGCAGTCTGTACCAACCTAGGCTGGTCCCTACAAGGTCCGTCTGTGATTTATGCATCTTCCCATCAGCCTTCCTGTCTGCACGTTACCACTGAATCCCCATATACCGAACTTTTCAAGAATGTGGAACGTCTCTGGCAGATCGATACTCTCCCTTACGTCAGCGAGAAGATTGCATCTCGTTCCAAGCAAGACCAACAAGGTCTCTCTCTTTTACAGACTGACTCTAAGCGTGTACCTGTTGATGGTATCCAGCGCTACGCGACACCCCTGTTACGTCGCCAGCCAAGCACTATGCTATGTGCACCTTCAGATGCTGTAATGCCAAACTTGCGCCGCATTGAACGCAGGTTGGCCAAAGACCCTCACCTTGCAACCTCTTATCGTAGAGAGATGGACAAACTTATCAAAACAGGATACGTTGCTGAGATTCCTTCAGAGGAGGCAGCAAAGAGTACTGAGTCGTGGTACGTACCACATCATATTGTGCACCACAATGGGAAAGACAGAGGGGTCTTCAACTGTTCTTTCTCCTACAATGGCCAGTCTTTGAATGATCATCTCCTCCCTGGACCAACGTTGGGCCCTACTATGATTGGAGTCCTCTTGCGGTTCCGATGTCATGCAATAGCCATAAGCGGGGATATCAAGTCAATGTTTCACCAGATCCGCTTACTTGACCATGATAAACCACTCCTTCGATTCCTGTGGCAGAACATGGAAAGGGAATCTAGAGCGCAGATCCGTGAATGGCAGGTCCTACCTTTCGGAACAAGCTGCAGCCCCTGTTGTGCAGTGTACGCCTTACAGCAGCACGTCAGGGACTATGAGCCACCAGACTCTCTGCTCATGCAAGTGGTTGAGCACTCCTATGTGGATAATTGCCTCCACAGTCTGAGTAAGGTTGAAGAAGCCAAAGCTCTCATTGACACTCTGCGTGAACTTCTTAGCAAGGGAGGTTTCGAGATCCGACAGTGGGCTAGCAACATGCCAGAAGTTGTGGCCCATCTACCACCTGATGCACGATCAGCAACTAGTGAGCTGTGGTTATCCAAAGCAAGTGATAACCTCCACGAACCCACTCTTGGACTATACTGGGATTGTTTGAATGACACTCTGAGTTTCAAGCGTCACACAACAGAATCATCAGCTGCCACTCTTCGAAATGTCTACAGTGTCCTGGCCAAGCTTTATGACCCCCTAGGATTCATTGTACCATTTACCACTCGGTGTAAGGTGCTCATCCAAGATATGTGGAAGTCCAACCTTGGCTGGGACGACCAGATCCAGCCTGCAGATCTCCTTGACAAGTGGTCAACCTGGGAAATGATCCAAGAGCACCGCTGGAATAAGGGCCCGCACTTCCTTTACCTGCCAGAAAATGAGTGGCCCAATTTGCCTACATCTGACCTGGAACCGGATGCCACAGAGCTGAGGAAATCCGCCTTCGTTGGAACTATTTCCTGTGCTTCATCCACTCAGCTTACTGATTTCAGTAAGTTCTCCACATGGAAACAGCTTCTACAAGAGACAGCTAGCTCCCTTCATGGGGCGGCTGTTGCTGGTGCTTCATCCCCACCTTCCGCCGTGGATTTTCTGCAAGAACGTAACAAGTGGAGGAACGATGGCAAGACCCTTTTGGCTGGTCAAGTTGTCTTGATAGTGGATCCTCAACTCCCCCGAGGATCGTGGCCTGTAGGACGGATCACTCGAATCGCACCTACCTTCGCCCAGTCGCCCGACTGATCATGCTTCCACCTCTTGATGACGAGGACACTACCTCATAGACTTTCTTCTAGTTTCAACTGCCATACGGACAGTTGGGGGCGGCTGTGTACGAAAGCCTATTGTGTGCCTTTAACCAGTTTTGTAATGTTCCTATGCATTTAGGTTGATAGGTCAATCTGTGACGTCATTTCCCCTTTAAAGCACGTCTTTGTCAGAATAGCCGGTTTCAATCAGTGGTGGCAGCCAGCCTTGTGTGCGTTGACGACTAAATACCACACACACACACACACACACACACACACAAAACCATACACATTTAAATCAACAATAAAGATGATTAAAGGATTCTCTGGCCGGAATCTGTCCATTGTGTCCCAACTCTAAAAAGAACTACTATCCCTTCCTTACAGTAGTTTTCAAATTATGATTTTTATTATCCTCATATTTATTACCTATTGTTTCATGTAGTACTTTAAAATTAATTGATTAAAAATAATTGACATCAATATTTGTGTGAATGCTCCAAAGCATTCCCATATATGGTTTTCTACACCAAAATTCATCTATTTATTATTCTTCAACTTATTATTCTTCTTCTCCAGATTTTGGCGCACTTTACCTTCCACATTTTTCACCCGATTCAAACCGTTTCAACTTCAAACAGTTAAGCCTATTCGGGAATTGCGGGCTTTCCCTTGACAAATTCCCAGATTTCCCAGAATTCCAGGACACTTTTCCCATTCAAAAACGAATTGGCCATATTTCAAACTTCCACCATTTCCACATTTTTCAACCGTTTCATACCACAGGAGGCTGTGGCCGTTTCCAGCTTCAGAGATGCAGGTATAAAAGTATTTTGTTGCATTCCAGTTCGTGCCAAAAGTCCAACCGAGTTGGTGCATTTGTTTTGGTTTAAGCTAAAGGGGAAGCAAGCAAATAAATTTTTTTTTATAAGGGTTACTTTTGTAGGTTTCTCTATCATCATGTTTGTTCAAAGAGCAGGTTTGTCTATTCCTGTAGTTCGAGCGTGGAAATATATTTCCCTATATGAACTAAAATTGTGGGTCACCATTTCAAAACATTGAACTCTGCAGGTAATTAGAATTATTTTAAAATGATGGTAAATGGGTTACACTCATATAGCGCTCTTCTACCTTCAAGGTAGGGCTGGGCGATATGGCTTTTTTTTAATATTGCGATATTTTAAGGCCATGTCGCGATACACGATACATATCTCAATATTTTGCCTTAGCCTTGAATGAACACTTGATGCATATAATGTAAATGGTGAATGGGTTATACTTGTATAGCTTTTTTCTACCCTCAAGGTACTCAAAGCGCTTTGACACTAATTCCACATTCACCCATTCATACACACATTCACACACTGATGGCGGGAGCTGCCATGCAAGGCCCTAACCACGACCCATCAGAAGCAAGGGTGAAGTGTCTTGCTCAAGGACACAACGGACGTGACTAGGTTGGTAGAAGCTGGGGACCGAACCAGGAACCCTCAGGTTGCTGGCACGGCCACGGCGCGGTTGGGAACCTCACTAAAATCTTATTTTAGTAAGGTTTATCAAGGTTAACTTCAACTGATGATGCGTGACAAGACACATAGGAGCACAATTTCCTTTTAACATTAACTGCCAAGTTAAAAAATAAGTTAACTGTGTAGTAAAAGTTAAAGGAGAACCACACTTCTTTTTTTTTTGGAATTTTGTGTATCATTTACAATCCTTATTTAAGACAAGACCACATGTTTTTATTTTTTATGCATTTTAAACCGTTAATAAACAATAGCAAAAATCAACTAACAATGGAGCCAATGAGTCACTCTATCCCGCCTATAAAGCGCTCTAAAAAACATCCAAAAGCCTCCGTCATCATTTTATACATATATATAAAAAAATAAAATAATATTTACGTATTTTGCTTATTTTAAGCATACGGAGGAATATTAATTTAAACCACTGCGTAGTAAAAGTTAAAGGAGAACCTCACTTTTTTAGGAATTTTGTTTATCATTCACGATCCTTATTTAAAACAAGCATACATATGTTTTTATGCATTTTAAACCGTTAATAAACAATAGCAAAAATCCGCTTACAATGGAGCCAATGAGTGACTCTATTCCGCCTATAAAGCCCTCTAAAAAACATCCAAAAGCCTTCGTCACCGTTTTATATACACACTGTAAGTATATACTGTATGTAATGTAGTAACAGGTACATTTGTAATAATATGTAATATTTACGTATTTTGATTATTTTAAGCATACGGCGGAATATTAATTTAAACCACTGTGTAGAAAAAATTATAGAACTGCACTTTTTTTTTAGGACTTTTGTCTATCATTCACAATCCTTATTTACGACAAGAACACATGTTTTTATTTTTTATGCATTTAAACCGTTAATAAACGTTAGCAAAAATCAGCTAACAATGGAGCCAATGAGTCACTCTATTCCGCCGATAAAGCGCTCTAAAAAACATCCAAAAGCCTTCGTCATCGTTTTATATACACACTGTAAGTATATATGTAATGTAGTAACAGACACATACGTATAATAACCTGTAATATTTACATATTTTGCTTATTTTAAGCATACGGCGGAATATTAATTTCACAGACGCATTACAAAGTTCGCTTTTCCCTTCAACAACAACAAACCTACTACTCATGGCAGTCTTTGTGAGAGACAACAAAGACTGCTTTGGGACAAATGATGATTCAGAACCTTATATTTTTGAGCCTGACTATAAGGGGATGATCTCCAATTTTTAGAAGCTAAGTGCTGAATGAACATAATAAAACAATCACTTGCTGTACGTCTTCTCTTCACTGGGATAGATTTTACTGGATGTTTGTCCTTCCGTTTAGATTAAAAAGCAAATAAGCTACTTTTAATTTTGTTAAATGTTAAAAGTTTTAAATGTTTACATTGTTACAGAATATTTAGTCATGTTGTTGTCAATGTTGACTGAGTGGCCATACTTCTTTTTTTTTGTAAATAAAAGCCATGCCTTTTGAAAAAACGGGCCTACATTTATTTTTTCATCTTCATTTTGAATAAAAAAAAAAATCGGTAAAAGGAAAAATAATCTATAGATTAATCGAAAAATAATCTATAGATTAACCGATTAATCGAAAAAAATAATCTATAGATTAATCGATAGAAAAATAATCGTTAGCTGCAGCCTTAGTGTTGGCCCCTCGCTTCCAAATTTACATAGCCTCCTTGATCCATCGCTTGTATTTCTTTCTTTCTGATGAAATGACTTTTCCTTGGCTGTTAGTTGCATGTTGTGTGTCACACTTCATGTTGTTGTGTTCTGGAGGTCGGTGTGTCGCCGTAACGTGCGCCGCTGTCACTTCTGTTGTGTGGGTCGTGTCTTAAAGTCGTGTAGCGGTTTTATGTTGTTGTGTTGTGTCTTTTGTGTTTGTTGTGGCTGTTGCAGTCGTGCTTTAGCTGAATGTTTTTGTGTTGTAATTTATGATATTGTTTGTCTTTGTTATGACCTTTCTTAGCCACCGTAGCTATTCCCGATTTTTCTTTTGATGGCACATTGACGGGCAAACAGACTTAAACGTTTAGAGTTCTTGTCATTAAAAATGCTAAACTTCATATAAAGTCTCCTGTTCTTAAATACAATTTTCTTTTTTCTAGTATCGATAAAATCGATCGATTCCTTTTTAAAACGTTCTTGGATCGATACCTATCTTGACAAGCACACATCTATATACTTGAAATTTAGGAATATAAATCAATCTATCGATATATCGATCAATCGTTACACTCCCTAGAACAGTGGTTCCTAAACTTTTTTCACCAAGTACCAGCTCAGAAAACATTTGGTAGTAAGACTGTTCAGTTTGTGTCTTGTTTATTTTAGCGTCGACTACGGCCTCGGGTAGTCAGATTGTAACGACTTCCATTGAAGGCTGATAAACCTTTGATAATGACTCGAGTCATGTCATTAAAATATTTATTTAAATGATTCTTTGGTGTACTACTAGATGGAGCCTGCGCACCACAGTTTGAGAATCACTGCCCTAGAACATAGAGAACTAGAAAAAACAACTCACATGTTCTTATGTTTGATGATCATGTTTGTGAATGCAACCTTTCTTGCCATACCCGTCTTGGTGCATAATGAGGAAGTGCTGTGTTGTCGTGGCTGCGGCACTGGCGGTGTTGTGAGGGTTGCTGTTGGCGTTTTAAGCTCAGCAATAAAGTTTAAAAAGGGCATCAGACTGTGTTTCTGTCAGGACGCTCCATAACTTACTTACTTCATATGTTATTTACACAATTTCACTGCTAAGCATTTGTTGCTGGTGGCTGAGTCTGCATTCATTCAGCACCAAAATGAAGCACCAAAGGCTTCTTTTATTTCTGTCTGGTTACCGTTTACACTAGCGACATTGCTATTATTGAACCGTGTTACGGTGCTTATCTCTAAATAGGTTACTTACTGTCCATCATCATTTCTTCCTCCAGGAGTTGCTGTCCTTGGCAAAGAGAAAGCGCGTCGACTCCGACGAGCCGGAAGAGCCGGTGAGCAAACCGGCGGCGTCCACCGATTCCGAGACGTCCGACAGCGACGATGAGGTAAGGTGGTTGGGGCTTGTTTTATTGGTTCACAATGCTGAGAAAGTCACTTTGTTTGCACTGCATTAGTCAGATTTCTCAAATAGTTAGTTTTTTTGTATTTTCACACCTATGTGCCAAGTTCAAGTGTCAATGCACACAGTCTAATGCGACTAGGGTTGGGTATCGTTTGAATTCGAACGATTCCGATTCCTGACTATTCTCGAATCCGATTCTTTTAAGAGGCAGGGTCAAAAAAAAGTTTAGGATATTTTAAATGAGCTAGCTAACCTACAGTCTTTCTGAATGAAATAGTCTGACATTCTCCATCAATTTTAATTCTATTAACTTTTTATGAACTTTACTATAAATTCCTCACAGGGCTGTTTTCAACTAGAATATAAATATCAAATCTATGAACTTGAATATAAATATTATAAATTATGAATACATTTTCCCAGGGGTACACTTTCCTCAAGAGAACTTTATTTTTGAAAACCTCATGAAAACACATTTACACATAAGTGTATGATGCTGCAGGAAACCTCATGAAAACACCTTTACACACACAAGTCTTGTCTATGAAAAAATACTAATTTATTAGCTGCCTCAACGTTGGCGCAAAACACACTATTTATTGCATATATATTGTTTTACTTACCGGATTCAGACTGCAGTGCAGTCACCGAGGTGCCAGGCTGGGCGTCGGAGGAAGAGGCAGAGGAGGACGGTCGGCGCAGCGCGTCGAAGACGGGACACGCATTTATATGTACTCCATGAACTCGGAGGTGCTTCATCATGTTCGACGTGCACCCTCCTAAGCACGAAACAGTCCTGTCGCACGTATTACATTTCGCCGATATTTCATTTTTTTTAGTAAAGTAAAGCCACACTTTCGACCGCCGACGCCCGCTATCCATACTTGACTGACTCGCTCGGCTACATAGGCTCGGCTACGCTAACACTTCCGGCGGTGGGCGCCTCTTCGTTGGTGTTCAGTGGCTTCTTCTTCCGGTCGGCGGACTGTGTATCGAAACTAGGAATCGAAATTTTAACTTTTGAACGATTCCGGGAGAATCGGAAAGTTAGTCCCGGTTCCAATCGATACTCGATACCCAACCCTAAATGCGACTATTGGTTATACGCTATGTGCCTGCCATACACTGGGGGGGCGCTTATGAATTCGTTCTACGGTTGACTTATGACGTCACACTAGCCATCTGCGGATCCTTACAACTTGTTTTAACTGATGTCTGCTGTAGTGTTGGCACAGATTACAAATATTTCGTCTCTACTGGCTATGTTGATGTTTAATAGCAGACAGCATTAAGAAATTATCCTGGATTCCGCTACGGACACGAAGCTACTACCAAGAACGTGTCGGGGCGGATGCAGGTCCGAAGCAAAGAGAGACCGGCGGAAGAGATTTTTTTAATTCATTTTCGGATGAAAATCATAGAAACAAAACTTTTGAACATTTCGAAGTTCTTTCCAAAGGCTCTGTGGATTGATGAGAGGAATTTTAAATCTATAATAAAGGACAAGACCGTTCGTGCCCCGACTGATATTGTTCCAGATGAAGGTTGCTATTGTTCTGGACTATATCTTGCCGGTTGTGTGGAATTCAGAGTTATTGTTAATCAGTTTGGAGTGCACAAATGCAGCGTGAAGAAGTTTGTGTACGCTTTATTATTCGCCTTGAATATACCCGCTTTATTATCTTTCATCTCATTCGTATTTCATTCGGGAGTCCGAATTAGGCCGGCATCTTACATTTCATTGTTACATCTATTGTTTATTTTTTTCTACCACCGACGCACTTCAAAATGTTCTGTTCTTTTAATTTGTGAAGCAAATTAAAAGTCTCCTCTTCATGATAATTGTTGCTAAGTTTTTATTGAATGGTATCTGCTTTCGGGTTGTATCCCGCGCGTTGAGACTGGCGAATGCGTGATACTAAGGGTCCTCTCCGGCCGCAGACACCCCCTCGAGAGATCTGGTTTCCAATCGCATAATCCAGGTTTGTTAGTCCGACTTTTCAAAAACCGAACGCAATTAGATTAAGGTGTTTCCATGGGCTGTAGGAGGTTTATTTAGAGCTGAACTATTTGAGAAATCAGACTAATTAAGTGAATGAACACGTACTGACTGTTGTACATCCTGTATTCATTATATCTGTTTAGTGGACTGTGGGGGGCACCAAAGGCAAAAAGAAAGTAAAACCAGGGAAGGGTCCCGAGAAGAAGAATGCCAACAAGAAGAAGGTTCATAAATCCACAGCGTCTGGGAGCTCAGATGGAGACGGCTCAGGGGAGAGCTCTGCACCTGAGGAGGGTACGAATTTGTCCTTTTACCTTGTCTCCAAAAAACAAACAAACAACAGTACACGCTACATAGGAGGGTCAAAATACGGTTGCCTACAGAAAAGCACAATGTCAATTTTGTTATGTAGTTTATGTTTTAACTGGTGCAGCTTTTAGAGACTTTACGGTACTGGTTGATTAGATTAGGAAAGCACCAAGAAAAATTCCTAGTTTGTGAACCCGTTCTCAAACAATGGCAATAAAAACTATTCTGATTCTGATTCTAATATTGCTTGTTTTCCGTCACATGATTTCTTCCTGAAAGTGAAAAGTAGCGGTGGTCAACCAAGCCAAAATGTCTGTTTTGCAAGTAGCATGCAAAAAGTCATTCTGTGAAACTGTGAAGGAATCCCACACAATTGATGCCATATAATTTTTTTTCTGTGACCCCGAGCGTTTTATTAAACATAATTTTTATTGATATAGCAAAATATATTTATCGTTTTATCGGCCCAGCCCTACACTATTACGCTATGGTCTCTTCCCTCCCTCCACACAGTGAGTTAAGGGGGAAGTTTACGACAGGCTTACAGCACGTAGGAGGAGTAAAGGAGCTTAAGGCTGTAACGATTGATCAATATAGCGATAGATGGATTCATATTTCTTAAATTCAAGTAAATCGATCTGTGCTCTGCTAGTTGGCCTTCCAGAAGATGCACAGTACAGGCCAAAAGTTTGGACACACCTTCTCATTCAATGGGTTTTCTTTATTTTCATGACTATTTAAATTGTAGATTGTCACTGAAGGCATCAAAACTATGAACGAACACATGAGGAATTATTTACTTAACAAAAGAAGGTGACATAACTGAAATTATGTTTTATATTCTAGTTTCTTCAAAATAGCCACCCTTTGCTCTGATTACTGCTTTGCACACTCTTGACATTCGCTCGATGAGCTTCAAGCTTCACCTGAAAGGGTTTTCACATCACAGGTGTCAATAGTTTTGATGCCTTCAGTGACAATCTACAATGTGAATAGTCATGAAAATAAAGAAAACTCATTGAAATGAGAAGGTGTTTCCAAACTTTTGGCCTGTACTGTATATATAATTTAACATTGTTTTAAAAGGTGAATAATCGATTTTATCGATACTAGAAAATAAAATATTGGCTTTTTAAATAGTAGACTTTATATAAAGTTGTTTTTAGCATTTTTCAAAGAACAAAGACGTGAACTTTATGCAAGTCTAATCTGTGACGCCATCACCAGGCGCCATCTCTTATCAAAATAAATATGATTATGATCACTGAATTGTTTTGGATTGTATAGTTTTAAATAAACTAACATTGTCCCTGAATCGAATCGAAGTTAAAATGAATCGTTACACCTCTAAAAGGAGAGCTTGATTCGCTCCCCCTATCCCACCTGCAGCCTATGATGAGTAATCTCGTTTCATTGCAGCGTTTTTTTTTTGTAATTAGAGGATACCTTTTTTTTATGTGAACAGATTTCACAATTCTTCATGTCGGCCCAATAATATTTATCATGTCCCCCTTTTTTCAACACAGAATGGACAGACTTATTTATTTTTATTCTGTCCTCTTGTCACATAATATTGGCTTTTTGTGTGAATCATGATTTGAATGCTTTGGTTACAAGTGCGATTCTGTCAGATTGTTTGATATTTTTACCACACCTCTCTCTCTGTCAGGTGAGGTGTCCGACTCGGAGAGCAACAGCTCCTCGTCCAGCATGGACTCTGACTCCTCAGAGGATGACGTCTTTCGGGACGGCTATGACGACGACCTGATGGGCGACGCTGAGGACCGAGCCCGGCTGGAGCAGATGACAGAGAAGGAGCGAGAGCAGGAGTTGTTTAACAGGATCGAGAAGCGAGAGGTGCTTAAGAGACGGTGAGGGCGACTCTCGGGGGGACAGAAGCACAGCAGGAGAATCTTCTCGACGTGTTTTCATTCCAGGTTGTGCTTCTTTCAAAAGATTTGAAATCAAGAAGAAACTGAAGACGGCAAAGAAGAAGGAGAAAGAAGAGAAGAAGAAGAAGCAGGAGGAAGAACAAGAAAAACGGAAGCTATCTCAGGTTCAAGACACACAAGTGGTGAGTGCGAATTGAAAAATTTGAATTCCACAACTGAGAATTAGATCTGAAATATCAAAATTAGGTTTGTCACGATAACAGAATTTCAGTAGTAGAACTTCCACGATTCTCAATACTTATTTGTTACCATGATAAAAAAAAAAACATCTCTCTGTACATTCAAAAAAGAACAATAGTGTTCTATAACCTCCCAGTATATCAAAACAAATATAACTGTCCTTATAAAAATGGAATGGAATTGATATTTCATTATGGTGGTAGTGCGACGTCATGTCATTTGTAATAAACTAGGCTAATAAAAAGGCTAAAACATATACTTAAAGATAAATCTGCGTGTTTTTATTTCTTATTAGTGTCAACATTTCAACCTTTTCTCAGTATGTTATACCTTTTTGCTCTTTTTACATTTCTGTTTTTATTTTATTTCTACAATGTGCCATAAAAAAGAGGTGTGTTCTGCAAATGACCCTCAGGCTGCACTTTGCCTTCCTGGTGGAATAAGTAAAGCAGTGGTGTTCAAAGTGTTGCCCAACGACAGAAGAGAGTCTCTAATAGGGTTGTACGGTATACCGGTATTAGTATAGTACCGCGATACTAGGGCTGCAACTAATGATTAATTTGATAATCGATTAATCTGTCGATTATTACTTCGATTAATCGATTAATAATCGGATAAAAGAGACAAACTACATTTCTATCCTATCCAGTATTTTATCGGAAAAAAACAGCATATTGGCACCATACTTATTTTGATTATTGTTTCTCAGCTGTTTGTACATGTTGCAGTTTATAAATAAAGGTTTATTTAAAAAAAAAAAAAAAATTTATTTAAAAAAAACAAAACAAAAAACTCTGCGCATAGCATAGATCCAACGAATCGATGACTAAATTAATCGGCAACTATTTTAATAATCGATTTAATCGATTAGTTGTTGCAGCCCTACGCGATACTAATGAATCATATTTGGTACTATACCGCCTCTGAAAAGTACCGGTCCCCCACACCTCCGCCCCCCCGGTGTGTCATTGCTAGTGGCTAAAGTCCATTCGCAGTCGGAAGTGTTTTAGCTACTTCTAAATCACTAATCTATGGCGACAAATAAAGTAGGTTTCTTACAAGTATCATCCCTGCAGGACGAGGAATAGCTAAACATGCTTCACTACACACCGTAGCTCACCAGCGTCACAATGTATACAAACGCCATGGGTGGATCTACACCTGACATCCACTGTAATGATACCAAGTACAGGAGCGTATCGAGTGGATACTACTATGATTACATCGATATGTTTTAACATCACAAAATCTTCTTTCGTTTTTTAAAAATATATATTATGTTTATAAACTCAGGAAATACGTCCCTGGACACATGAGGACTTAAATGATCACCATGGTAGGATCCTGTAACTACTTGGTATGGATCGATACCCTAATTTGTGGCATCATCCAAAACTAATGTAAAGCATCCAAACAACAGACGAATAAGTGATTATTACATTTTAACAGAGGTGTAGATAGAACATGTTAAGAGAAAGTAAGCAGATATTAACAATAAATGAACAAATAGATTAATAATTAATTTTCTACCACTTGTCCTTAATAATTTTGACAAAATAATAGAATGGAAAATGACACAATATGTTACTGCATATGTCAGCAGACTAAATTAGGAGCCCTTGTTTGCTTACTTCCTAATAAAAGAAAAGTTGTCTTGTATGTTCACTATTTTATTTAAGGACTAAATTGCAATAAGAAACATGTTTAATGTACCGTAATATTTTTTTGTTAAAACAAAGCCAGTAATGCAATTTTTTGTGATGCCCTTTATTTAGAAAAGTGCCGAAAAGTATCGAAATACATTTTGGTACTGGTACCAAAATATTGGTATCGGGAAAACTAGTCTCTAAGCTGTGTATTTTTTAGTACTTATGGAAGTGATAGAGGATCTTCACTTTCACTCAGGTGGGGAATACTTTCATGACCGAATAAATGCATGATACAGCTCTCTTTTTCACTTTTAAAATGTACCTCTACTCGCTAAATATACCGACAAAGTCGCTAAAGTGCATCCCAGATAATTTCTGCTGCATCTTATTTTCTGGCAAAGCAGGCGCGTGTGAGTTTTGTTGTGAAGGGCAATTACGCCACACCTATTCTCCACTGCCACATTTCCATTATCATTTGGTCATGAGCAAGAGTGAACCCGAAGTGCCAAATCCGCATTTGTGACAGGCTTTCACAGAGTAAATATATGGAAATCACTGGAGCATTTCTTTGAGACAGCGGGTATATTATCATTAGTATTCGAAACTGAAAAAAGCAAGTATCTATGTATTTTTGCGCGTTGGTATCGACTTGGTATCTGAGTGTCGATACTTGACAACCTTAGTCAAAGTACATATGTTCCAGACCTGGAAAAAAAGAACAGTTTGTTTTATTCTCATAATTTACCTTTGATGTTCTGGCCCACAGGTGACGTCCCACAACAAGGAAAGACGATCCAAACGTGACGAAAAACTGGACAAAAAGTCCCAAGCCATGGAAGAACTCAAAGCGGAGCGTGAGAAGAAGAAGAACAAAACAGGTTGGTACAAGTCTTGGTGGTGCCAGTGAAGCGGGCCTGGTGTACTGACACTTTTTGGTCCCACCGAGCAGCGGAACTTTTGGCCAAACGAGAGCCACTGAAGACCAGTGAGGTCTACTCGGACGACGAAGAGGAGGAGGAGGAAGATGACGACAAGTCGTCGGTCAAAAGCGACAGGAGTTCGCGATCTTCCTCATCTGACGACGATGACGAGTGAGTGGCTCTCCCAAAGCTTTTCAATCATAAATGGGAACTGCACTTTTTTGGGAGTTTTGCCTATGGTTCACAATCATTATGAAAGACATGACGATGGCCTTTTTTTTTGCATTCTAAATATTAAATAAATGTGAGCCGCGCAATTACACCCAATCCATTCAAACACCTCTATAAGGGTTTTAAAGTTAAAGTACCAAGGATTGTCACACGCACACTAGGTGTGGCGAAATTATTCTCTGCATTTGACCCATCACCCTTGATCACCCCCTGGGAGGTGAGGGGAGCAGTGAGCAGCAGCGGTGGCCGCGCCCGGGAATCATTTTTGGTGATTCAACCCCCAATTCCAACCCTTGATGCTGAGTGCCAAGCAGGGAGGTAATGGGTCCCATTTTTTATAGTCTTTGGTATGACTCGGCCGGGGTTTGAACTCACAACCTACCGATCTCAGGGCGGACACTCTAACCACTAGATGTAAGTATATATGTAATGTAGTAACGGGCTTATTTATAATAACATAATATTTACGTATTTTGACCATTTTATGCGTAAGACGGTGCATTAATTTCAAAAACGTATATTGACGTTTGCTTTTTTTTTTCTTTCTTAATCACTGATTATTACTTACTGCAGACTTTATGAGAGCCAACAAACATGATAATGTTTTTTTTTTCTTTCTTAATCACTGATTATTACTTACTGCAGACTTTATGAGAGCCAACAAACATGATAATGTTTTTTTTTTCTTTCTTAATCACTGATTATTACTTACTGCAGACTTTATGAGAGCCAACAAACATGATAATGTTTTTTTTTTCTTTCTTAATCACTGATTATTACTTACTGCAGACTTTATGAGAGCCAACAAACATGATAAAACATCACTTACTGTGCAAGGTCTGCTGTCATGTGTCAGGGACACGGTAGTGATCACAGCGCCGCTATAAATAGTTTGTCTGGTTTAGCGCTTATAATAACAATGTTATCAATACTTGGTTAATATTCAAATCACGAAATGTAAACAGAGTAGGGATGTCCGATAATGGCTTTTTTGCCGATATTTTCCAACTCTTAATTACCGATACCGATATCAACCGATACCGATATATACAGTCGTGGAATTAACACATTATTATGCCTAATTTGGACAACCAGGTATGGTGAAGATAAGGTCCTTTTTAAAAAAAATAATAAGATAAATAAATTAAAAACATAGGTGCGGCGTCTTCAGTAATGCGGACGCTGTGTCGATCCGTTGTGGGGAAGAAGGAGCTGAGCCGGAAGGCAAAGCTCTCAATTTACTGGTCGATTTACGTTCCCATCCTCACCTATGGTCATGAGCTTTGGGTTATGACCGAAAGGACAAGATCACGGTTACAAGCGGCCTAAATGAGTTTCCTCCGCCGGGTAGCGGGGCTCTCCCTTAGAGATAGGGTGAGAAGCTCTGCCATCCGGGGGGAGCTCAAAGTAAAGCCGCTGCTCCTCCACATCGAGAGGAGCCAGATGAGGTGGTTCGGGCATCTGGTCAGGATGCCACCCGAACGCCTCCCTAGGGAGGGCACGTCCGACCGGTAGGAGGCCACGGGGAAGACCCAGGACACGTTGGGAAGACTATGTCTCCCGGCTGGCCTGGGAACGCCTCGGGATCGAAGTGGCTGGGGAGAGGGAAGTCTGGGTTTCCCTGCTTACGCTGCTGCCCCCGCGACCCGACCTCGGATAAGCGGAAGAAGATGGATGGATGGATGGATAAAAATTAAAAACATTTTCTTGAATAAAAAAGAAAGTAAAACAATATAAAAACAGTTACATAGAAACTAGTAATTAATGAAAATGATTCAAATTAACTGTTAAAAGTTAGTACTATTAGTGGACCAGCAGCACGCACAATCATGTGTGCTTACGGACTGTATCCCTTGCAGACTGTATTGTTATATATTGATATATAATGTAGGAACCAGAATATTAATAACAGAAAGAAACAACCCTTTTGTGTGAATTAGTGTAAATGGGGGAGGGAGGTTATTAGGGTTGGTGCAATAATTGTAAGTGTATCTTGTGTTTTTTATGTTGATTTCATTAAAAACAACAACCCGATACAGATAATAAAAAAACGATACCGATAATTTCCGATATTACATTTTAAAGCATTTATCGGCCAATATTATCGGACATCCCTAAAACAGAGTATTGTTGGTGCTTTTTGAATGGGTGAAATAGAGGAGCTACCATTGGCTCCGGTGTAAGCGGACATTTATTTACGTTTAAAATTTAGACTGCATTAAAAAAGATCCATCCGTCATGTCTTTCATCATGATTGTGAACGATAGGCAAAATTCCCTCAAAGAAGTGCAGTTCCCCTGTAAAACAACCTTGCTGTATCACGTAAATTGGACGTGTGGTGCCCACAGAAAGGAGGAAACACCACCAAAGTCTCAGCCCGTTTCACTGCCAGACGAACTCAATCGGATCCGCCTGTCCCGACACAAGCTGGAACGCTGGTGCCACATGCCGTTCTTTGCCAAGACTGTGACGGGTTGCTTTGTAAGAATTGGGATCGGTAACAACAGCAGTAAACCAGTTTACAGGGTAAGCATGTTGCTGAATGGCTTTAGCGTGGGACACATCCCAACTCTTACCATTTCCCGGAAGGCAGAGGAAGCGGAAATCGGTCAAACGCCGGACATTACGCAGGTCTGGTCAGTAGGGGATGGGTACCCTTCATCTTTGAATTGATACCGGTATTTAACCGTCCTAGTACTTTTGTGTGTGTTCATGTGGCGATAAAAGTTAATTTGTTTAAGATTTGTTATGTAACATTTAACAGCGAGCTGATAATAACTGTGCTGTATGTCTTGTTTTCTTACACGTCTTGAGTTTCATTTACAAGTAAGGATGTGTACTGAATCCGGTAGTTTTTTGGCAGAGATAGAATCTTGCCAGTCCTACCTAGCACCAAGTCATGTAAAATCCAACAGTGGCAATTTTCACTACCTGGGTTGCGCGTGACATCAAGCCCCGTTGTTGGCTCTTCGGCATTTGGCGATCACTGTACTCAGCAGCACTGAGAGCGGACTCAGCCAAACTATCTCTAGGTAATGTGATTCAATGCTATTTACAAGTACCATATTTTTCGGACTATAAGTCGCTCCGGAGTATAAGTCGCACCGGCTGAAAATGCATAATAAAGAAGGAAAAAAACATATATAAGTCGCATTTTTGGGGGAAATTTATTTGATGAAACCCAACACCAAGAATAGACATTTGAAAGGCAATTTAAAATAAATAAAGAATAGTGAACAACAGGCTGAATAAGTGTACGTTATATGACTCATAAATAACCAACTGAGAACGTGCCTGGTATGTTAACGTAACATATTATGGTAAGAGTCATTCAAATAACTATAACATATAGAACATGCTATACGTTTACCAAACAATCTGTCACTCATAATCGCTAAATCCCATGAAATCTTATACGTCTAGTCTCTTATGTGAATGAGCTAATTAATATTATTTGATATTTTACGGTAATGTGTTAATAATTTCACATATAAGTCGCTCCTGAGTATAAGTCGCACCCCCGGCCAATCTATTAAAAAAAAACTGCGACTTATAGTCCGAAAAATACGGTATGCATTCCTTTCAGTTTCACGAAGTAGTCTTTGCCATTAAGTCTTGTCTTTTATTGCGTCCTAAAAAGTGTTTATACAGTAAATATTGTACTTCGCACACACCAGCTGTTTGATTGTAATATGCACCTTAGTTGTAGTTTTCGTTACCAAATGAAGAGTTGTCGAAATCGCCATGTAAAATTGCTAATGCTAACCAGTAGCATGTACAGTGTACAGCATATCTATGGTAAATTAGTATTGCGCTAACACATTTTGAAGAGGGGAGTTTTAATTTTGAGCGCTTTCTATCTGGCATACTTGCTTAGTTGGCATGGAGAATTACATCATTATATAGAGGCAGTTCGCTACGAATTCGCTTGGTTGCCTGGCAAGTGTTTGATCCAGTGCCGAACAAAGGTATCGAAATATGATTTTACGTCAGTCGGTACTCTGTACTACCAACAGAATTTGGTCGGTGCCTATAAAGTACCGAATTCGGTACCCATCCCAGTGTTACCCTGCCACTTTGCGCAGTTCACTTCCTACAGTCTCTGTGCCATTGAGTACATTGAGATTGGAGTACACATTGAAGTCGGGTTTAGAACGTATGAAGTGTTTTAATAGCATTGGAAAGGTTTATAAATGTGCGTGGATTGTGTATAAAAAGATTAAATGCTTATAATAGACATTTCAATCATGAAATAATAACTTAACAGAAATGTACTTCCCACGGCGGATCCGGAACGTAACTCCTGCGATAATCGGGGGGGGGGGGAAACTGCAGTCGGTGTTTTCTTACCATTCTATTTTTTATGTACCGATACATCACAACAGAATGATACTTTTTCATATAGAACATTTCCTGTTTTTTAGCAAACATACCCCGACATTACTTATATTATTAACATGACACAGCATGTAATTTGTGTTTCGACATGGTCACGTTTACGATTCATCATCTGCTCTCTGTATCGTGTGCAGCGGAACAATCGTGTTTCATTTTGTGGAGTCATTTGGAGTCTTTCAATTCCTATTATTTTTTAAAGTAATTGTGGAGATTGCAATACAGTACGCTGCGCTGCATGCGTGTATGCATAGTACACGTGTGTGGATGAATTTGTGGCCCCCCCTCACACTCTGAAAAGCTAGATGTAGTGTATGGTTAAAAAGAAACAACGTCTGCATGGACTGGAATACAACGCTCATTGTTGTTGAAAAGATTTAGACGTCCATAATGCCAATAAATGTACAGATTTCCGCCTCCTCAGCCTTTTCGGGAAATCTAAAAATGATTAAAGGTGAACTGCGCTTTTTAGGAAAATTTGCCTATCATTCACAGTCCTTATTTGAGAAAAGAACACGTCTTTTTTTTAATGCATTCTAACTCATAAATAAACACTAGCAAAAGTCAGCGAACAATAGGAATCATTACGTCATTGTGTCTATTCGCCCATTAAGTGCTTTAAAAACTTCCAATGTTTTGTATGTATGTAGTTACAGGCACATTCATAGTAACATTTAATATTTACATAATTTGGTCATTTTAAGCATACAGCGGCGTATTCATTTCACAGACGCATCACATCGTTGGCTATTTCCCTCAACATCTACCACTAATCATGGCTGACTTCATGATAGCCAAAAAAGACTGCTTTAATGATCCAGAAACGTATATTTTTGAGCCTGAATATACAGAGTATGAGTTTTAGAAGCTGAGGGATGATAAGCAGATCCAGCTTTAGTGAATTATGTAACATGATGTAGCAGTATTGTTAAAATTGCTAAACAAGAAATACAACCTACGGGCATTATAAAACAAACACTTACTCTACAATGTCTGCTCTCACTGGGAGTGCCAACTGATGAGATGTTTTGAGATGTTTAAATCTTCCCGTTTATGTAAAGAATTGATCATAATCCTCAGGCAGGATTTAAATTTAAACTAAAAGAGCGTCTTGTGTCTTTCTCGCCATCTCCGAGTCTAAGTTAAATGTCAAAGTTGGCCAACTTCTCGATTTATGGCCACAACTTTGTACTATCTAAGTGAGAGGCATGATTTATAATCTAGAATGAACTTTTACCAACTCGTAAGCAATGCAAGCAGCTCAGTATCTCAAAAGCTGCATAAGCTATTTTGTTACTGCTTTGTGATTACGACGCCGCTAAAGGTAGTTCTTTAACGTTAGCGCCTATAATAGCAATGTCCCTAACTAATACTTGGTTCATATTCAGGTCGCGACATATAAAAATTGAGTATTGTTGGGGGATTTTGAATGTTTTTTTAGAGAGCTTTATGGGCGAATAGATCTTGCAATGACGTCATGACTCCTATTACTTCCATTGTTAGCTGACTTTTGCCCGCATTTATTTACAAGTTAGAATGCAATAAAAAAACAAAAAATGTGTTCTTGTCTCATCTAGGGATTGTGAATGATAGGCAAAATTCCAAAAAAAATGGCAGTTCTCTTTTAAGAGCTGGTCTTTACCAACCAGATTTCAGTTAATGTGAATTATTTATTGGAGCTTTTTTGTTGTAATGCATTTTGCAAAGGTTGCTGAAATTGTGGATATCGTGGAGACGGCAAAGGTTTACCAATTGGGGTCTACCCGGACAAACAAAGGATTACAATTACGGTAGGTAAACAAACACTGTGTTGGTATTAGTAATATAATATTCATCAACATGTTGCAGTGAGTACATGTCAGGTTTAAACGGTCCTTTATACGTTCCTCAGGCATGGCGGCGACACACGTGTTTTTAGGCTGGAGTACGTATCAAACCAGGAGTTCACAGAAAACGAGTTCATGAAGTGGAAAGAGGCAGTGAGTGCAGCAGCAGCAGCAGAAGCAGCAACAACGTTGGCACATCCTGGCGTTAATTCCTTCCGTGCTCTCCTTTGCAGATGATCATCGCAGGAATGCAAGTGCCGACGTTAGACGAGGTCACCAAAAAGGAGCAGTCCATTAAAGAAGCCATGAACTACAAGTTCAACGACAAAGACATTGAGGATGTCAGTGGCTTCGCTGCGCCTTTCCTTATCCACCGTGTGCTCGTAACTAAACCCTTCCGTCTCCCTGCAGATCGTCAAAGAGAAGGACCGATTCCGAAAAGCACCACCAAACTACGCTATGAAGAAAACTCAATTAATGAAAGACAAGGTAAAGAAAGGAGAGGTTTTAGATTGGAGGTAGTTTTGCAGCTCTTAGGGTACATTCACACTGCCGTGTACAAACCCCGTTTCCATATGAGTTGGGAAATTGTGTCAGATGTAAATATAAACGGAATACAATGATTGCAAAAAATTTTCAACCCATATTCAGTTGAATATGCTACAAAGACAACATATTTGATGTTCAAACTGATAAAAAAAAAAAAAAAATTTGCAAATAATCATTAACTTTAGAATTTGATGCCAGCAACACGTGACAAAGAAGTTGGGAAAGGTGGCAATAAATACCAATAAAGTTGAGGAATGCTCATCAAACACTTATTTGGAACATCCCACAGGTGAACAGGCAAATTGGGAACAGGTGGGTGCCATGATTGGGTATAAAATTAGATTCCATAAAATGCTCAGTCATTCACAAACAAGGATGGGGCGAGGGTCACCACTTTGTCAACAAATGCGTGAGCAAGTTGTTGAACAGTTTAAGAAAAACCTTTCTCAACCAGCTATTGCAAGGAATTTAGTGATTTCACCATCTACGGTCCGTAATATCTTTAAAGGGTTCCGAAAATCTGGAGAAGTCACTGCACGTAAGCAGCTAAGCCTGTGACCTTCGATCCCTCAGGCTGTACTGCATCAACAAGTGACATCAGTGTGTAAAGGATATCACCACATGGGCTCAGGAACACTTCAGAAACCCACTGTCAGTAACTACAGTTGGTCGCTACATCTGTAAGTGCAAGTTAAAACTGTACTATGCAAAGCCAAAGCCATTTATCAACAACACCCAGAAACGCCGCTGGCTTTGCTGGGCCCGAGCTCATCTAAGATGGACTGATGCAAAGTGGAAAAGTGTTCTGTGGTCTGACGAGTCCACATTTCAAATTTTTTTTGGAAACTGTGGATGTTGTGTCCTCCGGAACAAAGAGGAAAAGAACCGGATTGTTCTAAGCGCAAAGTTGAAAAGCCAGCATCTGGGATGGTATGGGGGTGTATTAGTGCCCAAGACATGGGTAACTTACACATCTGTGAAGGCACCATTACTGCTGAAAGGTACATACAGGTTTTGGAGCAACATATGTTGCCATCCAAGCAATGTTACCATGGACGCCCCTGCTTATTGCAGCAAGACAATGCCAAGCCACGTGTTACATCAACATGGCTTCATAGTAAAAGAGTGCGGGTACTAGACTGGCCTGCCTGTAGTCCAGACCTGTCTCCCATTGAAAATGTGTGGCGCATTATGAAGCCTAAAATACCACAACGGAGACCCCCGGACTGTTGAACAACTTAAGCTGTACATCAAGCAAGAATGGGAAAGAATTCCACCTGAGAAGCTTCAAAAATGTGTCTCCTCAGTTCCCAAATGTTTACTGAGTGTTGTTAAAAGGAAAGGCCATGTAACACAGTGGTGAACATGCCTTTTCCCAACTACTTTGGCACGTGTTGCAGCCATGAAATTCTAAGTTAATTATTATTTTCAAAAAAAAATAAAGTTTATGAGTTTGAACATCAAATATATTGTCTTTGTAGTGCATTCAATTGAATATGGGTTGAAAAGGATTTGCAAATCATTGTATTCCGTTTATATTTACATCCAACACAATTTCCCAACTCATATGGAAACAGGGTTTGTAGGATGTCCTTTTTTTTTTTTGTCAAATCCGATATTTTTATGTAGTCGTCGTTACAAAAAAATGAGATGTCTAATGTAAACGCATTCTTAGTGTACAAGGAAGTAAACATGGCTCCAATCTTAATAGGTCTGTCGTGGCACGTTAGTGGCAATTTCAAAGATTTTGTGCAATCAAAGACAACATTTTCTGAACCAAATTATTGCGAGTGGAAGATTAAAAGGAAGAGGGCATGAATTTTGGATCTCGCAGTTGGCGAGACATTTGTTTTGACGTCGCTTTGGATGCATATGCGATTTATATCCACATATGAAAGAGACCTGGATCGGATTCGAAAAATGTGCAATTGTACTGTTTACATTGACATGGGAAAATTCGATACAGGTGACATATTACAGTTGCTTTGTGCTCACGTTCCCACTAAAGGCCATGGCAGAGGAGAGTGGTGATGGTGACAAAGTGAAAGTCATCCAAGACGAGATGAACGAGCTGGAGGAGCGGGCAGAGGCCCTGGACAGACAGAGGACCAAAAACATCTCTGCCATCAGGTTTGGACGATCCTACTCCTAGAAGAATACCGTGTGCTTCTTTTTGTGAATCTGATGGAATTATTTCTCCATGCAGCTACATCAATCAGAGGAACAGAAGCTGGAACATAGTGGAATCTGAAAAGGCTCTTGTGGTAAGTGGCCTCATAATCGTCATGGAATGCAAACAAAATGCGTTCCTGTGACAACAGAAATAGATAAAGTGAGAGTACATGTCATGAAGAATGTCAAGGTGCTGAACTTTATAGTAACGCCCTCCTTCGTGTGTGATCTTGCAGGCCGAAGGACAAAATTCCAAAAACCAACAAATGGACCCTTTTACTCGAAGACAATGCAAACCCACCATGGTGTCGAATGTAAGCTTTTCTATCAATATGCATGCAACATTGCTGAATATACATTTTGGAGATACTGCATGGGTGTCTTTTTTTGGTTGAAGAGACTTTTTGAAAATATTTTTTTTATATTCGCCCGCAATTTTTTCATGAACCTAAATGTCTTTTAAACACTTTAACATTGCTCCAACTAGGGTTGTAATGATATGAAATTTTCATATCACGGTTATCGTGACCAAAATGACCACGATTATTACCGCAATATTGTTGAATGTGCTCAGAAAATACTTATATGCACACTAAAAACCTCTGACCGAGTAATTTTTTGAATAACTAAAATAAATAGACACACTGTTAGAAAAGCCACTATTTTGCATGTTTTGTGTCTTATGCTTTACTGATAGTGTTTTAAGTTAAATTTAATAAAGTACCATTGATTGTCACACACACACACTAGGTGTGATGAAATTTGTCCTCTGCTTGTTCACCCCCTGGGAGGTGAGGGGAGCAGTGGGCAGCAGCGGTGGCCGCGCCCGGGAATCATTTTTGGTGATTTAACCCCCAATTCCAACCCTTGATGCCGAGTGTCAAGCAGGGAGGTAATGGGTCCCATTTTTATAGTCTTTGGTATGACTCGGCCGGGGTTTGAACTCACAACCTACCGCTCTCAGGGCGGACACTCTAACCACTAGGCCACTGAGCAGGGTCAATTTTAGTCTTAGTATTTTATCTGTTTTAATGGCTAAGCATTTATTGTTTTAAATATTGCTTTGTACTGTAGCACATTTAAGATTTATTTAAATGACAATTGCCTAACAAAAAAAAACTATTATTCCCATCCATCCATCCATTTTCTACCGCTTGTCCTACTCGAGGTCACGGGGGGCGGGAGTCTATGCCAGCTGCATTCGGGCGGAAGGCAGGGTACACCTCGGACAAGTCACCACCTCATTTATTATTTATTATTCCTGGCGGGCATTGCGGCGTCCTATTCTGTTCAGTGGTCCTTTAATTGCACCGTAAAACCCCTTGTCTCGTATTCTGAGTGTAGAACGATCACTCTGTCTGATAAGAGCACAGCTTATAGGTGGTTCAATGTGCACAATTGAATATCTTAGTTGCTCAGACAGTAACGTATTTAAGTTTAGATTAGGGTATGTCGTTTCTGAATGGGGAAAGACGTTAATGTCTCTTTTTTTAATGTTAGCATTTAAGATAGCGAGCTATCACCTGTCAGTCCGTGAGTTCCGTTTTCTCGATGACACGTAAATCTATGATTTTGTGTACTACTGCGTAGCCGGAAGTGGGGCAGTAAAAGGTCGACTCCGATTGGCTGTTCCGCCGTGTCTTTTTTATGCTTTGCAGCGGCACCTTAATGAATGTTCTAGCGCGTGTGTGTCATAATTACGACGGTCGGCTGGATAAAAAAGTACTGATACAGTGTTTCCCATAAACTGCCAAGATACCTGTGGCGATGGGGGCGTGGCTATGGGCGTGGTCACCATGACATCATCGAGTAATTTGCATAGTTTACTACAATGATATGATTTTCTCTAAAAAGGCTCAAAAAATGTATACTTACTAATTGATAATAACAGTTTTGTTTTAAACGTCCATCCATCCATCCATCCATTTTACAATATAATTACAACACTTTATGTACATATTTATATACAGATTTGAACAATAAATTATTCACTGAAATATATTTATTAGTTGTGGTTCTTACAAAAAATATATCTTATAAAATATAAAAGCTAAAATGTCTCTTAAAGCTCTGCCCCTTTAATTAGTGCATACTAAATAGTTTAACTTTAGCCTACTACTACAACCATATTATTTACCAGCAACATAAAGTGAAACAGAGGCAGAGGTGTCCTGCCACAGTCAGTAACAAATAAACAGAAAACAGTAGTGGTCAAATACAAATAAGGCAACAAGAGAAGTATCCTACACTTCTCTTTTGTAAAGTAAATCTGAACAACCTATATGGGCATCTACATCAACTATATGATTTGCCTGAGAAGCTGGACAGGACAAAAAAAAAAAAAAATTTTTTTTTAAAATTTGTGGCGGACGTAATTCTTTTGTGGCCGGCCGCCACAAATAAATGAATGTGTGGGAAACACTGTGATAGCAGTATCATTAGTCCAGAATTTTCATGGTCCACTTGGACTGACCCAATTAGGAACTGATACATAAAAATACCAGTACTCCGTATACATCCATAATTGTGTGGCTAATTAATTTTGGAAATAAAACTTGGTTATAAGTGTGTATGAGTACTTTTTGAGCACTTTCAACAATATTGTGTTATGATAGTCATGATATTACCTTTTCTTATAGTTACATCCCTACCTAGAAGTAAGTTTAGGACCAGTTTAATATAAAATACAATTTCATACAATATATACTAGGGGTTCCCCACTCTCTCTCGCATACATTTTTCTGAGGGGCGGTCCTTGGAAAAGTTTGAAAGACCCCTGCTTAAGGATTTATCATCAACATGCTTGCCTGTGCTTCAAGGCCAGAGATCCGTCGGTCCATGCAGCTATTCTCGCTCATCTGAACCAGAAGTACGGCTCTGGCTCCTCGCCCGATGCTTCTGCTCTGGATAAGAGCAAACAGGTGAGAGTAGGTTTTGGCATTTTTAAAGTACCACTTCCATTTGATCCACAATCCTCTCCACGTTTGTCACAGGATTTGACAGACGCCAAGGACAAAGACGCACCCAAGCCAACCACTGACCTCTCAGAAGACTTGTTTAAAGTTCATGATTTTGATGTGAAGATAGACCTCCAAGTTCCCAATTCAGGTGAGCTGATCCTCGTTGTGGTCTTCTGCTGGCTCCAAATGGATGCAGCATTAGATCTGTCATATAGTACAGGGTTTCCCCTACATTTACCGGTAATTGATCGTGACAATCCAAAATGAAAGTTGCCACGGCCTAAAAATGAAGTATTTTTAACATGAAAACCAATTAAAGTGATATAATAATGTAATATATAATATAATAATGTAGCACCCAGAAGAGGTCACACAAAGTCTTTTTAACTTTTATTGTGAATCTTTTGCTAACAACCGGCCCAATTACAGCACGTATTCCTTCCCGTGCACACACTTCCTTCTTTGTGCTTCACTCCTTGATATACAACAACACTTCCTCATTCTCTCTGCCAATCTCCTTTTAAGGCACGCCGTGCTGTGTTCATGATCATAGGAACAATGGAAATCTATAACAGACATGAATATTATCACCAGCAGGTCGTTACAGTAAGAATGGATGTAATGGATGTACGATGCCTCCAGAAAGTATTCACAGTGCTTCACTTTTTCCACATATTGTAATAGTACAGCCTTATTCCAAAATGGAATGAATATTTTTTTTCTTCAATCTTCTACACACAAAACACCCCATAATGACAATTTTAAAACTTTTTTTTTTAATTGCAAATTTATCAAAACTAAAAAATCACATTAGTCAGGCCTGGCCAAATTATTATTATTACGGTAATCTACGCTACAGCAGCTCGAGCATATTATATATATATATATTAGGTTTGTAACGGTACGTGTATTTGTATTGAACCGTTTCGGTACGGGGGTTTCGGTTCGGTTCGGAGGTGTACCGAACGAGTTTCCACACGGACATATTAAGTAGCGTAATGCACGTTTTGTAAACAATGCACACCGAGGCACAACACACGGCATGCTAGCAGCTAACGGGCTACGATAGACTGACCATACGTCCTCTTTTCACCGGACATGTCCTCTTTTGCGGAGCTGTCAGGGCGGAGTTTCTTAAATGCCTCAAATGTCCGGCATTTTAAGTTAGGGTTGCTTGTATTTTCAATGTACGTTCAGGGTTAAGAAGGGGTTAAAAACAAAATAAATTGTGCACGCAGCAGAATTCTTGAGGGAGGGGCAGAGACCGAGAGAGCGAGAGAGTTATGATAAACGCGCATGCGTCGCCAGGCTCTGCTTTTTATCCATAGATTTATCAGATTACATTTTTTATTATCTATAGCAGGGGTGTCAAAAGTGCCATTTGCGGCCCACAGCTAATGTTTTAAAGGCCCACGGCACATTCTAAAAATACCATTAAAATAAACAAAAACATAACAAAAGTGAAATAAAAAAGCTTATAGGTTAAATGTAATTTAGAAAAAGTTGCAATGTTGACTAACAAAACAAAGCTGTTTTTTCTTTCTTTCAAACTGTCATTGCTCAAAACATAATATTGAATCAAAATCAATGTTATTATGAATTATTGACCTATCCAAGGTTCCGATTACTTCACATCAAATATTCCACGAAGAAAAATATTTTTGGTGGAAGATTTTGCAAATTTGGTAAAAAAATAACCCAAAAATTTATATTTTGTTGTTTTCTTACTGTACCGAAAATGAACCGAACCGTGACCTCTAAACCGAGGTACGTACCGAACCGAAATTTATTTACCGAGGTACGTACCAAACCGAAATTTTTGTGTACCGTTACACCCGTTATATATATATATATATATATATATATATATATATATATATATATATATATATATATATATATATATATATATATATATATATATATATATATATATATATATATATATATATATATATATATATATATATATATATATATATAACGGGTGTAACGGTACACAAAAATTTCGGTATATATATATATATATAATAGATAGATCTCAGCAACAGAAGTAAAGAGTCTCCAAACGTGAGAACAGTCTACAAAAACAATAATTCTAATAATAATGAAAAAGTCACTTAAGGGTTGGAGAAAGTTGGAGAAGTCTCTAGAAACTTGAAAAATTAGAAACAAAAATACATTGTACAATAAGCCGCAACAATTAAAAATCTAGCAATACAATATAATATGTCAAAGAGGCCACGCCCCCATCGCCACAGATATAATGGCAATCTGGGGGAAACCTTGAAGCAAGTACCAATCCCTTTGAGACACTTGTGATTTAGGGCTATATAAATAAACATTGATTGATTGATCAATGCTTTAACATTTGCCCACCCTGTGCAGAAGCCAAGTCTCTGTCCGTCAGCTCCAACGCTCTGCCAGTGAAAGATGGCGCCCCCCGCAGGTCCCTTAACCTGGAGGACTACAAGAAAAGGAGGGGGCTCATCTGACCACAACAACACCATAGAAGAAAACCACACTGCATGAGGAGGAACAGGCTGTGAAAGAACGTGTGTGCATTTGTGCGACTGTGTGTGTGTGTGACTGTGTGTGTGTGTGTGTGTGTGTGTGTGTGTGTGTGTGTGTGTGTGTGTGTGTGTGTGTGTGTGTGTGTGTGTCTCAATACAATGGACTTTTTATCTGAACATAGGACATACTGATCAAGCATCAATTTTCTCAAAGGAAACACAATATTTGTCTTTTTTCAGCATTTTTTTTTCCTTCTGCAGTCAACTTTTTTTTTTATTGGATTCCGCACTGATGGAATATGGCCCTGAACAAGGATACTATGCTACATTGTTAATGTATTGTTACTGGACACGTCATGGCTTTGACCAGCGGTGAATATTCATTTAAATCTACTCACCCCAATCCTCCTTACTGTCCATTCTCTGCAAACCCAGCTCTAATGTCCCAAGAGACCTTAACGGAATTAATTACATGTACTTGGAAAAGAATGTTTGGTACATATCACGGTTATCTGTCTCTTACTAAGGCGCTGAAACTTGGCAGATTGCAGAAGAAAGGTGATTTCCCTTTTTTCAATGGATGTTGCTTCATTCCTATTGTGTATTTCTCCTTTTAGGTTTGTTAAGGATAAAAAAACACCCATGTCCTTAAAAACCCAGAGCAGATTCTATTTGTTATTGTCAATAGTCAGTTCCTGTATTGATGTGGCATGCCATGTAAATAAGCATTTTGGAGTGAGTGCAGGAAAAAAATAAAGAGGCACTGTTTCATATATTTTGCTGTCTGCATTTAATATACATTAACAGTGTTGGGACTAACGCGTTACTGTAACGCCGTTAGTTTCGGCGGTAACTAGTAATCTAACGCGTTATTTTTTATATTCAGTAACTCAGTTACTGTTACTACATGATGCGTTACTGCGTTATTTTACGTTATTTTTTATGTAGTATCGGCTAGAAACAGAAGATTTGAGTGTGTTTTATTGGAGCGCTGCAGTGTCGTCCTTCTGATTCTTCTTGTGTCACAAGCCGGAGATGCGCTCTGGGTGTGGGTGGGGAGGGGAGGGCGGGGCGTGTCTGTGGAGCTGCAGTCCAGTCACTCATCGGCTCTGTCTGCGACCCGAGTGTTTTAACATGGAGATATTCTCACTTCTTTTTTTTGTCGAGCACAAAGAAAATAACATTTTAGTTAAATGTAAGTTGTGTCTTGGATCAAAGATCCCGTCTACTGCCCAAAACAACAATTCAAATCTGCCTGGTTAGGCTTTGTGTATGTCATGTGTGCCTCCCTTAGGTGAAGCCAGGTTTACAGCTATGTTGTTGTTATGCTGTTTGTTACTTATGTATGTTATGTTGCAGCTATTTAAAACAGTTTTGTCAATTTGTTCTGGCCTGAAACAAATTGGCCCTTTGAAACATATCTTTGTCTTTGTTTGTAGACCACGTTGCTTAGCAGAGTTCAGTGATGCAAATGCATGTCAAGTTGATCAACAGATTGTATTATTCTCCAGTGCAATAACAGTACTGAAATGAAGGCTAAAAGGTAGGGCTGTGAATCTTTCGGTGTCCCACGATTCAATTCAATATCGATTCTTGGGGTCACGATTCGATTCAAAATCGATTTTTTTTTTTTCAATTCAACACTATTCTAAAACGATTTTTCCCCGATTCAAAACGATTCTCTATTCATTCAATACATAGGATTTCAGCAGGATCTACCCCAGTCTGCTGACATGCAAGCAGAGTAGTAGATTTTTGTAAAAAGCTTTTATAATTGTAAAGGACAATGTTTTATCAACTGATTGCAATAATGTAAATTTGTTTTAAATATTAAATGAACCAAAAATATGACTTATTTTATCTTTGTGAACATATTGGACACAGTGTGTTGTCAAGCTTATGAGATGCGATGCAAGTGTAAGCCACTGTGACACTTGTTCGTTTTTTTTAAATTATAAATGTCTAATGATAATGTCAATGAGGGATTTTTAATCACTGTTATGTTGAAATTGTAACTAATATTGATACTGTTGTTGATAATATTCATTTTTGTTTCACTACTTTTGGTTTGTTTGTCGTGTTTGTGTCTCCTCTCAATTGCTCTGTTTACTGCGGTTCTAAGTGTTGCTGGGTCGGGTTTGGTTTTGGAATTGGATTGCATAGTTGTAGTATTGTTTTGTTAGATTGATTAATTAAAAAAAAAAAAATATATATAGATTTTTAAAAAATTAGAATCGATTCGGAATCGCACCACATGAGAATCGTGATTCGAATTCGAATCGATTTTTTTCCCACACACCTACTAAAAGGGCATTAATGGGAGCTTTTTTTAAAAAAAGAAAAGTAACTAGTTTCTTTTCTCAGTCACGCATTACTTTTTGGTGTAAGTAACAGTAACAGTTACTTTTGAAATAAAGTAACTAGTTACTGGTTTTCAGTAACTAACCCAACACTGTACATTACACCCCTCAAGAAATGTTGTATAAAGGATTAATTATTTTTGTTTTTAAATTATTAGTAAAAAAAATAATGCTGTGATTACAGTAAAAACTTAACTTTGCATCTTGACTTTTACCGATGGATTCTCAATTCATATTTTGATCAGGCACATTTGTGGCCACACTGTTTAGGGGTCCTCGCAGGCTGGTATTATTTCCTGGTCCACGTATAGCGAAGACTGTTGCTATTTTGATTTGGAGTAATCTTAGGATGATATTTGTCAGTCTCTACTCAAAACGTTCCACTCGCTTCTTCACCACTTCCACATGAAAGGTAGCGTGGTTCCCGGGGGGGCGTATTGACGTGAAGGCATTGATTTAAGAAGGTAAGATGGAGCAAGTGTTGTTAGCTTACCTGAGTTGGATCAGCTCGCCCTGTTAGATTGAGCTGATATAAACCACCCACTTGTCACACTTTTCTTTATTATTACTCGATTTAAGAGCCTGGGGGGTTAATAAAGCGGTGTTTCGGGGGCAATTTTCCAGAAAAAGTTTTGCCTGCAGTAAACCACAGAGAGCTATGACGTGTCTTAATAATTTAGCATGCTAGCTCAGCGTTCGTAGCCCTTCTGCAAAGTCATTTTTATAAAAAAAAAAAAGCGCAATATAAACATACGGTGTGTACCATGTACCATGTTGTACGTATTTATTTCAGACATGTTTTAAAAAAAGTAGGTTGGTAGAGTGGCCGTGCCAGCAACTTGAGGGTTCCAGGATCGATTCCCGCTTCCGCCATCCTAGTCACTGCCGTTGTGTCATTGGGCAAGACACTTTACCCGCCTGCTCCCAGTGTCACCCACACTGGTTTGAATGTAACTTAGATATTGGGTTTCACTATGTAAAGTGCTTTGAGTCACTAGAGAAAAGCGCTATATAAACATAATTCCCTTTACTTCACAGGGATGTTTCGAAAATGTGTAGTCGCAATGTTTACATCACATGTTTACGGTTTCACGTTTGTACATGTCCGAAAAGGAGTAGGAAGAAGCAGAGCTTAATCCTTTCAATCAATCAATCAATGTTTATTTATATAGCCCTAAATCACAAGTGTCTCAAAGGGCTGCACAAGCCACAACGACATCCTCGGTTCAGATCCCACATCAGGGCAAGGAAAAACTCAACCCAGTGGGATGACAATGAGAAACCTTGGAGAGGAGCGCAGATGTGGGTGACCCCCCCGGACCCCCACCCCCTCTAGGGCAACCGGTGCAATGGACGTCGAGTGGGTCTAGCATAATATTGTGAAAGTCCAGTTAGGGCTGAGCGATACGGCCTTGTTTTAATATCTCAATATTTTTAGGCCATATCGCGATACACGATATATATCTCGATATTTTGCCTTAACCTTGAATGAACACTTGATGCATATAATCACAGCAGTATGATGATTCTATGTGTCTATATTAAAACATTCTTGTTCATACTTCATTAATATATGCTCATTTTAAACTTTCAGGCAGAGAAGGAAATCACAACTAAGTCAATTGACCAAAACTGTATTTATTAAACAATTATTAAGCAGTGGCACAAACATTCATGTCATTTCCAAAACAGAAAGTGCAAGATTGTCAGAGACATTTTAAAACAAGCTATTAGTGCACTTTTGTGCATGATGTCACTAAGATGACTTATCAAAACAACACTAAATTAAAGTGCACTTTTTGTACAGAACACCACTACAATAGTTTAAAAACATGATGTCACACAAGATATTTCAATAAGTGTCAAATAATAGCATAATAGGAAATCAAATTGTGTTCGTCCTTCGGACATTATCTCCTTTTGTTGTCGACTCTTTTTTTCATACGGTGTTGATCTGGAAATGTTTGCCTCTGCATTTTGATGTTGTGGCACCGAACGGAGATGTTGACATGCGGAGTAAGCACTCTTCATTCTCTAGCAGGTGACTTTTCAAATTATGCTACATATTAGCAGTAATGCTACTTTTTGTAGAAACGCTTTTGCCCCACACTTGACAAATGACGGTTGTCTGTTCGACATATTCCCACTTGAAGCCAAACCACCGCCAGACAATGGACCCCCTGCTGTTTTTCTTGGGAATTAATTCTTCCTTCATTTGTTACCAGATTCGCATCTTCTTTCTCTCGTATTACCACTCGCATCACAGCTAACGTTACCCATGCCTCTACCTCTCTGCTCCGCGAGGGCGTATACGTATGTGACGTATGACGTGACAGTATGTGACGTATGTAGAAGGTGGGCTTGCCGTCTGTGAGAAGAAGACACAAGAAGGAGTGGGAAGAGCCTGTCGTGTAATGCCAGCAGCTAAAAGCAACTGCTTGAGAACGTATACTCGAATATCACGATATAGTCATTTTCTATATCGCACAGAGACAAACCCGCGATATATCGCGTATATCGATATATCGCCCAGCCCTACAATCAATGTTTATTTATATATCCCTAAATCACAAGTGTCTGAAAGGGCTGCACGAGCCACAACGACATCCTCGGTTCAGATCCCACATCAGGGCAAGGAAAAACTCAACCCAGTGGGATGACAAAGAGAAACCTTGGAGAGGGCCGCAGATGTGGGTGACCCCCCGCCCCCTCTAGGGAAACCGGTGCAATGGACGTCGAGTGGGTCTAGCATAATATTGTGAAAGTCCAGTCCATAGTGGATCTAACATAAGAGTGAGAGTCCAGTCCATAGTGGATCTAACATAATAGTGAGAGTCCAGTCCATAGTGGATCTAACATAATAGTGAGAGTCCAGTCCGTAGTGGATCTAACATAATAGCACTCTTGATGTGTGACTCAAAAATCCTTTCTTTCTTTCTTTAGTTTATTTCGAACATGAACACACTTACAGCATAATACATCCCACATAATTTCATATCATATCACTTTAGATCATGTCCGAAAAGGAGTAGGAAGAAGCAAAGCTTATTTATTCCTCCCCCTTTCCCACTTCAGAGCGTTTACAAATATACACTACCGTTCAAAAGTTTGGGGTCACATTGAAATGTCCTTATTTTTGAAGGAAAAGCACTGTACTTTTCAATGAAGATAACTTTAAACTAGTCTTAACTTTAAAGAAATACACTCTATACATTGCTAATGTGGTAAATGACTATTCTAGCTGCAAATGTCTGGTTTTTGGTGCAACATCTACATAGGTGTATAGAGGCCCATTTCCAGCAACTATCACTCCAGTGTTCTAATGGTACAATGTGTTTGCTCATTGGCTCAGAAGGCTAATTGATGATTAGAAAACCCTTGTGCAATCATGTTCACACATCTGAAAACAGTTTAGCTCGTTACAGAAGCTACAAAACTGACCTTCCTTTGAGCAGATTGAGTTTCTGGAGCATCACATTTGTGGGGTCAATTAAACGCTCAAAATGGCCAGAAAAAGAGAACTTTCATCTGAAACTTGACAGTCTATTCTTGTTCTTAGAAATGAAGGCTATTCCACAAAATATTTTGGGTGACCCCAAACTTTTGAACGGTAGTGTATACATTCATTTACTGCCTTTTTTTTTAATAGTAAAATGAGATCCGTGAATGAGTAATACAACAGTTTTGTAATATATAATTAAGTCAGTCATTATTAACATACTGAGATGAAGAATATCTTATTTTCAAAAAGGTTGAAAGTATTTCTCATAATTCTTCTTCTTTGTACTTTGTAAGCACTATTCATTTGAACAACCTCTTAAACTGGATCGTATCAGTACAATGTTTAACTTCTTTACTTAATCCATTCCATAATTGAATTCCACATACTGATATGCTAAAGGTTCTAAGTGTTGCACGTGCATACAAATGTTTTAAATTAGATTTTCCTCTAAGGTTATATTTATCCTCTTTAGTTGAGAAGTTTTGTTGTACATTATTTGGTAGCAGGTTATAGTTTGCTTTGTACATCATTTTAGCTGTTTGCAATTTTACCAAATCATCGAACTTTAATATTTTTGACTAAATAAATAAAGTGTTTGTATGTTCTCTATATCCAACATTACGTATTATTATAATTGATCTTTTTTGTAACACGGTTACCCCTTTTCTGTGTAGAAATAATTTGTATCACAGTTGTTTGCTTTCTTCTCAATCTTTAACAATTTATGCTGGACAATTAATCGAATTTCGATTTCGATTATGACTTGTCACCATTGTGAAAGTATAATAATCGAACTAAAACGATTAATCGGCCGCGCAACGTGCATGCAAATTCCGGAGCTTGTGGCGGTGAAACGGCAATCTAATTTTCAGTGAATGTATAGGATAGACAAATATAAGCCTTGGCTTCAGCCTATTCCTTTTTCGGTCATTCTTATGCTTTTTGTGTGTGTATGTGTATGATTGTTAATATGTATAATCTGTGCTGTTAAATTGATCACACAAAATGGTCAATTATATGACGGAAATAAACTCATTTCATTTCAAACGGATGACTGAATCGAGTGGGAAAAAAAGAGAATGTCCACTAGAATTTGGGATTTCACCATGGTTGCTACTTTTTATTTGACACAGTGACTTTAATTTCCTGAGAGGAAGACTGGTCAGACGCAACAATATATATATATATATATATATATATATATATATATATATATATATATATATATATATATATATATATATATATATATATATATATATATATATATATATATATATATATATATATAAGGGCTGCAACAACTAATCGATTAAAATCGATTATAAAAATAGTTGGCGATTAATTTAGTCATCGATTTGTTGGATCTATGCTATGCGCATGCGCAGAGGCAATTTTTTTTATTTTCTTTTGTTTTATTTTTTTTATAAACCTTTATTTATAAACTGCAACATGTACAAACAACTGAGAAACAATAATCAAAATAAGTATGGTGCCAATATGCTGTTTTTTTTCAATAAAATACTGGAAAGGATAGAAATGTAGTTTGTCTCTTTTATCCGATTATTAATTGATTAATCGAAGTAATAATCGACAGATTAATCGATTATCAAATGAATCGTTAGTTGCAGCCCTAATATATATATATATATATATATATATATATATATATGTATATATATATATATATGTATATATATATATATATATATATATATATATATATATATATATATATATATATATATATATATGTATATATATATATATATATATATATATATATGTGTATATATATATATATATATATATATATATATATATATATGTGTGTATATATATATATATACTGTGTATGTATATATACTGTGTATGTATATATATATATATATATATATATATATATATATATATACATACACAGTATATATACATACACAGTATATATATATATATACACATATATATATATATATATATATATATATATATATATATATATATATATATATATATATATATATATATATATATATATATATACTGTGTATGTATATATGTGTATGTATATACTGTGTATATATATATTTATATATATAGAGAGAGAGAGATATACCGGCCCCCAGACACATTTTTTTCTCTAAATTTGGCCCCCCCGACTCAAAATAATTGCCCAAGCCAGACTTAGGTGATCTTTCATCGGCTTGTGTGCCGGTAGTGCCTTCTCCGTCGCTGTAATAAAAGTCCGCTGTGGCATCTTTTACAGTCTCATCTCAATTAAAGACTTACCGCGGAACAAAGCACCCTTCGCTGATAAAATCCTTGAACTGAGGGTGCCGCAAGCCGGAGGCTAACTCGCTAAAATGCTGCCTGTATAACTCGTCTAGCAACCCGAAGCTATACAGAAAGACTGTGAGAGTTTGCAGACATTTGAAGCGTTTCTGATTACACAAAGGGATCTCTAAGACAGGCTGACACAGCTCTGAGGTACAAACTCTGTTTCCATATGAGTTGGGAAATTGTGTTAGATGTAAATATAAACGGAATACAATGATTTGCAAATCCCTTTAACCCATATTCAGTTGAATGCACTACAAAGACAAGATATTTGATGTTCAAACTCATAAACTTTTTTTTTTTTTGGCAAATAATAATTAACTTAGAATTTCATGGCTGCAACACGTGCCAAAGTAGTTGGGAAAGGGCATGTTCACCACTGTGTTACATGGCCTTTCCTTTTAACAACACTCAGTAAACGTTTGGGAACTGAGGAGACACATTTTTGAAGCTTCTCAGGTGGAATTCTTTCCCATTCTTGCTTGATGTACAGCTAAAGTTGTTCAACAGTCCGGGGGTCTCCGTTGTGGTATTTTAGGCTTCATAATGCGCCACACATTTTCGATGGGAGACAGGTCTGGACTACAGGCAGGCCAGTCTAGTACCCGCACTCTTTTACTATGAAGCCACGTTGATGTAACACGTGGCTTGGCATTGTCTTGCTGAAATAAGCAGGGGCGTCCATGGTAACGTTGCTTGGATAGCAACATATGTTGCTCCAAAACCTGTATGTACCTTTCAGCATTAATGGCGCCTTCACAGATGTGTAAGTTACCCATGTCTTGGGCACTAATACACCCCCATACCATCACAGATGCTGGCTTTTCAACTTTGCGCCTATAACAATCCGGATGGTTCTTTTCCTCTTTGGTCCGGAGGACACGATGTCCACAGTTTCCAAAACCAATTTGAAATGTGGACTCGCCAAACCACAGAACACTTTTCCACTTTGTATCAGTCCATCTTAGATGAGCTCAGGCCCAGCGAAGCCGACAGCGTTTCTGGGTGTTGTTGATAAAACTGTTTTCGCCTTGCATAGGAGAGTTTTAACTTGCACTTACAGATGTAGCGACCAACTGTAGTTACTGACAGTGGGTTTCTGAAGTGTTCCTGAGCCCATGTGGTGATATCCTTTACACACTGATGTCGCTTGTTGATGCAGTACAGTCTGAGGGATCGAAGGTCACGGGTTTAGCTGCTTACGTGCAGTGATTTCTCCAGATTGTCTGAACCCTTTGATGATATTACGGACCGTAGATCAATCAATCAATCAATCAATGTTTATTTATATAGCCCTAAATCACAAGTGTCTCAAAGGGCTGTACAAGCCACAACGACATCCTCGGTACAGAGCCCACATACGGGCAAGGAAAACTCACCCCAGTGGGACGTCAATGTGAATGACTATGAGAAACCTTGGAGAGGACTGCATATGTGGGTAACGCCCCCCACCCCCTCTAGATGGTGAAATCCCTAAATTCCTTGCAATAGCTGGTTGAGAAAGGTTTTTCTTGAACTGTTCAACAATTTGCTCACGCATTTGTTGACAAAGTGGTGACCCTCGCCCCATCATTGTTTGTGAATGACTGAGCATTTCATGGTATCTACTTTTATACCCAATCATGGCACCCACCTGTTCCCAATTAGCCTGTTCACCTGTGGGATGTTCCAAATAAGTGTTTGATGAGCATTCCTCAACTTTATCAGTATTTATTGCCACCTTTCCCAACTTCCTTGTCACGTGTTGCTGGCATCAAATTCTAAAGTTAATGATTATTTGCAAAAAAAAAAAAAGTTTATCAGTTTGAACATCAAATATGTTGTCTTTGTAGCATATTCAACTGAATATGGGTTGAAAATGATTTGCAAATCATTGTATTCCGTTTATATTTACATCTAACACAATTTCCCAACTCATATGGAAACGGGGTTTGTAGAACATGTGTGGAAATGAACAAGTCAGAAGTGCCGCTCGCAGTCAAAGCTCTTCGAAATGGCTGCACCCATGTGTACAGGATGTAAACAGGATGTGACATAGGGGGCCCCACCTCTTCAAACCGATGGCTTCAAGCAGCATGCAAAGGAAGCGTTCGTACGAGGAGACATGGTTCGCACACAGCGGTATATTTGGCAGGATATAAACGTCCGTAAACCGAAAATTACGGAAATGGAGACGTTTTAAAGGCCTACTGAAAGCCACTACTATCGACCACGCAGTCTGATAGTTTATATATCAATGATGAAATCTTAACATTGCAACACATGCCAATACGGCCGGGTTAACTTATAAAGTGCAATTTAAAATTTCCCGCTAAACTTCCGGTTGAAAAAGCCTTCGGAGGATGACGTATGCGTGTGACGTAGCCCGGGGAACAGAGGTATGCCTTCCCCATTGAATACAATACAAAAAAGCTCTGTTTTCATTTCATAATTCCACAGTATTCTGGACATCTGTGTTGGTGAATCTTTTGCAATTTGTTTAATGAACAATGGAGGCTGCAAAGAAGAACGTTGTAGGTGGGATCGGTGTATTAGCGGCTGGCTGTAGAAACACAACAAGGACTACTTACTTGGATAGCAGACGCCTAGCCGATGCTAGCAGACCCACCGCACGGATGATCGGGTGAAGTCCTTCGTCGCGCCGTCGATCGTTGGAACACAGGTGAGCACGGGTGTTGATGAGCAGAGCAGATGAGGGCTGGCTGGCGTAGGTGGAGCGCTAATGTTTTTATCATAGGTCTGTGAGGTCCGGTTGCTAAGTTAGCCTTAGCGTCGTTAGCAACAGCATTGTTAAGCTTTGCCAGGCTGAGCTCTATTAACCGTGTAGTTACATGGACATGATTTAATAGTATTGTTGATCTTCTGTCTATCCTTCCAGTCAGGGATGTATTTATTTTGTTTCTATCTGCATTTGAGACAGATGCTATCACCTTAGCTCATGCTAAAGAGCTTCGTCGATGTATTGTCGTGGAGATAAAAGGCACTGTGATGTGAATGTCCATTTCGCGTTCTCGACTCTCATTTTCAAGAGGATATAGTATCCGAGGTGGTTTAAAATACAAATCCGTGATCCACAATAGAAAAAGGAGAGAGTGTGGAATCCAATGAGCCAGCTTGTACCTAAGTTACGGTCAGAGCGAAAAAAAAAATGTATTTCACTGCATTCTAGTCCGTCACTCTAACGTTCCTCATCCACAAATCTTTCATCCTCGCTCAAATTAATGGGGTAATCGTCGCTTTCTCGGTCCGAATAGCTCTAGCTGCGTTGAAAACAATAGGAAAATATGAGGGAGTGAACAACTGACAACGTCACGCTACTTCCGGTAGGGGCAAGGTTTTTTTAAATCTGAGACCAAAAGTTGCGAACTTTATCGACATTGTTCTATACTAAATCCTTTCAGCAAAAATATGGCAATATCGCAAAATGATCAAGTATGACACATAGAATGGATCTGCTATCCCCCTTTAAATAAAAAAAATGTCATTTCAGTAGGCCTTTAAATCGAGGTTTCACTGTATTATTCTAACTCACCTTTTTTTGTAACAGTAAATGAAGTGTATTTTTGTGGTTATTCACCCATATTTTCTACGCAAACGTTAATCTGTTATTTTTGAGTCGTTTTCTCTTTTTCTTTCTATTAGAGTGCAACATGTCTTGGTTGGCCGAGTTTGCTGGCAGAGCCGAAGACTTCCTAAATAAAGTGGACCAGGGAGCTGCGACTGCCTTGACCACAAATGAGGCAAGAAAATCCCACCTCACTTCATTCTACGAAGGAGACGCAGCAGTCCAATCTGAATACAAAACAGAAGGCACCAGTGGTGCTTCTCACCATGCATCAAGCTACATCTCTTCAGCAGCAGGCCACATAAAGAAATCCAGTTCTGCTCCAATGACTGCTTCGGTCAGCATGTCCAGCACCCTCTCTGGCAAGGAGGCACCCAGTGGCACGTCAAACCCCGCCAAGGCTGCCTCCTCCTCTGGCTTTGTGAGGCGCAAGAAGAGCCAGCATGATGTGGATGATGATATGCTCTTTGACTTTCTAAACAGCTCAGAGCTGCCAGTCGGCGCCAGGCGCGACTCGAGCAGGGACGCGGTCAAAGCGGCAGGACCGAGCCAGGTCATGGAGGCTAAAAACCCCAGTCCTCCTCTCGCCGTCCCCTCTCTCCCGTCAACGCCCCCCTCCACCAGAGGAGGGTCCCGGGCCTCGAGCATCAGCTCGCTGTCTGCTCACAGCATGAAAGCATCAGAGGAGTGCTCTGCTAAAGACCAGAGCCAAGGTATGTAATCCTCTCTCGCTTTGTTGTAACACTCATTTTGAACCCAAAAGTACCTAAAGAAAATGTGTACCGGGTATCGATTGTCAGGTACAGGGAATTGGTAGTGTATCAGTTCAAATGTGAAAGGTACCTATCCCTAATGCAACTGTAACTAAATTATAGTACATAAATAGTTGCAGAGTTTCCCATAAACTGCCAAGATACCTGTGGTGGCGGGGGTGTGGCTATGGGCGTGGTCACCATGACATCATCGAGTAATTTGCATAATTTACTACAATGATATGATTTTCTCTAAAAAGGCTCAAAAAATGTATACTTACTAATTAATAATAACAGTTTTGTTTTAAACGTCCATCCATCTATCCATCCATCCATCCATTTTACAATATAATTACAACACTTTATGTACATATTTATATACAGATTTGAACAATAAGTTATTCACTGAAATATATTTATTAATTGTGGTTCTTACAAAAAATATATCTTATAAAATATAAAAGCTAAAATGTCTCTTAAAGCTCTGCCCCTTTACTTAGTGCATACTAAATAATTTAACTTTAGCCTACTACTACAACCATATTATTTACCAGCAACATAAAGTGAAACAGAGGCAGAGGTGTCCTGCCACAGTCAGTAACAAATAAACAGAAAACAGTAGTGGTCAAATACAAATAAGGCAACAAGAGAAGTATCCTACACTTCTCTTTTGTAAAGTAAATCTGAACAGCCTATATGGGCATCTACATCAACTATATCAGGGGTCGGCAACCCAAAATGTTGAAAGAGCCACATTGGAGCAAAAATACAAAAACAAATCTGTCTGGAGCCGCAACAAATTAGAAGCCATATTACATACAGATAGTGTGTCATGAGATATACATTGAATTGAGATGACTTAAAGGAAACTAAATGAGCTCAAATATAGCTACAAATGAGGCATAATGATGCAATATGTACATATAGCTAGGCTAAATAGCATGTTAGCATCGATTAGCTTGCAGTCATGCAGTGACCAAATATGTCTGATTAGCACTCCACACAAGTCAATAACATCAACAAAACTCACCTTTGTGTATTCACGCACAACGTTAACAGTTTGGTGGACAAAATGAGACAGAAAAAGAAGTGGCATGAAACACGTCCTAGGAAGTCGGAGAAAGTTATACATGGAAACAAACTAAAGGTGAGTTCAAGGACCGCCAAAATTAGTAGGACAAAACGGTGCTCGCCAAATACTCGAATCAGTGAAGCATGTTTAATGCAAACAGTGTGCTTTATAACAATTAGGGAGGTTTGTGTCATGTTTGTCCTCCCACAGAAACCATACTAAAACAAACAAAAAAGTTTTTTTCCCCCTCATCTTTTTCCATTTTTCATACATTTTTGAAAAAGCTTCAGAGAGCCACTAGGGCGGCGCTAAAGAGCCACATGCGGCTCTAGAGCCGCGGGTTGCCGACCCCTGAACTATATGATTTGCCTGAGAAGCTGGACAGGACCAAAAAAATAATAATATTTGTGGCGGACGTAATTCTTTCGTGGCGGGCCGCCACAAATAAATGAATGTGTGGGAAACACTGAGTTATAAATATAAACAACTAATGTATACATTATTATCTTTGAACATATAAATGGGTAGAAATCAGTGTAATTATATGTATTTTATTTTGTATATATGTGGCTTAATTTACATGTAGAAAAAATAAAATTGGAATGTGTGTGTAAAACTTTCTAAGATCTTTAAGAGACTACTCAAGAAAGAAAAATACAAACCCAATGGACTTCAAAATATGAAAGAAAAACCCAGACAACAGAAAAATTGTGATAACTGCAATTTGAAAAATCTCCTTTTGTGTGTGTACATATCCTTCCCCATCGCAGACAGCCTGGACTCCCCTGAGCCCTGCGACACACGGGTGGCTGCCCCTCAGGAGTCCAGTCGGCAGGAGTCCAGTCCGCATGAGGAGCCTCACGGCCAGGTTCTGTCCAGCCTACGTCTGGAGAACCAACTCCTGCGCAGTGAGGTGTCCTCGCTCAACCAGGAGATGGCCTCGGTCATCCAGAGATCCAAAGACTTGCAAGAAGGTAAGGTAGGGCAAGGGCCCGATTATGCAAAACTAACTTTTTTTTTTTACCTTTTCATACCTGCATAAGTCCAAGAAATGTGAAATCAAACCCTGGAGGCATGGCAGAGATATTTATAAAACAATCTTGCCTTCCTTCGTACTTCCGGGAAATGAGCCGTTTGTAATTTGCCCCATTGGTGACGTCAGTGGATTATCCTTTTATGCAGGGCTTTACAGTGCGAGCATTTTAGTCTCATTTACAACTAAAAATAGGTTATGCGAGTATTTAAAAGAAAAACTAGCACATGTGCGAATACAGATTTGAACCCTTTAGTTACCATTTTGCTCCTAAAATAAATCCAGCCATATTTGATCAAACAAGAGTAACATTTTTGCTCGTCTGTATTAGAGATGTGCGATATTATCGGCCTGCCGATATTATCAGCCGATAAATGCTTTAAAATGTAATATCGGAAATTATCGGTATCGTTTTTTTTACTATCGGTATCGTTTTTTAAAATTTTTTTAAATTTTTTAAATTTTTTTATTAAATCAACATAAAAAACACAAGATACACTTACAATTAGTACACCAACCCAAAAAACCTCCCTTCCCCATTTACACTCATTCACACAAAAGGGTTGTTTCTTTCTGTTATTAATATTCTGGTCCCTACATTATATATCAATATATATCAATACAGTCTGCAAGGGATACAGTCTGTGAGCACACATGATTGCGCGTGCTGCTGGTCCACTAATAGTACTAACTAGGAATGTCCGATAATGGCTTTTTGCCGATATCCGATATTCCGATATTGTCCAACTCTTTAATTACCGATACCGATATCAACCGATACCGATATCAACCGATATATGCAGTCGTGGAATTAACACATTATTATGCCTAATTTGGACAACCAGGTATGGTGAAGATAAGGTACTTTTTAAAAAAAATTGTAAAATAAGATAAATAAATTAAAAACATTTTCTTGAATAAAAAAGAAAGTACAACAATATAAAAACAGTTACATAGAAACTAGTAATGAATGAAAATGAGTAAAATTAACTGTTAAAGGTTAGTACTATTAGTGGACCAGCAGCATGCACAATCATGTGTGCTTACGGACTGTATCCCTTGCAGACTGTATTGATATACATTGATATATAATGTAGGAACCAGAATATTAATAACAGAAAGAAACAACCCTTTTGTGTGAATGAGTGTAAATGGGGGAGGGAGGTTTTTTGGGTTGGTGCACTAATTGTAAGTGTATCTTGTGTTTTTTATGTTGATTTAATAAAAATAAAAAAACCCCAAAAAAACGATACCGATAAATTAAAAAAAACGATACCGATAATTTCCGATATTACATTTTAACGCATATATCGGCCGATAATATTGGCAGGCCGATATTACCGGACATCTCTAGTACTAACCTTTAACAGTTAATTTTACTCATTTTCATAAATTACTAGTTTCTATGTAACTTTTTATATTGTTTTACTTTATTTTTTATTCAAGAAAATGTTTTTAATTTATTTATCTTATTATTATTTTTTTTTTAAATGACCTTATCTTCACCATACCTGGTTGTCCAAATTAGGCATAATAATGTGTTAATTCCACGACTGTATATATCAGTATCGGTTGATATCGGTATCGGTAATTAAGGGTTTGGTCAATATCGGAATATCGGATATCGGCAAAAAGCCATTATCGGACATCCCTAGTCTGTATAGCATGTTTGAAATAAACTTAAACCATACCCAAATGGAAATGTGATTGACGCTGAAGTGTCACTGATCATGCTGTGTGCGCACACTGAGAGCTGTGTGTGTCCCTCCCTCCTGCGTTCACACACTCAGTCTTCTAACTCGGAAGAAAAAAGATCTTAGTTGGAGGAACTGGTAATTATTATTATTATTATTATTATTATTATTATTATTATTATTATTATTATATATATGATGTATATGCCCATATCGGCTGTACAAATGTACTTTACAAAAGAGAAGTGTGGGATACTACTCTTATTGCCTTTTTGTATTTGACTTTTTAAAATGTATTTATATTATAATTTGGTGCAGCCGGGCCGGAGCAGGAGGGGATGGAAAGAGAAAAAAAGGAAGACAGAGGGTGAAATTGTGGGGACAAGAGGGGGATAAGACAGAGAGACAAAAACAACAACAGCAAACACAACGACGACAACAACAATAGAGCAACATCAGCAAATACGATATGTACAAATATGATGGTAAAAGTGATAGCAAAGAAGCAGTTAGTGAAATAAATAATACAGAAATGACAATGAGCATTATTACACTACAAATGGAGCGATACAAACACCAATAGAAATAGCGCTATTGATCATGAATAATAACAATAATTTACCTCTATTATCAACAATACAGTTGTTCAAATGCAACAATACATATACGTAATGATAACTACAGATACAAAAGAAAGCAGATAAATAGAGGGGAAGAAAGAGAAGCCAGCTATATTAACCTTGTTTGATGAAACGTGATTATATGCATGAGTGTATGTATGTATATGTACAGTATGTGTATATGTATGTTTTACCTGGAGCTGGTAATTAAAAGACAATGTTTTTTTTCACCACCTTAAAACTTGGCACACACTGCACAGCATGCTACACGCTAGTAATTAATTACGAGGGTCGGAGGGAATATTGAACAACAAATCAATGATTGAAGTGACAAACTTGCCATCCAAACAATACCGTGTTTGTTTACAAGAACATACAGCCATGGAAGCACAGTCAATCTATTTATTAAGCAGAGGTAACACAAACCAGTGAAAGACTCAAAAGAGCTGGCGTCCAAGCCGCTGCCAGCCTGCTAGGCTAACAAAAACAGCTCAAGCTAAAATGCCTGTGAGACTCCAACTGAGCGTTGACTTGCTGACGTCACACCTCACTAGGCAACAGGCACCGCCTTTTAAAGGCACGCCCACAGACGCACACACCGCTCTCATATATATACTTTATATGAAACTTATCTCAACTGCATTACAACACTTTCTTTTTTTTTCACTAAATAAGTGTTTATCACTTGCAACTTTTGAAAACAGTGAATTTGTAATCAGAAACAGTTTAATGAATTCCCTTCACATTTATTAAATATTGGAAATGTGTGCAAAAGTGGAACATAAGTGCCCAAGAATAAAGGAGCTGGTTGGATCTCTCGGTGGGGTGGCTCGCTGCAGTCTGCCAAATTTTAGAACTGTCTGCATTACTTATTTACAATAAATACATCTATTATCGATTATTGACATTTACTAATCGATTTTACAAACGTCCATGTACGAATTGTGATGCATCTAAAAATCGATTATTTCCCCCACCTCTACTTGGCAGTACTGCTGCATGATGCTTATGTGTTTCACTAAAGCTTAATCGGTTTAGCACTCTGCTTCGAAAACTTGTTGCTCATCCTACCTATATTTAGGCTAATAAAATATAAGGTTCTGGATCATCATTTGTCCCAAAGTAATCTTTGTCTCTCACGAAGTATGCTATGAGTAGTGGTGGTGGTGTTGTTGAAGGAAACTAGGGTTTCCCCATACACATCACGGATCACGATAAATCAGAAACATATGATAATTGTTCCAATATAGAGGCAACTTCTTTTTTTATACTTTAAATGTTGAAAAAAACATCATCATATGTCACCCGTGATCACTAAATATGGATTTTCCTCTCCTTCAGACCTTAACCACGCCCGGCTACGTGCCGACAAACGGAACTCGGAGCATGCTCAGGGCGACCGCGTGCTGCGAGGGCTGCGCTCGCAAGTGGACGACCTGAATGAAGCGCTCGCCGCCAAAGACGGTCAACTAGCGGTCCTCAAAGTCCGACTGGACGAGGCGGATCAGCTGCTAAAGAGCCGCAGCGATGCGCTGGACGAAGCACAGAAGGAGAAGTCCAGGTATGATCTCTGTGAGCGTTTTTAGGTCAGGTACGGCTTTGTACTCACACTTGTCCACTACTCAAATAGTGGGGCAGGAACTCCCCAGTTGGGTGTCAGTGGGTGCATGAGTTAGGACTGGACTGGGAGCAGGTCCTTGCCCACCTCTTCTAATTATCAGAATCAGAAATACTTTACTAATCAACATCAAAGGATATTAAAGACATTAAAGACATCAAAGGACATTAAAGACATTAAAAGAGCAGAGCTGATGCAACCTGCCACTTCTACATACAGCTATGAATAAAAAGTAAAAGAAACATCTACACTGCGGTGGCCTCTGCGGTGTTCCATGCCATCGTCTGCTGGGGTGGGGGGAGCATGGCCAGAGACAGGAGCAGACCCAACAAAGCAACCAAGAGAGCCATTTCAAAGGAGGGAAAATTTGACGCCCCTAGGCGCCAATCAGTGCGCTCTCGCAAGCCAAAGTACAACAGGATCATCTCATCAGAATCAGAATCAGAATAGTTTTATTGCCATTGATTGAGAACGGGTTCACAAACTAGGAATTTTTCTTGGTGCAATCGTGCAACATAAAACACATATTTGGTAATAAAAAGAGCTGTAACTGAGCTATCAGATAGACTTAGAAGGAATTCAAGGAGTGTATGTTCAAAGACTTGTTTGGAACCCTGCTGTGATACTTTTTTAGGATTTTGGAGAACCACACGGAAGGGAGCAGCGTGCATTCTCAAGCTATCCAGAGCATGCAGGACAGGCTGCGAGAAGCTGAGCAGACCAACAGGAGGGAAGAGGACAGCTTTCGGCAAATGCAGGTAGCGCCACTAATAAATCATTGAATTGTAATCACTGATTTTGACAGAAATGTGTTTGTTTTGACAAGGGATGTGCCGCCAATGGGCCACCAATCAGTATCAGTCGAGTTTCATGAAAAAGTAGATGAACCCCATTGCCTATTATTGCCTTTTTAATGCCAATCACAAACGCTGATCCCCTCTGGCTGATACCGTATTTACATTTAGTCCCTCGGCTGAGCAGAGTCTAGTAGCTAATAATATTGTTACCATTAGTAGCTAATAATAATCACCTCCATTGTGGCAAATAAGCTGCATTTCTTAGTATTTTAAATAGCGACTGACCGATAATCACACCCCATATTTTGCATTTTGACGTATATCGGTATCTGCCCTTTTTTATCGATATAAAATAATTAGTGAAGTAGATGGTAATTACCACTGCTCAAGCAAGCACCAGCCCATTTGGCCAGCATGGAAAAGTTCCCCCAAAGCCTCCACGCCCCGCTCCCTTTCTCTACCAGTGCTGGTCTTCTACAGTACGTTTCTTCTACTTACCTGTCAAAACCTCAATTTTTTGCCTGGAAATCAGTTTTTGTCCTTCTTTCCTGGCGTCTTCCTGGTTCCGTTTTGTTTGTTATTGCTACTAGCCATTGCGTTTACTCAGCAAATCCTCCATCGGCAGCACTTGGAGCGTGGGCTCATTAAACAACCCCACATGCTTTGTAATTCAATAACACAACACAGAGATGGATGGATATGAAGACAACAGAAAATATATCTTTGTCAAAAATCCAAACTGTGTGTGAATATTTTGACAAATAGGAGTATGTATAGGTAAAGAAGCGCAGGCTGCAGCTCACAAATTCTCATACTTTCTGTAACATCGAGGAAGAATTGATGTCAGCCAGATTGAAAAATGTCTCATCTATAAGCTACATGAAGGAGCCCAGAATTGTTTTTATTGAAATGTATCTTAGGGTTACTCGCGATTAAAACTTCCAATGTATTCAATCCATAAACCGCTTTAAAATTGTATAAAATTGAGTTGATCCATCCATCCATCCATCTTCTTTCGCTTATCCGAGGTCGGGTCGCTGGGGCAGCAGCTTAAGCAGGGAAGCCCAGACTTCCCTCTCCCCAGCCACTTCGTCCAGCTCCTCCCGGGGGATCCCGAGGCGTTCCCAGGCCAGCCGGGAGACATAGTCTTCCCAACGTGTCCTGGGTCTTCCCCGTGGCCTCCTACCGGTCGGACGTGCCCTAAACACCTCCCTAGGGAGGCGTTCGGGTGGCATCCTGACCAGATACCCGAACCACCTCATCTGGCTCCTCTCGATGTGGAGGAGCAGCGGCTTTACTTTGAGCTCCTCCCGGATGGCACAGCTTCTCACCTTATCTCTAAGGGAGAGCCCCGCCACCCGGCGGAGGAAACTCATTTCGGCCGCTTGTACCCGTGATCTTGTGCTTTCGGTCAAAACCCAAAGCTCATGACCATAGGTGAGGATGGGAACGTAGATCGACCGGTAAATTGAGAGCTTTGCCTTCCGGCTCAGCTCCTTCTTCACCACAACGGATCGATACAGCGTCCGCATTACTGAAGACGCCGCACCGATCCGCCTGTCGATCTCACGATCCACTCTTCCCTCACTCGTGAACAAGACTCCGAGGTACTTGAACTCCTCCACTTGGGGCAGGGTCTCCTCCGCAACCCGGAGATGGCACTCCACCCTTTTCCGGGCGAGAACCATGGATTCGGACTTGGAGGTGCTGATTCTCATCCCAGTCGCTTCACACTCAGCTGCGAACCGATCCAGCGAGAGCTGAAGATCCTGGCCAGATGAAGCCATCAGGACCACATCATCTGCAAAAAGCAGAGACCTAATCCTGCAGCCACCAAACCAGATCCCCTCAACGCCTTGACTGCGCCTAGAAATTCTGTCCATAAAAGTTATGAACAGAATGGGTGACAAAGGGCAGCCTTGGCGGAGTCCAACCCTCACTGGAAACGTGTCCGACTTACTGCCGGCAATGCGGACCAAACTCTGGCACTGATCATACAGGGAGTGGACCGCCACAATCAGACAGTCCGATACCCCATACTCTCTGAGCACTCCCCACAGGACTTCCCGAGGGACACGGTCGAATGCCTTCTCCAAGTCCACAAAACACATGTAGACTGGTTGGGCAAACTCCCATGCACCCTCAAATTGAGTTGAATACATCTTATTGTGATGTAGAGAAATCCCATAGTCCCCGCAGCATTAGACACATATAATAAGGTGTTTGTGAAATCCCCTGATGTTTTTGGTGCTAAATTAACCACAACATTAGTGCCGCATGAACCATTATGTCGTTACTGGTCCAACATTTCTAAAAACAAACAACTTAAAGCCTTGTCCTGCTGTTTACTGACATATAATATTCATATTTAAATAACTTTTTCTGCTAATGAAAATAGGCTCCAAATATCAGTTATTGGCCTCCTTGGATACTAATAATCAGTATCAGTAACAGCCCTGAAAAAACAATATTGGTCGATTTCTAATTTTAGGTGTCATTATTATGTATCAATTATCACCGGAAGACAAGGCAAAACATGTTAGACACCAAAAGCAAGCTAAGAGCAGGTATCTAGTAGCGCAAATAACTGCTAACCTAGTGTTAAACAGCACCAACAAATACGTGCCCAGTAATGTTTAAGAAGGGTAAGTGGAAGCGCGTTGCGTCAGAAAGTAAGCCGATATTAACAGGAAATGTAACAAGCAAATAAATAAGCGTTCGAGAGAGGGTAATATTACAACAACTGTGTGTCAGCATTGTCACTGTCCGTGCACGACACATAAGAGGAGAGCAGCTCGATCTATAAATTGGTGGTGTCGATACCAGGGGTAGCATCAGTAAATGATCAAAACTGGAGTATTATGTCCATATTTTTATTTTCACAAAATAGTTTTTGTTGTTTTTGTTCATGTTTACAATGTCAAGGAATAATTCCCTGCTAGGCTAATTTGTTTTGCTCAAACAATTGTATGTAAACATAGATATTAAGGAACTAGGTTAAATAGAGTGTTAATATTGTTAAACTGTCAATAGCACTCATGGTAGGTACATTGAAAAAATTAACATGTAATACATGTAGCCAGTATTGGTATTGGCTGATCTCAATCATGGATTATCAGTATTGGAATTGGCAGCATAAAACCCTGAACGGAACATTATGACAAAGTTGCCGTCTGCACTCAAAACATTTCTGTTTACAGTAACTTGTTGTCATGCAAACATACCTATAGTTAGTAATACAATTTTGTTGGAAAAACTACTGCTATTAATTGGAAATCAACATGCGCTTCAGAGCGAGTATTCCAGCCGCATGTCCCGGCTGGAGTCTGAGCGGCAGACCCTGGCAGAGTCGTTAACGGCAGCGGAGAAGCGAGCCACAGAGGAGAAGCTCCGTGTGGACAACCTTCATCAGCAGCTGAAGAGTGCCAAGACGGCGGCAGACACTGCCAAACAAGAGTTACACGATTACAAGAACAAAGCCTCACGCATCTTGCAAGTAAGCCTCACTGCCACGAGCATGAACACAACTCTACTACAATTCTACCTATATATACACAAGTCCTCTAGTATATACAACTCCACCAGTGTATACTCCACTACTAGGGCAGGGTTTCCCCTTAATGTATTTGATTGTGGTGGTGCATCATTAGGGTTGGGTATCGAGTATCGATTGGAACCGGGACTAACTTTCCGATTCTCCCGGAATCGTTCAAAAGTTTAAATTTCGATTCCTATTTTCGATACCAGTCCGACGACCGGAAAAAAATATGTCCGCCGAACCGGAAGAAGAAGCCGCTGAACACCAACGAAGAAGCGCCCACCGCCGGAAGTGTTAGCATAGCCGAGCGAGTCAGTCATGCTCAAGCATGGATAGCGGGCGTCGGCGGTCGAAAGTGTGGCTTTACTTTACAAAAAAAAATGAAATAACCGCGAAATAAAAGAGCTCCATGTCCATCAAGAAACGAGTGGAGAGAGAGCTGCAGATGTACCAGGACGTTCCACCGATACTTATGTCTGACGACCCTGCTGCATGGTGGTGGAACCAACAAAAGACTTATCCTTTGCTGTCATATCTCGCTTTCTCCTATTTATGCGTTCAAGCTTCTTCCACACCCAGCGAACGTGTATTTTCCACAGCAGGAGACACTATCTGTCCAGAACGCTCACGCATCCTGCCTGAGAAGGCGGATATGGTCATTTTCCTAAACAACAACTGTCTCTGATTTTATACTGTACCTGCTGCTAATCTGGACTGGGTTTTGCAAGTTGTTTCTTATTGTTTATTTGCTTTTCTGCACCAGGTTAGCCCATCAGTGGGAGCACGGTAACATGTTTAAGTACCTGCAGCATCATACACTTGTAAATGTGTTTTCATGAGGTTTCCTGCAGCATCATACACTTGTGTGTGTAAATGTGTTTTCATGAGGTTTCCTGCAGCATCATACACTTATGTGTAAATGTGTTTTCATGAGGTTTCCTGCAGCATCATACACTTATGTGTAAATGTGTTTTCATGAGGTTTTCAAAAATAAAGCTCTCTTGAGGAAAGTGTACCCCTGGGAAAATGTATTCATAATTTATCATATTTATATTCAAGTTCATAGATTTGATATTTATATTCTAGTTGAAAACAGCCCTGTGAGGAATTTATAGTAAAGTTCATAAAAAGTTAATAGAATTAAAATGGATGGAGAATGTCAGACTATTTCATTCAGAAAGACTGTAGGTTAGCTAGCTCATTTAAAAAATCGTAAACTTTTTTTTGACCCTGCCTCTTAAAAGAATTGGAATCGAGAATCGTCAGGATTCGGAATCGAAACAAAGAATCGGAACCGGAATAGTTCGAATTCAAACGATACCCAACCCTATGCTTCATGGCAACATATTAGCCGCCAGACCTTTTAAAAATGAGGGTTTTTTGCACGAAAACAAAATAAAGTAATATAATGTATTATAGTGTCCACAAGAAGACACTTCACTTCTGACCCTCTTTTTAGGTTTTATTGCAAATTTTGTTCTAACACAGGCCCAATTCCAACAAGTATTTCCTCCATGCACACTTCTGCCAACCTAGTCACTTCTGTGTCCTTGGGCAAGACACTTTACCCACCTGCTCCCAGTGCCACCCACACTGGTTTAAAAATGTAACTTAGATATTGGGTTTCACAATGTAAAGCGCTTTGAGTCACTAGAGAAAAGCGCAATGTAAATATAATTCACTTCACTTCACTTCACATGTATATACAACTCCACTAATGTATACAACTCCACTACTAGTGTATACACAACTCTCCTACTAGTGTATACACAACTCCACTACTAGTACACAACTCCACTACTTGTGTGTATACGCAACTCCACCATTAGTGTATATACAACTCTACAACAAGTGTATATATACGACTCTACTACTAATGTATATAGGACTCCACTACACGTGTGTACACCTCCATATGTTTATACCTCACAGTTCTACATACACAGTGTACTGTATATCATGGAAAGTTGAAGCTGTGATGTCAATGTTTGATGAAGTCCAAAGAGAAGCTGATCAGCAGCCTGAAGGAGGGTTCGGGTTTGGACACTTTGGACGGCAGTGGAGCGGCGGCTGTAGAAATAGAGGAGCTTCGTCACGAGAAGGAGCTGCAGAGGGAGGAGATTCAAAAACTACAATGTCAAATACATTCGCTGCAGACAGATTTACAGGTGACTAAAATAGTCAACACAAAGAACATGATAAACAAAGACGTATTATTCAAATGGAATTTATTTCGGGATCAATAAAGTATTTCTCTATTTTGTCACTACTGTAAGGATCTGGAAAGTCAGTCGCTGGCAGAGACAGAAACATGGCGGGATCAGGCGGTGCAGCTCGAGGAGCAGCAGGCTTCACTCAACAGGATCAAACAGGAACTGGAAGCTGAAGTCGAGCGGCTCAAACAGGTGAGAAGCGATCTTCACCGAATGTATGGTGAAGCAAATAAGACACAACTAAATAAATAATTACTTACATGTGGCATTAGTTAATTGTATTGGAATTAAATACACAATAGTATTAAAGGTAATGCATTTATTTATTGTCAAAGTATATTCAGTTATATTAATATATAATGCATTTTTTAATAATGTAATTAGTTATTTTTATTTCATGAATTAATAATTTTGCGATATAATTTCATGATTATTATGCATTTATTTTATTTATTGAACATGTTTGTCAGTCCTCCATGAATTTATTTTATCTGTCAAACTCACCAATCAGTCAGTGGGAGGGAAAACGCAAAACTAGTCCAATGTTTGATATTAAAATTAATTATTTAATGTACTTTTACAGTAGCATATTTTTCCGACAATAGGGCGCACCAGATTATAAGGCGCACTGCCAATGAGCGGGTCTATTCAGGTCTATTTCCATGCAAAAGGCGCACTGGATTTTTTTTCTACATTTAAAACACTTCCTTGTGGTTTACATAACATGTAATGGTGTTTTTTTGGGGCAAAATGTTGCATAGATTATGCTTTAGAGATCATTTTTAAGATGCTTTATGAACGTCTCTTCGAGATGCGCCGTTTTGTGGGTGGACTTATTTACGTGCCTCCACTTCGACAGCGTCCTCTCGCCATCATCTGTGTCGTACCGCTGGTTTTTAGCGCTTCCATAACGAGTCTTCTGACAGATATAAATTAGAACTATACGCTACTTTATATTAGAATTGGCAACAGCAGAGGATGCATGTACAAGCCAGTCTGCCCTAAAACAACAAGAGGATAGAGAAAAAGAAGGAGTTTATTAACTAAAGTGTCGGACTACAATGGCGAAGTAAACCTTTACCATAAATGGATAATCCGCTGACGTCAATTGAACAGGCATCATCCTGCGGTCCACACATACCTCTTGTGTTTGACTGCCATCTACTGATAACACTTATCATTACATCATGTACTAAATAAAATTGCGTCGAGGTTGGTAAACACAACCAGAATACGCTACACCTCCCTGATACCGAAGTACATGTCAAACTACTTCCTTAACGTAAATGACCGCCATAACCACAACACCAGGGGGAGCTCCACTAACCACGTTAAACCCAGATTCCGAACTAATAAAGGTCTTAACTCATTCTCTTTCTATGCCACATCAATGTGGAATGCGCTCCCAACAGGTATAAAAGAAAGGGCATCTCTATCCTCCTTCAAAACCGCAATAAAAGTTCACCTCCAGGCAGCTACAACCCTAAACTAACACCCTCCCGGATTGCTAATAATCGAATGTAAACAATCAAATGCAGATACTTTTTCTTATGCCTTCTGATCTCTCTCTCTCTCTCTCTCTCTCTCTCTCTCTCTCTCTCTCTCTCTCTCTCTCTCTCTCTCTCTCTCTCTCTCTCTCTCTCTCTCTCTCTCTCTCTCTCTCTCTCTCTCTCTCTCTCTATGTCCACTACTTGATGTCCATATCCTACCCCCCCCCCTCCACACCCCTGATTGTAAATAATGTAAATAATTCAATGTGATTATCTTGTGTGATGACTGTATTATGATGATAGTATATATCTGTATCATGAATCAATTTAAGTGGACCCCGACTTAAACAAGTTGAAAAACTTATTCGGGTGTTACCATTTAGTGGTCAATTGTACGGAATATGTACTTCACTGTGCAACCTACTAATAAAAGTCTCAATCAATCAAACGTACATTAGGCGCACCGGGTTATAAGGCTCACTGTCGATTAAAACATTTTTTAAAAAAAAGGATTTTAAGTGCGCCTTATAGTTTGAAAAATATGGTAAGTAAATTAACACATTTAATAACGCATGTATGTATTTCATTCTGATTATAATTAATGACACATAAGTAATTATTTAAAGATGTATGATTTTATTTACCGTAATTTCCGGACTATAAGCCGCAACTGACTATAAGCCGCACCAGCTAAATTTAGGGGAAAATACAGATTGCTCCATATATAAGCCGCACCCGCAGGGTTTTGATGTGTAATTACCGTAGTATATAGGGGTTCCTGCTACCACGGAGGGGATTGTCGGGACAGAAATGACTGTTTGGGAACGCAAAGCGTCCCATTTATTAACAATAAATCTTTCAATCATTCAATCAAACTTTCACATCTTTGACATGGCGAACAGCATTCGTGCAGAGTACAAATAATACAACGGTGCAAAGTAATACAAAGTGCTCGCCTGTACGTTATCAAAATAACCAGCCTACCGGTATATGAAAAGTCAGTCTTAATCATTGTGTCATCGTCTTCCTCCTGCGTTACTAAAACCACCGAAATCCCTCTTCGTCGGTGTCGGAGAAGAACAGGTCGTAAATAAGCCGCACCCTTGTATAAGCCGCAGGGACCAGAACAAGGGGAAAAAGTAGCGGCTTGTAGTCCGGAAATTAATTACGGTAATTGTGTCCTTGATACCAATGTGCTCACAGTCATCTTGACCTGAAACAATCTTTGTATCTTGATAGGAGCTGCAGTACCTGGAAGAACAGCAGCATAGGGCCAAAACTACCCTGCAGAGCCGAGTTAAAGACAGAGAAGATGAAATACAGAAACTCAGGATCAGGTTTGTTGTTTTTCATTGTCCATCCATTGCTCTTTGTGCGACATAGGCTCACACAGGGAAGCTGGAATGTATCCCAGCACATTGTTTTGTTTTTAATGTATTATATTCTGTTTTTATATGTTTAATGGATCTTAAGGTCTGCAATAAGATTGATGATGATGACATTGAGGGCACACCCTGAGCAGTGTTAGTGACCCTTTAATGTCTTTTACGAGAATATCAATTCTACAAATGTACTCTTTTCTCCAGTTGACCAACAAGACCTTAAGCAGCAGTAGCCAAACAGAGCTAGAGAACCGTCTGCACCAGTTGACCGAGACGCTGATCCAGAAGCAGACCATGCTGGAGGCTCTGGGCACCGAGAAAAGCTCGCTGGTCTTCCAACTGGAGCGTCTGGAGAAAACAGCTGAAGAGCAGCGAAGGAGTTCCGACTGGGGGAGGATCAGCCATCGACATGAGCACCATCGAGGGACCAGGTAGCGTCCCCGCCAAAATACGTGCAGGAATTTCAGAACCGACGCAGTTTTCAGATGGTAAATTCTTTGAGCTTTCAGGGACAAGACAGCGAAACATACCGGTCCCTGTTCAGCAATCAAGAGAGTCCGGGGGTGTATGGCAAAGTACAAAAGGCCGCCAGCTCCATTGACCGTTTCAGGTAAGTTGTATGAAATTAATTTTAGAAGACATTCACCAGTAATGTTTGTATTTTTTCTCATTCAAGCATCAGACTGGGGATCTTCCTGAGGCGCTACCCCATAGCCAGAGTGTTTGTCATCTTATACATGGTGAGTACTGTGACGCTTCCAACTCACCAGTGGCCCACCTTACCAATTATTTGAGATACAGAGTCGTCTCGGCTAACTTTTTTACTTTAAGTTGTGTTGCGTCAGACCAGTTCTTCCTCCAAGGGAATCTAAGTTACTGGTCAATCCCAAGTTCTTTCAATGACATATATGCTGAGTAAGAAGGGACCATCAAGACAGAATTGGAATATTTTCAAGTTTCACTAAAGCTTTAGGGGATCATATTAACCAATACATTCATATCGGCTACTCTAATTGATCTGACATTCAAACGGAAAAGCCAACTCTTTGCACACAAAGAAAGCCCCGCCCCTCTCATTCTCGCAACACTGATAAGGAGAGAGACCGTGGGGGTTGTCTTCACATTCCAAGGGTGAAGACACTAACCAGGCATCGGAAATGTCGAAAGAAACTGGTAGAATATACAAAGGAAAAGTACTAGCTACTCTAAACATGGCTATGTAAAAAGAAAGAACTCTTAAAAATATATGCATCCTCCACAGTTGCGAGCAAAAATTGGAGTTAGGAGCCAGTTAGGTGCTAGTTATCGTACCAAATGCCACAGTGAACCCCGCCCAAAATTCGATGTCTCACCCGCTACCATTAACTAATAGCTAGCGAGACACGACTTAGCTTTTCCGAGCATTGGTGAGAAAAAAATTAGTGTGGAGGACAGTGCTTGTAGCGCGTGTATATGAGCATTGCACTTTACCATCTGCAACATATTAAAGCAGAAGGAGTTCACAAAGGATATAACACCAGCCAATGGACGTTAAAAATACGCTCGATTATAACGTGGTCATTGGGGTCCGTAAAATCCCAGAGCACGCGTTATATTTTTGTACCCTTTTTTTTCCCAAAATAATACAATAAAATTATCCTGATTTATGTGGTGGAAACAGCGGGGGCTTCAAGCACACCTGTGAAGTGAAAACCTTTTTAGGTGACCACCTCTTGAAGCTCATCGAGAGAATGCCAAGAGTGTGCCAAGCAGTAATCAGAGCAAAGGGTGGCTATTTTGAAGAAACTAGAATATAAAACATGTTTTCAGTTATTTCACTTTTTTTTGTTAAGTACATAACTCCACATGTGTTCAGTCATAGTTTTGATTGATGCCTTCAGTGACAATCTACAATGTAAATAGTCATGAAAATAAAGAAAACGCATTGAATGAGAAGGTGTGTCCCAAACTTTTGGCCTGTACTGTATATCTCCAGAGACACATTCTAAATATCGACCAAAAATTGTGTTCAATAAAATGTACGATTCATTTTTTTAAACATTTTTTTAACTTCTTCTTTGTGTAACAAACGCACCCAAGTTCTCCGGGTGTCGCTGCCACCACCCAAATCAAGGAGTCACGGGTGGGACCTGATATTCAGGCTGGGAATGACTAAAACAATAAATAAACACAAGACATATATAACTATTAGCCACAACACAACCAGGCTTATATTTAATATGCCAAAAATTAATCCTGCATAACAAACACCTCCCCCCTCCCGTCCATACAACCCGCCAATACAACTCAAACACCTGCACAACACACTCAATCCACAGCCCAAAGTGCAGTTCACCTCCCCAAAGTTAATACAGCACATATATTTCCCCAAAGTCCCCAAAGTTACGTACGTGACATGCGCATAGCGGCACGCACGTACGGGCAAGCGATCGAATGTTTGGAAGCCGCAGCGTACTCACGGTACCGCGTCTGCGCATCCAACTCCAAGTCCTCCTGGTAAGAGTCTCTGTTGTCCCAGTTCTCCACAGGCCAATGGTAAGTCCACAAAAACGGTCAAAAATGAGGATTCCTTCCATGCAGTAGCTCCGTGGCAAAAACGCTGTGACGTCAATTTCCCCTCCGCCCGTTCTGATAACAGTGACCGGATGCCTTTTATATCCCCACATTCTATTAAGTTACATTTTTAAATATTAACATGATTACTTAATACGCCTGTAACAGTTCATAATACTAGGTAAATGGATGACATAATAAGTATATATATACTTATTTTCCCAGCTGAGCACAAGTTAATTGTGACTGGCAATATTTATTATATATATACACCTCGATGGACCCCTATAGCCATTACATTTGGAAGAAGTCGGGAAACTGCTAAGCAAAGGTTGGTTGCATGAACAAAGGCACTTCCTCTCTGGTAACCGAGCAACGCAGGATGTGATCACTGATCAGCTGGGAGTGACACGCTAACAGCCAATCACATAACAGTAACAACGATCACGTTTGATTGCGCCATCTTGTTGTCTTGTGGTTGATTCTTTGAAAATAAACTAAAAATTAGCTTACAAATTTGTGGATAAAAACAAGGAAAAGTCACCTCGACAGTGTGGCAAGTTTTTTTGTTTTTTTTAAACAGGCCATAGTTAGACCAATGTGCATACTTGTCAACCCTCCCGATTTTCCCGGGAGACTCACGAATTTCAGTTCCCCCTCCCGAAAATCTCTACGGGGCAACCATTCTCCCGATTTCCACCCGTACAACAATATAGGGGGCGTGCCTTAAAGGCACTGTCTATAGCGTCCGCTTTTCCTTCATACAAACAGCGTGCCGGCCCAGTCACATAATATCTGCGGCTTTTTACACACACACAAGTGATTGCAAGGCATACTTGATCAACAGCCATACAGGTCACACTAGAGGGCGCGACGTATAAACAACTTTAACACTGTTACAAAATATGCGCCACACTGTGAACCCACACCAAACAAGAATGACAAACACATTTCGGGAGAACATCCGCACCGTAACACAACATAAACACAACAGAACAAATACCCAGAATCCCTTGCAGCACTAACTCTACAATACGCTACAATATACACCCCCCGCTACCACCAACACCCCCACCCAATCTCCCGAATTCGGAGGTCTCAAGGTTGGCGAGTATGCCAGTGTGGTCTGTAAATTATTCAAGGTGCTCGTCCCCACCGAAGACCAGTAATACCACACCACCTTTTACAAGCTCCGTCGCAGAACCAATTAAACTTGTACGTCAAGGCGCCAGTGTACACGCTTCATGCTTTTTTTTTTTTCTCAAATAAATAATGTTTTTGTTTGTTCTACACAGGCTGTGCTGCATCTGTGGGTGATGATTGTACTTTTGACCTACTCGCCGGAATGCACAGCACACATCCCGACGGAAGCTAGATGAAGATGGACTACTACGTTGCTACAAAGCTGCTGAAATTTAGGAGCTGCCTTTTTTTGCACAGATGTCTGCTAAAGACACTATTTTCTCCTCTCCTACTGAGAAGGTACAACTGACAATTACTGAGCGATATCTTATATTAATGGTCTCTTTAAATGCTTACTGTCATGCGTATGTTCACTTTTCCCTGCTTTCAGAGATTGTATTTAAAAAATGTATAAATATTATTTAATAAATGACTTAAAAAAAACAGCTTTTATGCTGCTTTTATGAAAAATTAAGGAATTGCGAGGAAATTTTGTAAAGTGAAACTACTAGAATCTACTAAAATGTGGATAAAAATGTAATGCTTTCTTGCCCATGTCCTACTGTTTTTGTGGAATCCTGCTCGAGATGTGACGTTGGCTAACGACTCGAGTCTTTTGAACAGCTCTTTTAAGTGAACGATAAAAAAAACGATCCGCAGTTCGGAGCCCTTTTTTATTAAAATCTTTTTTTTAGCCATTTTTTTTATCCACATTCAGATATAGCGTCACCCGACTGGCAACTGGACTAGATAATGAGTAAGAGAGAAATTTTGCAGGCGCATCAGGTCCGGCGAAAAATCTGGGGCCGTACTTATCAAGCTTCTTAGAATTACTCCTAAGAAGTCTGCTAAGAGTTGACCTTAGAGGTAAATAAATTCTTCGCTGAAAGCTGCACTTAAAAGTTAGTTATCAAGCGTCTTACTCACACTTTCAGCGAAATGTAGGACTTGAATCTTAAGTGTCACACTCAGAGCTGAATTACGACATTTACTATGTGCCGTAAACGGAATTTTAGGTGACGTCATTTCTGTGTCCATAGAAATGACCAATCACGGAAGGGAATCCGTTGTCTAAGAATAAAGAAATATCTTGGAAATATTTAAGTGGACAATGGGAGTGTATATTTTGACAATAAACTACAAAATAATACAAAACAAACTAGTCCCCGCCGGCACTACACGCTACCGCTCCCTCTCTTCTCCTCGCCCACACACTCACTGGCGTCACTCACCTCACGGCCACACACATACGCTACTCTCATAACATTTTCTTTCCAATTCATTAATTAGGCAACTAATTTGAAACTGGTGTGGGTGGCTCTATATATACTAGCCCACTGCAGCCACATGCAGAAATCAACAAGGAATCGAAAAGTATTAAATCTGTGACAAAAATAATACCCGCTCTGTCTAAACGATACCGTTTGATCAGCTGCTCGTCACCAAACAAATCCAGGACATCGTTCCGCTCCCTGAACGTTCGCGCACGTCTCTCTCGCCTCAGTGCCATCCCCTGCTGGCAACTCCTAACCACTTAAGACACCTCTGAAGGTCTCTTAAATATCGTGGAGAGTAGGAGTGATTCTTAGACTTAAGAACGTTGATAAAAAGCTTTTATTCTTAAGTTTGAGAGTAGAACTAAATTTCGCAAATTCTCAGGACTTAAGTGTAAAATGGCACTCTAAGAAGCTTGATAAGTACGGCCCCTGATATTTTTGGGGGTCCTAAGACAACATTTTGAATTTGACTAACTAGCACCCCCTTAGAACATTTTAAAAAGTACTCCCTGCTACCAGATTCATGTATCGTCACGAAAACCGATGGAGACGCCTATCATGAGAGGGGACACGTGAAAATCTCAAGAAGCCATATTTAAAAAAAATAAACCGGTTTTCTGTCGGCGATTTTTAGGCTAAACAATTGTATTTGAACAAACTCCTTCATGGGACTTTGACCTAATAAGCTGCTGTTAAAAAGAAATTCACAAGGTTGGGCGGTGATACATTGTGAAGGAAATTTGCTTGCGTCACAGGATGTGGGCGTGGCATGGAGCCAAGTAGAGATGTCCGATAATATCGGTCTGCCGATATTATCGGCCGATAAATGCGTTGAAATGTAATATCGGAAATTATCGGTATCGTTTTTTTTATTATCAGTATCGTTTTTTTTTTTTTTTTTTTTTTTTTTAAATTAAATCCACATAAAAAACACAAGATACACTTACAATTAGTGCACCAACCCAAAAAACCTCCCTCCCCTAATTCACACAAAAGGGTTGTTTCTTTCTGTTATTAATATTCTGGTTCCTACATTATATATCAATATATATCAATACAGTCTGCAAGGGATACAGTCCGTAAGCACACATGATTGTGCGTGCTGCTGCTCCACTAATAGTACTAACCTTTAACAGTTAATTTTACAAATTTTCATTAATTACTAGTTTCTATGTAACTGTTTTTATATTGTTTTACTTTCTTTTTTATTCAAGAAAATGTTTTTAATTTATTTATCTTATTTTATTTGATTCATTTTTTTAAAAAGTACCTTATCTTCACCATACCTGGTTGTCCAAATTAGGCATGATAATGTGTTAATTCCACGACTGTATATATCGGTTGATATCGGTTGAAATCGGTATCGATAATTAAAGAGTTGGACAATATCGGCATATCGGATATCGGCAAAAAGCCATTATCGGACATCCCTAGAGCCAAGCTTTGATCTGATGGCTCGCCACAACATTTTAAACACAAAACTTGAATAGTTTGGCTTGACAAATTTAGATCTTAATAATATTTAGTTCACATGATGATAACACCCTGAAGGGCCTGATGGGTCGGTACCTATCCGTACCATTCATAGTGCCTAGAGATGTCCGATAATGGCTTTTTTGCCGATATTCCGATATTGTCCAACTCTTAATTATCGATTCCGATATCAACCGATACCGATATATACAGTCGTGGAATTAACACATTATTATGCCTAATTTTGTTGTGATGCCCCGCTGGATGCATTAAACAATGTAACAAGGTTTTCCAAAATAAATCAACTCAAGTTATGGAAAAAAATGCCAACATGGCACTGCCATATTTATTATTGAAGTCACTAAGTGCATAATTTTTTTTAACATGCCTCAAAACAGCCGCTTGGAATTTGGGACATGCTCTCCCTGAGAGAGCATGAGGAGGTTGAGGTGGGCGGGGGGGGGTGTGTATATTGTAGCGTCCCGGAAGAGTTAGTGCTGCAAGGGGTTCTGGGTATTTGTTCTGTTGTGTTTATGTTGTGTTACGGTGCGGATGTTCTCCCGAAATGTGTTTGTCATTCTTGTTTGGTGTGGGTTCACAGTGTGGCGCATATTTGTAACAGTGTTAAAGTTGTTTATACCTCTACCCTCAGTGTGACCTGTATGGCTGTTGACCAAGTATGCATGCATTCACTTGTGTGTGTGAAAAGCCGTAGATATTATGTGACTGGGCCGGCACGCAAAGGCAGTGCCTTTTAAGGTTTATTGGCGCTCTGTACTTCTCCCTACGTATCACTCCGTACAGCGGCGTTTTAAAAAGTCATAAATTCTACTTTTTGAAACCGATACCGATAATTTCCAATACAACATTTTAAAGCATTTATCGGCCGATAATATCGGCAGTCCGATATTATCGGACATCTCTAATAGTGCCATCACCAGTCAAACTGTCATTACATCTTAGATCAGCGGCGTCCAAACTTTTTGACTTGGGGGTCGCATCTGAAGGAATCAATAAAGTACTACATCTATCGGGGTAAAAAAAATGTGGCCGGGGGCTGAAAGCCGGCTGTGTGTAAATTAACTATTGTATTTTTCGGACTATAAGTCGCTCCGGAGTATAAGTCGCACCGGCCGAAAATGCATAATAAAGAAGGAAAAAAACATATATAAGTCGCACTGGAGTATAGTCGCATTTTTGGGGGAAATGTATTTGATGAAACCCAACACCAAGAATAGACATTTGAAAGGCAATTTAAAATAAATAAAGAATAGTGAACAACAGGCTGAATAAGTGTACGTTATATGAGGCATAAATAACCAACTGAGAACGTGCCTGGTATGTTAACGTAACATATTATGGTAAGAGTCATTCAAATAACTATAACATATAGAACATGCTATACGTTTACCAAACAATCTGTCACTCCTAATCGCTAAATCCCATGAAATCTTATACGTCTAGTCTCTTATGTGAATGAGCTAAATAATATTATTTGATATTTTACGCTAATGTGTTAATAATTTCACACATAAGTCGCTCCTGAGTATAAATCGCACCCCCGGCCAAACTATGAAAAAAACTGCGACTTATAGTCCGAAAAATACGGTATACGTGTGTGTGTGTACATATTATATTAATATGATGTATACAATCAATATAATTGGATATTAAGAGTATGTTAAAGTTTGACTCCTACCTTCTACAAGGATAAGTGTGAAGAGAGTGTTTTACATATTTCCCATCATGCACTCTAATGGATTTAAATGTGTAATTTTGATTTCTTTTTTTTTTAAAGGTGTTGACAGTTTTCATAATATCCACAATGTTCAGTAAGCAGGTTGTGTTATGTGTGACCATGTGTGTTGACCTTTTGTTAGTTGCATTTTTATTTGCACCATGACTAGCAAAGGTTGTTTGGACTGTGTCATATAAGTAAATGTTGTGCTATCTTCTTATAGTACATACAAGGGTCAGTGATCTGATTTTCTCTCTCTGTCCAATAGATGATAGAATAAGTGCCATTTTCTGAGACTGCTTAGTATTATTTTAAAGCATTCCGGGGTGCAATGTTTTGTTGAAGTCATGACGTCTCGCGGGCCACATTAGAGAGGCTGGCGTGTGGTAGTTTGGACAACCCAGCTTCAGATGGTCAGACGGACATTAAACTGATGATCTATGATAAAATGTGAACACATTTTTCCCGTTTTATTGGATGTGGGCATTTTCTGCTACTGTTACTTTTCTGTTATTTTCTGTTACGCCACCCCCAGGAAGAAGAAGACATTTTGCGCCCCCCCCACAGCGACTATAAATAGTACTTGTTGTCTATAAGTACACCTCAGCATAACATTGTAGCCTTTTTAACATTAAAAGAAAAAAACTTACAACAAAGAATAACTATTAACATTGTTTTTTTTAGACTGTAACAGGAACAATTTAAAATCCATCAATTTGCCTGAAATAAAAATACAAAAAAATCTTACATAAACTGTAAACAATTTTTGACTGACTTGAACCATTTGATACTGAAAAATAAAATACATAAACTCAACTCCGTATCATCTATATTTTGGGTTACAGAAAGTGACTATACAGGTTAAGTCCTTCTGGATTACTATAGGGATCTGGGGCCGTACTTATCGAGCTTCTTAGAATTACTCCTAAGAAGTCTGCTAAGAGTTGACTTATGAGTAAATAAATTCTTCGCTGAAAGCTGCACTTGAAAGTTAGTTATCAAGCGTCTTACTCACACTTTCAGCGAAGTGTAGGACTGAATCTTAAGTGTCACACTCAGAGCTGAATTACGACATTACTATGTGCCGTGAACGGAATTTTAGGTGACGTCATTTCTGTGTCCATAGAAATGACCAATCACGGAAGGGAATCCCTTGTCTAAGAATAAAGAAATATCTTGGAAATATTTAAGTGGACAATGGGAGTGTATATTTTGACAATAAACTACAAAATAATACAAAACAAACAAACAATATTGGCAATGAATCAAAAACAAATGTTTCCTTTTCTTTCCAATTCATTAATTAGGCAACTAATTTCAAACTGGTGTGGGTGGCTCTATATATACTATATTTAGTTCTGCTGTGAAAGCTCTGCTGTGTGATGTTGCTGATGAGATGACGCCCCTTATTAAAATCTGTGACAAAAATAATACCCGCTCTGTCTAAACGATACCGTTCGATCAGCTGCTCGTCATCAAACAAAGCCAGGACATCCTTCCGCTCCCTGAACGTTCGCGCACGTCTCTCCCGCCTCAGTGCCATCCCCCGCTGGCAACTCCTAACCACTCAGGACACCTCTGAAGGTCTCTTAAATATCGTAGGGCAGGGGTCACCAACCTTTTTGAAACCAAGGGCTACTTCTTGGGTACTGATTAATGCGAAGGGCTACCAGTTAGATACACACTTAAATAAATTGCCAGAAGTAGCCAATTTGCTCAATTTACCTTTAACTCTGTTATTATTAATAATTAATGATATTTATCTTTGTGGAAACACTGATCATCTTAATGATTTCTCACAATAAATATATATAGAAACAGATAAATATAAATATGCAACACTTTATTTTTATATTTTCTCTAAGTGCACATTTTTCAAATTGAACATTTTTAAATGATCACTTCTAAGACAGTCTTGTGAAATCACAATATCCCATTTTAACTAGCTAGGTACTAACATTTTTTAACAAATCATTAATTACTTTGCACCATGTTTGTACAAATAATAACTCATGTAAAATACAAAAGTAAACTCTCAAATTTTTAAATCATGTCACACTTTGAACTGGACACCAAATCTGTTATCTGTTTCTTTGTCAGTTAGTGGGAAGCCTGGCATTGCATGCTGTTAACTAGTGTGTTGTACTCTGGTGTGTAACTTGACACTGAAACTCTGAGTGAGTCTTGCAGATGTGCATCAGTGAGGCGTGTTCTGTGTTTGTTCTTGATGAAGTTCATGTCAGAAAAGGCTGATTCACAAAGATAAGATTTTTCCTCATTGTTTGCGGAACCTTCTTAATCTTTTGGACATATTTTCACAGCAATCTGGCCTTAAGCTTAATTATGATAAATGTAAAATGTTAAGGATCGGAAATCTAAAGGGGACGTCCTTTCGAATGGAATGCAAAGTGCCTGTTTTGTGGACAGATGGACCAGTTAACATACTTGGTGTTGTTGTCCCAGAAAATCTGGAAGATCTAGGCTCAGTAAATTATGATAATCGACTAAGAAAGCTGGACAAAATTATGCTATTATGGAAAGGGAAATCCCTAACCTTGTATGGTAAAATGTCTATTGCCAACTCGTTAATTATTCCTCAATTTATTTATTTGTTTTTGTCATTACCAGCTCCATCACAAAACTTTTTTAAGATTTATGAGCGGAGGGTCTTCGATTTTGTCTGGAACGGCAAACCAGAAAAGATTAAAAGAAAGGTTTTGTACAAAGAGTATGAATATGGGGGCCTGAAACTTCTCAAAATTGAAGCTATGTGTCTGTCTTTAAAAGCATCAATTGTTCCAAAGATGTATTTAAACATTGAGTGGTACACAAATGTCCTGTTGGACAAAAAACATGTACTGTATCAAAAGAAATTGTATCCTTTTTTACAAGTGATCCCCTCCCAGAGAGTCTGCTGGGAAACATGGCGGGGTTCATAAAGGAAACAATCCACTCATAGTGGTGTTTTCAATTTTATGTGCCAGAAAAAAGAGACGATATTTTGCAGCAGTTAATATGGATGAACTCTAATATTGTAATAGATGGAAAGCCTTTCTTTTGGAAAAATATGTTTGAAAGAGGAATCATTTTTGTCAATGATATTATCAATGAGAATGGTAAAATGATGAAGTATGATGAATTTAGAGCTATGTATGGTGATGCTTGCTCAAGCTTTTCATTTTATCAACTAACTGGAGTAATTGGGAAAAGATGGAAACAAATAATTAATTATGGAACTACTAAATTATTAGTTTGTAAACCTCTAATAAGAAATTCTAGTTGGCAAAAAGGAACTAAAATAAATAGAACAATATATAATTTTTATTTAATAAAGAAATCTTTGAAGGCTGCCTCATACAACACAAAGGGAAAATGGGAGGACTTTTTTGACTGCCCGTTGCCATGGGATGCCATATTCAAACTAATCTATAAAACCACTATCGATGTGCAAAATTGTTATTTTCAAATTAAAATTATTTATAACTTCTTACCCACAGGGAAAATGTTAAAATTATGGAATATGACAGAGTCAGATGATTGCCGATTTTGTTGTCAGGAGCCTGAATCCACCCTGCATTTGTTTTGGTATTGTCATATTGTGTCTTTGTTTTGGGTGAAAGTTGAAAAAATGTGTTTAAGGATTGGTTTGTTAATGAAGCTTAATGTGGTTTCTGTTATTTTAGGAGAGTTCATTGACAATCATGATTTAGTCAATTTAATTATAGTACTCGGTAAAATGTTTATTTTTAAGGCCAAAAACAGATTTTCACTTAGTATTACTTTCTTTAAAACATTTATTCAGTATTTTCTAACTTTAGAAAGTTACATGGTTGAAAACGATAATGATGCCAAAAAACATTAAAAAAAAGATGAGAAGTCCTCAAAGGCTTATTTTGAAAGTATAATTATGTTTATAGATTATATGATATCTGTTGTTGTGTTCCCTAATTTGAGTGACCTGGACATAATCTGGACTGTACATAAATGCTTATTTTGAAAATGTAATTTTGTTTATAAATTATATGCAATCTGTTGTGTTCCCTAATTTTTTTCTGTGTACATGAATGAAGGTGTGTGTTGCTGAGTCCGACTTGGACATTATCTGGACTGGGCCTGGTTTAAAAAACCCTTTAAACAAATCTAATTTAATTGACAACCTGGTCTGTTGAAGATAAGGCCCTTTTTTTAAAAATAAGATAAATTAATAAAAAACATTTTCTTGGATAAAAAAGAAAGTAAAACAATATAAAAATAATTACATAAAAAATAGTAATTAATGAAAATGTTAGTGGACCAGCAGCCTATACAATCATGTGTGCTTCAGGGACTGTGTCCCTTGCAGATGTGTTGTCTATGTTGTGGGAACCAGAATATTGGTAGCAGAAAGAAATAACCCCTTTTGTGTGAGTGGGTGTGGATGAGTGTGCATGGGGGAGGTTGATGCACTGATTGAAAGTGTATTTTGTGTTTTTTCTATGTAGATTTAATTTTTAAAAAAAATATATATATATATATTTTTTATTTTTTATTTTTTTTATTTTTTTTTATTTTTTATTTTTTTAGAACAGGCCCGCGGGCGACTCATCTGGTCCTTACGGGCGACCCGGTGCCCGCGGGCACCGCGTTGGTGACCCCTGTCGTAGAGAGTAGGAGTGATTCTTAGACTTAAGAAAGTTGATAAATAGCTTTTATTGTTAAGTTTGAGAGTAGGACTAAATTTCGCAAATTCTCAGGACTTAAGTGTAAAATGGCACTCTAAGACGCTTGATAAGTACGGCCCCTGGTATGGCTTCCATTAGAAGCAAATGTGTTCACTATTATTGAATAGGCAGTTATAGATTGCTTCTAGCAACATGAATACAAGTTCAAGGGCATAAGACTGCCGTGATGGCTGTCAGCCATGGCATGGTCGGACAATTGGGGGCAGGCAGGGGGTTAGAGTTAGCCCTAACTCTCGCCCTATCTTAATAGGTGCATCAATGGGTAGGCAGTAGGGTTGTCCCGATACCAATATTTTAGTACCAGTACTGGTACCAAGATGTATTTCGATACTTTTTGGTACTTTTCTAAATAAAGGGGACCACAATTTATTATTTTAACAAAAAATCTTACATTCAACATATGTTTTTATTGCAATCGAAGAACAATTTTGTCCCTAAATAAAATAGTGAACATACAAGAAAACTTTTCTTTTAGTTGTAAGTAAGCAAACAAAGGCTTCTAATGAGTCTGCTGACGTATGCAGTAACATATTGTGTCATTTTGCATTCTATTATTTTGTCCAAAATTATGAGGGACAAGCTGTAAAAATTGATTATCAATGTACTTGTTCATTTACTGTTAATATCTGCTTATTTTCCGTTTTCACATGTTCTATCTACACTTCTGTTAAAATGTAATAATCACTTATTCTTCTGTTGTTTAATACTTTACATTAGTTTTGCATGATACCACAAATTTAGGTATCAATCCGATACATACTTGCCAACCCTCCCGATTTTCCCGGGAGACTCCCGAATTTCAGTGTCCCTCCCGAAAATCTCCCGGGGCAACCATTCTCCCGAATTTCTCCCGATTTCCACCCGGACAACAATAAAAAGGCACTGCCTTTAGCGTCCTCTACAATCTGTCGTCACGTCCGCTTTTCCTCCATACAAACAGCGTGCCGGCCCAGTCACATAATACCTGTATATGTGGCTTTTACACACACACATAAGTGAATGCAAGTCCTACTTGGTCAACAGCCATACAGGTCACACTGAGGGTGGCCGTATAAACAACTTCAACACTGTTACAAATATGCGCCACACTGTGAACCCACACCAAACAAGAATGACAAACACATTTCGGGAGAACATCCGCACCGTAACACAACATAAACACAACAGAACAAATACCCAGAACCCCTTGCAGCACTAACTCTTCCGGGACGCTACAATATACAACCCCGCTACCACCAAACCCCGCCCCCCCCCAACCTCGCCCACCTCAACCCCCCCACCATCTCCCGAATTCAGAGGTCTCAAGGTTGGCAAGTATGATCCGATACCAAGTCGTTACAGGATCGTAGATTGGTCATATTCAAAGTCCTCATGTGTCCAGGGACATATTTCCTGAGTTTATAAACATAATATGAATTTTAAAAAAAAGGGCGTTTCAGTTTTATAACTTCACCTTTATCTTTAGTTTTTAGGCCAAAATGCGTCCGTTCTCCCTTTTCTGTTTACACACTGTCTGCTTGTAAGTACTCCATGATTGTGCACTGCCGAACATGCTCCTCTGCTCGCACAACCAGCAATGTCATGACGTGACGACGTGCAGTCATGCCCGGGAACCGCTACTTTTCAAACAGAGTATACCGGTAGTACCGTTTTTTATTCATTAGTACCGCGATACTATACCAGTACTGGTATACCTAGTAGGTGGTATTTTTTCACTCTTTTTATTTTATTAAATTTTTTTATTTTTTTATTGAACAACAAACATACATTTATAATGCACACACAAGTCAAGGCACTTTCAACATCAGCGAAGCATGTCAAGGAAAGAAAACAAAAGCAAATACAGATAGGGTTTACATTAGTTACCCTAAACTAACACCCTCCCTTTCACATCCTACATCCCCGGATTGTAAATAATCAAATGTAAATAATCAAATGTAGATACTTATTCTTATGCTTCCTGATATCTCTCTCTATGTCCACTACTTGCTGTACATATCCTACCAAGTCAGCCCTACACTGTTCCAATGTCCATTTCTCTGATGATGCAATTGTTGCTGCTGAAGTGTTGATATCAACCAAACCTATCCCCCCTCCACATCCCACACCCTGGATTGTAAATAATGTAAATAATTCAATGTATATACTCGGATGATTATCTTGTGTGATGACTGTATTATGATGATAGTATATATCTGTATCATGAATCAATTTAAGTGGACCCCGACTTAAACAAGTTGAAAAACGTATTCGGGTGTTACCATTTAGTGGTCAATTGTACGGAATATGTACTGCACTGTGCAATCTACTAATAAAAGTTTCAATCAATCAAAAAAAATCAGTATTAAATAATAATAATAAATGATAATAAAAAATATGAAAAAATAAAAGGCTTAAAGGGCTACATAAATCACTTAAAATGTTCTTAACAAAGATATCCATTTAAGGGCTTTTGTACTCTTAATTGTTCCCATCATTAAATACTTACTCCTACCAAACATTCGGCTGGAAGCGACTGTTTCTTCAAGTGACGTCATAAACCGAGCCAATCGCGATTTTGCTCGCTCATTAAACACGCCCACCTTGTAGCTGTCCGAGGCGATGCCTGTAACACCTGGGTCGCTTTTCACTTTAACTAGCGGTTGCAGGGTTGCGTGAATGACTTAACAGAGACAATTACACGTAAGTCATGATTTAGTTAAAAAAAAAAAAAGTGTTTTTTTTTTTTTTTTTAGATTGGTTTATTAATCGCGCATGTGTAGTTGGTATCCCACAATGCACCGCTATGACGCGCCTGGCTGTGTCCACGTCAAAGCTGACAGCAGCAGATCATGGCTGCAGTTGAGGTGGCATTCTATTGACAGCTGTGTCGTTTAAATAGACCGAGGAAGTGCAAAGAAAAAACAGCCTTTGTTTGCGATGCGTCCTCACTTTGCGGTGATTTTCCACACAAGTCTGCCACTTCCGGTATGAGCCGTTCAGCTAGCTTGTCTGTCGCCTAGCTAGCTTGTTTTGATTTGGATTAGCTTGCTAGATTCCTCAATTAATTGCCTCAAATGGACGTTTCGTTGTCAAGGTGATTAATTGGCGGCTGGTGCCATTTACGGTTTTGTTTTGTTGAATGACCTAGCTACTGTGCTTAAGCGAGGCTAGGCTAAGCTAGGCTACGTCTGTGTTGTTGTTGTGTTTGTTTGGCTTCCATTCTCCTCCGAGATGTCATCGTGGCTTGGTGGGATCGGCTCTGGCCTCGGCCAGTCCCTTGGACAGGTAGGCGGGAGCCTGTCCTCGTTCACTGGGCAGATATCGAACTTCACCAAAGACATGTTACTGGAGGGAGTGGAAGAAGTAGGAGGTAAGTTTGCTTCCCATCCATCCGGGTCATCGCATCATCATTATGTGACCAGTAGATGGCAGTCACATATAAGAGATACGTACGTGTAGACTGCAATATGACTCAAGTAAACAATACCAACATTTTATATGTTCCATTGAAAATATAGAACATTACACACTTTTTTTGATTGATAGTGATGGGTTGATGAGGCGCCATTTCTAATATAAAGTAGTGTAAATTTCTTTTATCTGTCAGTAACCTCGCCATGAAAGCGATAAAACATACCGGTGTAGTGAGTTTACTTTATTCACCCAAGTAACTTTAGTTATTAGAGAGTTCCGGTCAGACTTTTTTTTTGTCAGACTGTGAGTCTGACAAAAAATGATTGAGAAGCATTGTGCTGTAGGTATGTGTGTACAATTTTAAAAAGAAGGTTTACATTAAACCATTATTCAAAGTTTATTCATACAGCCCTTAATCACAAGTGTCTCAAAGGGCTGCACGAGCCACAACGACATCCTCATCTCCGATCCCACATCAGGACAAGAAAAAACTCAACCCAATGGGATACAATGAGAAACCTTGAAGGGGACCGCAGATGTGGGGACCCCCTCCCCCAAATTATTATTATTATTATTATTAATATTATTAGTATTATCAGACAGGTCTTGTAAGGAGGATTCCAATGATATAAGAATAATTTTCCTGTAATAAATATTAATATATGGATTTTTAAAACCAGTGAAAATGCACCGATTTCTTGTCAATACTTTAGGTGTGACCTTTTTATTTAAAAATGTTAACTTTCTTAGAATTTACCCCATCTAAAAAGGTTGGTATCATTGGAAAGTTTGCTAAACGAAGAAACCGAAAAAAGAGGTTTCACAGTTACGGTGTATTTTTAATTGATAAAGTTCATGAAATTAGCGTCGGAAGTGACGGAAAATTTGAGTAAACGTGACTGGTCGGATTCGACTGGTCCAAAAACACAATGTGCCAATCGATGATTTTGAAAGATATTTGGCAGATTCACAGATACATTTGTAACTTATAAGAAAAGTTCCAATGAAAATTTTACTCACTGTAGATTTTTTTGCCGAGGAGATTTTTCAAGTGTAAAGTTGGCAAACATTTTTTAGAGATTAGTGGTGTTCTTGTACTATAGTTCAATTAGAAAATGTCTGTATTTTGGATAAACAAGGCTAGGTGTTCTACGTCATCAGTCCTAGAGTTTTGTGGCGATGAAAACACGCAAATGCAGTTCAACTCTTAAAACAGCGGCCCAGTTGCTACGCAGACTGAAAAAGGGAAGTGCTATGAATACTTTCCAAATGCACTGTATCTACATGCGAGGTTAGCAGATAGGTTGAAGACAAAAGTAAATGATCAAACTTGAAACTGACTGATTGATAGTTGGCTGAGCCTCGTTTTAAGGCATGTTGGGAAGCCTGTTTTTTTTTCCAAAGCTGCTCTACATGCAGTGGTTTGCATATACAGAGGGCAGGCACAGTACGTACACGTATTATATGCAAACAAGCATTTACGCTCACATTCACACCTCCGTATACAATACAATTAACTTACCATCCATGTTTTTTGGGTGTGGAGAGCACAAAGTACACCCCCCAAAAAAAACCACGCAAGCAGAGGGAGTGTCAAACCCGGATGTCTTAACATAACCTTTTAGTTGTAAAAGTTCCCACTAAGTTTTAAATACTAAGACTTAAATTACTAAGATCTGAATACCACACGGTAACAAGCGTGTACAATTTAGAAAATGGCGTGTACTATTAATAGTTGGGTTGCGTGTGATCCACTAACACTGCGTGTGCAATTGTGAAGTGGTGCAGACCGCCTTATTTAAATGAGGAGTTTGCGTGTACTATACGAGGTATAACCACGGAAACGCTCATTTACTGCACATTCATGTTATCATGCTCCTACCGGTGGCGTTTTGCTGTTTTCAAACATGCAATAGACATCTACCACTTTTTATGGGCATTTTAGAAGCATGTCGTGCAGTGCATCGACATTGAAACCACTTCTTTTTTCTTTACTGCTGATTGTGTGCTAATTTGGAGAGAAGCTGCACTTCATCTCAAGATGCAAAAAAATGCATACTTAAAGATTTTTTTTATATAAGAAATATTTTAATATATATTCTATGTGAAATAAATGTCATTAAAAAATAATAAATGACAAATCAATTAGGTTTATTTTAATCATCCAGCAACTGTAAGTCATCCAGCAACTATACAATTATAAAATGATGTTGCTGAATTAAGAATGTCTTTATTATTTATTTTAATTTTTTTAAATAATATTTATTTATTCATTTAATAGGGAAATCATAATACAGGTACTGAGAAACCAGGCACTTTTTTTTGTTTTGTTTTTTGTTCCCCCCTCACCCAAAAAAATAAAAATAAAAATAATAATAAAAAATAAATTACAAAAAACAATATAATAAAAGTAAAATAATAACAACCTTCCCACCTCCCGTCCTACATTTCAGTCACAGTGGGTAGCAATATACTGCCTTCTTCTTCACCACAAGCAGATAGAGAATCACACAAACTGACTAAAAGGAAAAAAAGTAACAATAAAAATAAAAATTACAAACATGGAGAAGTGTCACTGAATAAAAAAAAAAAATTAAAAAAAAGTTGAGATAAGTGAAAAGGTTCATTGTCAACAATGAGTGTCACATTCATCCTATATTGTCCTTAATTTAGCTATGTAACTAATCATACAGCCCCAGGTCAAGTCTAATTGTTTTGGTGAACCCCGCAGATTATATTACATTTTCTCTAAATCTAAAAAAAACATGAGGTCCTTAAGCCATAGGGAGGCCTTGGGGACAAACTGTCATTTCCACTCCAGTAAAATCCTTCTACGAGCTATTAATGATGATCCCTAAAAGTCTGCTTAATTTTTTGATAGTTTGGTGGAATTCCAAAAATATTAACAGCAAATATTTATTATTTCTGACCGCCAAAAATGTTGACACACAGGACGGAGGATTCTTGGCCTAAACATCGTCAGCTCGAGCATCTCTTTTGTCACAGCCGTGTGCATCTGTGTCAGATAGCAAGTCCTTCCCACACGTGCTAAATAAAACGCAAAACAGTGCTTGCGAAACGTTGATGAGTGTTGATAAATCACATTGCGCGCCCTAAATAATATTTGCATTTCTACTCCCAGTATTGTGGCCGTGTTTATGATCAGTATATATTTTGCATAATAATGAAGACAGAGACACAAAATGGATTGCATGCCTTATTCTGCTCACTTGACAGAAGCAATCCACACATTTAGTAGATCAGACTTGCGTGTGCCATCAGGTTTGCATGTGTTTTAGTACACGCAAACCTTTAGCAAATCAGGCTCTTATTGTCTTCAAATGTCCTGACTGAACCTAAGAGCAAGCATCGCTCAATACGTGTCACAGCACTGAGAACTTTGACCTCTAGGCTCCAACTCAGAGCTTCAAAAGAAAAGTTGCATGTGAAGGGAAAGCTAATGTGTGTTAAAAAAGCTGTTTTGATCAAATTAAAGGTTGTTAAGATTCCATTGTCTTATCAGTGTCTGCACTAATGTGATTGTTTGTCATTTGAAACCAACACATCTATATTATACTAATGAAGGCATTTATCTCCTCTAACCCCGAATGATTTCTATTCCTGTTGCGAATGCAGATGCCACCACAGAGCTGCAGGTGTCCAATTCCAAGTTGGTTGATGTCGAGGCTGCCTTTGTCTCTCAGAAACTTGAGGTTGGATTTCTTGTTTACTTCTACCAAGTTAAAGAGTGTCTTTTCGCTGGAAACATGTACTGTATGTTTTGTTCTTCTGTTTGTTGCAGTGTGAAAGGTTAAAAAAGATACATGCAGAGCTTGAGGAGAAGCTGGAGGCATCGGAGATCCAAATCAAGCAACAGTCCGCAGAGTACAGGACTCTTCTGCAACAGAAAGACGTACGTGCTTGAATGCATGCATTTTTTATTTTTTATTGATTGCATCTGAGGTCATTAGAGTGATGAAACACCAATACAGTAAAAGACACAAACGTTAGCAACACTAACATAGCTATATGCTGACATTACATTTGAACATCACGCTAGGTTAGCATTGACTCTAAGGAAAAACTAAATGCTCAAATTTACAACTTCCACATCTGTTACTAAGAGATATTTGTCAAAGCTCAATTTTAGGATGTGTAGTGAAGCCTGTGTGTGTGTGTGTGTGTGTGTGTGTGTGTGTGTGTGTGTGTGTGTGTGTGTGTGTGTGTGTGTGTGTGTGTGTGTGTGTGTGTGTGTGTGTGTGTGTGTGTGTGTGTGTGTGTGTGTGTGTGTGTGTGTGTGTGTGTGTGTATATATATATATATATATATATATATATATATATATATATATATATATATATATATATAAGTGATATGTCCATGCAGAAGGAGGTTTTTTCTTCATAAAAAAAGAGCATTTGAGCGCATCTTTCCTTTACAAGTGGAGTAAACAAGTGAGAAAGATCCGTGTTTCCCACAGACAGGCAGCCGACCTGTGGAGTGGGGACATCTTGTGTAATTTGCATAATTGGCTATGATCCATGTGTTTTTTTAAATGCCTTAAAAAAATGTCGAAAATATATTTAAAGACAAATCTGTGTTATTAGTACCAACATAGTTTTCTCCAATGTTGGAATTTTGTTCGGTAGATATCTAAACAGTCCTTTAGATTAGGGGATGGAAAAAATGAAGTTCCTGTAAAACTGAGCCCACAAAGTAAAGTACATTAAAATGTACATACATGTAGGAAGTGTGTTAAATTGACAATACAGTTTGATATAAAGTGGAAAAAGCAATACAACCATACAGGATAAAGGTTGTCTCTTATGCTGGTAGCTTAATGCAAACATACAATGGACGGCCCCATTGGCAGGCTAGCAAAAGTTAGCATTGTATGTATTGGAAATAAGTGAAGATGATAGGTTTGTTGCTCATCAACATATTACTGCTAATATTAATGGATTACATTTATATAGCGGTTTTCTAGACACTCGAAGCGCTTCACAGAGAACTGAGATCACATCATTCACTTCCTCCGCATTCACCTGTTGATGGTGGTAAGCTACAATTGTATCCACAGCTGCCCTGTAGACTGACTGAAGCCTGGCTGCCAATTTGTGCCTACAGCACCTCCTACCACAAAAAAAAACAACCATTCACATTCTTACACCAGTGTGAGCAGCACTGGTATCTTGCCCAAAGACACAACGGTTGTGACTCAGATGGCAGAAGCTAAAATTGAACCTGGAACCCGCAAGTTGCTGGCATGGCTACTCTACCCACTGAGCCACACCGTCTGTTACTTTTGTGTCACGAGCAGTGTTGGGTTAGTTACTGAAAACCAGTAACTAGTTACAGTTACTAGTTACTTTATTTACAATGTTGTCCTGGCTAGCAGTCCCTCCGTTACAATCCAGCCGCTGTTGGAGGTTGAGGTGGAGTGTGTCTCCCTTTACTAGCTTTGTAGAAGCATGTTGCTTTTGTAGGTGTTTCAGCAGATTTTAATTGCTGTTTTGGCCAGTATATAGGGTCTTTGATCCAAAACACTACTTACATTTAACTAAAATGTTATTTTCTTTGTGCTCGACAAAAGAAATGTAATGAGAATATCTTCATGTTAAGAAACCCGACTTCTGCTCCGCCATGATGTCTTATTAGTAAACACAGACACCCCCCCCACCCACACACAGCGCGCCTCTCTCTTCTCCGGCTTGTGACACAAGAAGAATCAGAAGGACGACACTGCAGCTCTACAATAAAACACACTCAGATCTTCTCACTTTCTAGCCTATACTACATAAAAAATAACGTAAAATAACGCAGTAACGCATCATGTAGTAACGGTAACTGAGTTACTGAATATAAAAAATAACGCGTTAGACTACTAGTTACCGCCGAAAATAACGGCGTTACAGTAACACGTTACTTCGTAATGCGTTAGTCCCAACACTGGTCACGAGGGACTTTTTAAGCACCAGACTCTAAGGCGCTCATTGTCTTCCAGGTGGAGATCAGTCACCTGAAGGCTCGGCAAAGTGGTCTCCATGAGGAAGTCCACAATCTTCAGCGGTCTGCCCAGTCTGCGTCATCCAGCCCCGCCATGTTGCCCATCACCACAGGGTCTTCCTCTATCGCTACGTCCTCGTCAGTGTCGTCCTTCTTGTTGGGCCCCTCGGGGTCACACCACCAGGGCTTCCACGGCGACGAAATGGACCTTGGCGACGCCATTTGGTCCCAGCAGGAGATCAACCGGCTGTCCTCAGAGGTCACGCGTCTGGAGATGGACGTGGCGCACTGGAGGCGGATGTCTCAGGTGATGATGATGATGAAGTTGAAATGTGATTATTAGTACGCCATTGAACAGGTATTGTTTTTTTTCATCGCTCTTTAAGGCGTCAACCGCAGCAGGGACGGCTAACTCAGACCAGGGGGAAATTGTGAAACTTCAAAGAACCATCAAGGTGGTTTTTAAATAAAAAAAATATCGATCTCGTACGACACTAAATTGTGTGCCGTCCACAGGAGCTACGAGATGAGATGAGTCGCGAGGTGGACGAGCACCAGCATGAGCTGGCCGCGCTGCAGGACGCCCAGCGCCAGAAGATGTCCGACCTCAGCCGGCGCCACAAAGAGGATCTGGCCGAGTATGAGGAGAGGATAGAAGAGCTGGAGGAGCAGCTGCAGAAGGGTCAGTCGGATCTGTTCACATGTTTTTAATGTTCCATGTTAAACATGTCTACCAGCATGTTGATGTACTGCTTTAAGAGGGAGAACAAGTTACGGCTCTTCCCAGTTGTTATAGCGGTAAAAGAAAAGAAAGTCAATAAAGTGTGCAAGTGATTATTTTGGGATAGAACAACCAGGAAGTGATTTCACTTCTTCTCCCTTTTAAAGCAGTCCATCAACGTTATAGCACGTAGGTGTCAAAGTCAAGGCCCGCGAATGACTCTGTTTAATTCCTTGCTTCTTTGTCTGTTTAATAGATGTCATCAGTGTTTGAATCTGACAAAGAGTGTTGTAATTATGACGATGTACTGTCCTAAAAGTAAAAAATGACGGCTTGGTGGGGATCTTCCCTCTCTTTAAATCATTGCAATGTTCTCCTACAGGCGCTGCTCCTCAAGCCAGCTCCCTATCAGACACCTCCAAAGTGCTTGAGCTGCAGGCCGCCATCGATGCCCTGCAGAAGGCCACAGAGGGGAGGGAGGCGCAGATGTCTGAGATGTCCGCCAGCCTGGAGGAGGCACACAGGAAACAGACCACGTTGGTGTCGGAGAAAAATGACGCCCTGGAGGAGAACGCGCAGCTGTTGGAGAACTACGCCCGTTTGCAGGCCTCCGTCGAGGAGCTCCAGACGCGTGTGCAGGATCAAGAGCGAAAGACACTGCTTAAAGACCAAAGGGACCATGAGATCCAAGGTATGATGAAAAACCTTACAGGTGCTCTGTCTTAAAAAAAGGCTAATTTTTCACAGTGACTACCTCCATAAACCTTCATCTTTATTGACGTTCTTTTTTCTATTTATAAATACAGCTGCAGAAAAGGAAAGTGAGCGACTTCTAGAGGTAAGCTAGTCACAAACATCCCGAATGATCACATTATGACTTTTCCTAAATGATTCAGGCTGAACCAAAGGAGGAAGTTGAGCATGCGGATATCTTAGAACTGAACACTATCATCGGCACACTAAGGCAACAGAAGGCGGACCTTGAGCAAGAAATGGTGCGTATTTTAGGCACGCATGAGGAATTACTGACTTCATCATCTTTCTGTCGTAGGTTAATCTGCAGCAGAAACTGAACGCTGTGGAGGAAGTAATGGGCAGCGAGAAAGAAGGCCCATCTGGGGAATCAGAGACACTTGAAGGCCTGAGGGAGGCCCTGGAGAAGAGAGAAAATACCTTGAAGGCCACAGAGGAGGAACGTGACTCCTTGCTGACTGCGCTGGAGGAACTAGATCGGCAAAACATGGAAGCAACGCAGGTAGGCCTGAGCTCAGCTGCCTTGTGTCACGTCTATTTTTTTTTTGACACTGAATTTATGTCACAACATTTTTTCCATTTGAATTTTTGTGAACTGATTTTTATTTTTTTTTAACTTTAAATTGTACTTTCAATTTTATAACATTTGTGAGCAAAATGTGTGTGTTTTAAAAATTCAGTTTGTTACAATATAGTGTTTTCAAATTCACTGTGTAAAAAAATTCAGTGCAGAAATTTTCGGCGCCTCAAAAGTCTAGGCCCACTGTTAAAGTATTCATAAAAAGAGATCCAAGCACGTAAAGCAGATTACATGGCCTGGCGCATGTAGTGCTACATCACCTGCCTCTTTGGAAGACGCGCGTCACGTGACTGCAAACTGGACACCTCATTGGCTGATTCTGAGACACGATTGCTTCAATCTTGATTTACCGCAAGTGGGTCTTGACTTTCAGTGTTTCCCACACATTCATTTATTTGTGGCGGCCCGCCACGAAAGAATTACGTCCGCCGCAAATAATTTTTTTGTATTTTTGTATTTATTTTTTTGTCCTTTCCAGCTTCTCAGGCAAATCATATAGTTGATGTAGATGCTCATATAGGCTGTTCAGATTTACTTTACAAAAGAGAAGTGTAGGATACTTCTCTTGTTGCCTTATTTGTATTTGACCACTACTGTTTTCTGTTTATTTGTTACTGACTGTGGCAGGACACCTCTGCCTCTGTTTCACTTTATGTTGCTGGTAAATAATATGGTTGTAGTAGTAGGCTAAAGTTAAATGATTTAGTATGCACTAATTAAAGGGGCAGAGCTTTAAGAGACATTTTAGCTTTTATATTTTATAAGATATATTTTTTGTAAGAACCACAATTAATAAATATATTTTGGTGAATAACTTATTGTTAAAATCTGTATATAAATATGTACATAAAGTGTTGTAATTATATTGTAAAATGGATGGATGGATGGATGGACGTTTAAAACAAAACTGTTATTATTAATTAGTAAGTATACATTTTTTGAGCCTTTTTAGAGAAAATCATATCATTGTAGTAAATTATGCAAATTACTCGATGATGTCATGGTGACCACGCCCATAGCTACGCCCATAACCACGCCCCCACCGCCACAGGTATCTTGGTAGTTTATGGGAAACACTGACTTTTGAAGCAACACATTTTTTTTACACTGAATTTTTACACAGTGAATTGGTCTAACACAGCATTTTAACAAACTACATTTTGAAAAACAAATTTTGCTCACAAATTTTTATTCAATGAAATGTTCTGCATAATTTGATGTAAAAAAATTCAGTTCACAAGATTCAGATGCAAAAAATGTATTTGCATTAAGTCAATGTCCAATAAAAGCTTTCGTAATAAAGGCACAAATGAACCTCCTTACACGCCAAAACTCAATTAGAATTTTTTAAATAACACTTTTTGTTTTGGTCGTTCTCCAGCATATGATCTCGGTGAAGGAGCAGCTAAAGGAGGCGGAAGCTGAGCTCTCAAAACTGAACATAGAGCACAACACTACTAAAGACCAGAGGAGGGCGCTGGAGCAGGAACTAGAGAGCCAAAAAGAGAAAATAAGCCAGAGTGCGTTCACTCTTAATGACCTGCACATGAGCAAACAGCAGCTGGAGGCCACAGTCCGTAAACTGGAAGACAAACTGACGCAAACTCAGGAGAAGAGTAAGGAAGCAAGGAGGAACATGGAGGAGCTGAAGAACAATCTCCAGGAGAGGGAGGAGCAGCTGTTTGCGATAAAAGAAGAGCTAAATCGGCTGAAGAAGACGGAAACGCAGCCTAGACAAGCGGAAGATGAACTAGCAAGAAAGGAGGCAGAACTTTCAGGCCTGCGAGGGGAACTAAACGACATAAGGAGCTCTCAGGAGAAACTGATGTCTGAGGAGTACGAGTTGAAGATGGAGAACAGAAAGTTGAAGGATGAACGCCAGCAGATTGTGAGTAAAGCGGATGACTTGAGCCTGCAGTTGAAGGAGAGTCAGGCTGCCGTGAGCAGGACGCTGCGTGAGAAGGACACACGCATCCAAGCCCTCAAGTTGGAGAAGAATCAGCTTGAGGGGGAACTGCAGCGGGCTGAGGACTCGCTCTCTGAACAGTCAAGGCAGTACCAGCAAACCATCGAAGAGTTGACCCGAGTGCGCTCCATGAACGCCTCGGCGTTACAGACAGAGCACGAGCGCGCCGTCAAAATCAACCAGGAGAAGGACCTGGAGATCGCTCAGCTGAAGCGGGATGTGGAGCAGCTGACGTCCGATCATAGAGACACCAACGAGATGCTCGCCATCACAGTTTCCGGGCAAAAGCAGCTGACGGATTTGCTCCAGGAGAAAGACGTGTTCGCGGAGACTCTGAAAGAAAACGCTGCAGAATTGCAGGCGGAGCTGGAGAAGCGCGTCGCATCCTTGAAGAAGGAGGCTGAGATGCTCCGACAGGCGCTAGAGGAAAAGGACAAACAACTGTCGGGAATGAAAGAGGAGAACAGCCACTTGAAAGAAGAGATAGACAGGGTCCGCGATCAGCAGAGCAGACCTCAGGCGCCAGCCGAGCCCAGGACCCTGGACATCATCACCGAGCTGGAGTCCGAGATCAACCAGCTTAAGTCCTCCAGGACCGGCATGGAGGAGGAGGTGCAGGCTCTCAGGCGAAGCCTGGAAGAGAAGCAGGCGTCACTCCTCTGCTCTCAGAACGAGCTGGGACAAGCTATCGCTCGCCACCAGCAGACCACGCTCAACTACGACAGGCTCATCAAGGCCAGAGACGAAGAGCTGGCCCAACTGCAGCAGGCCGTGGACAGTCTCGGCGAAATTCGAGATCCTGGCCTGTCCCCCATGGAGCAAGGAGACGTCATACTGCAAGAGGACAAGACCCAGTCTTTAAATCAGGAGAATGGTAATGAGAAGCACGACCTGTCCAAGGTGGAACTGGAAAGACTGGTGAGGGGCATGAAGGAGAAGGAAACGGAAATCAGCCATCTGAATGAGAAGAACTTGTCTTTGACCAGGCAGCTGGACCAGCTGGTGGTGTCCCGCGAAGAAGTGGGTAAACTGTCCCAGATTATCCTGCAGAAAGATCTGGAGATCCAAGCTCTACATACACGTGTCTCCATGGGGGGCGGTGGGCACAGTCAGGATGTACTCTTCCTCCAGCAGCAGCTGCAGGCCTACGCCGTGGAGAGGGAACAAGTTCTCGCCGTACTCAACGAGAAAACCCGGGAGAACAGCCAGCTACGCTCTGACTACCACCGCCTCGTGGACATCATGGCGGGAAAGGAGGCTGCACTCCTGAAGCTGCAGCAGGAGAACCAGCGGCTTTCCAACATGAGCGATCCTTCAGGAAGCCAAGAGATGTTTAAGGAGACCATCCAGAACCTCTCGCGCATCATCCGGGAGAAGGACATCGAGATTGACGCACTGACCCAGAAGTGTCAAACTTTGGTGACTGTGTTGCAGTCCACAGGGGAAGACTCCGGTTCTGGAGGAGTTAGCAGCAACCAGTTTGAGGAACTGCTGAAGGAGCGTGACACCCTGAAGCAACAGGTGAAGAAGATGGAGGAGTGGAAGCAACAAGTCATCACCACAGTGAAGAACATGCAGCACGAGTCTGCCCAGTTGCAGGAGGAGCTGATCAAACTCCAGGATCAGGTGTCGACTGACAGTGATTCCAGCTCCAAGCTCTCAGTGGACTACACCAGACTGATCCAGAGCTATGAGCACAAGGAACAGCGACTCGGCAGCTTGAGTTTAGAACTAACTCAGGTCCAGCAGGCTCTAAACCAGCTCAGCAGCACTAAGGATCTTGTGCTGGCCCGTCTAGACCTTGTGGCTCCAGCTTCTGAAACCAAAGCTGCTCAGTCCATTGAAGCAGAATCTCCAAGCCTCCAGACCGCCAAACCGCCGGAAGAGCTGGCATTGCTTCAAGCTCAACTGGCCGAGAGGGAGAGCCTGATCCGAACGCTTCAAGAGAACAATCACCGCCTCTCCTGCTCTGCATCCTCTGCCGAGAGTGAGCACAAGAACCATGCCGCTGAGATCCAGCAGGTCCGAGCCAGCCTGGAGGCCCTGCAAAGGTCCGTCAGAGACAAGGACCTGCTCATCAAGACCAAAGGCGACCAGCTGGCTCAGGTCAGCGAGGCGCTCCGCAACCGTGAGAACGACAACGAGGTTCTCAAGCAGGCCGTCACCAACCTGAAAGAGCGCGCCCTCATCCTGGAGATGGACGTGAAGAAACTGAAGGAGGAGAACGAGCTTGTGGTGGCGCGCTCACGCGAGAAGGAGTCCGAGTTCAGGGCTCTGCAGGAGACCAACATGCAAGTGTCGCTGCTGCTGCGGGAACGCGAGTTTGAGCTGAGCGCCGTGAGCGACAAAGCTGCTACTGTGGAGAAGATGTTGAAAGACAAAGAGCAGGTCCGTTCACTGGCACTTCTCTGCTCGAATTACTTGATTCAGCCTTTCTCTTTGTTTAGGGTAAATCAGGGGAGCTCAATCAACTCCTGAACGAAATCAAGTCCATGCAGGAGAAAGCTGTAGCCTTCCAGCAGGAGAGGGATCGGGTGATGATGGCCCTCAAGCAGAAGCAAATGGAGACCACCGCCTTACAGACCGAGGTGTGACTGCTCAAGCAGCACCACCTCTGTTTTAATGCTCGCAGCTTATGTGTGACGTGTCCGTGTCTCCACACAGCTGCAGCACACGAGAGACAAAGAACAGCGCCTCAACATGGAGCTGGAGCGGTTGCGCAATCACCTCCTGGAGGTTGAGGACTCGTACACGAGAGAAGCTGTCACCGCAGAAGACCGGGAGACGGAGCTGCGAAGGCGAGTGGCCATGCTGGATGAGCGACTGGCCACGTCCTCCAGTGCGGTGGAGAACGCAAGGTTAGCATCTGCAACCACAACCAAACTTCCCTACCTTCTTTACTTTGGTTTATTCAACAAATCAAATCAAACTTTATTTATAAAGTGCTTTTCATACATAAAGGAAATGCAACACAAAGTGCTTTACTGACATAAAACAATGCCCCTATGACACACATCCCTCTTAATCACACACACACACACACACACACACACACACACACACACACACACACACACACACACACACACACACACACACACACACACACACACACACACACACACACACACATACTGGTTATGATTTGGAATGGGGACCAAGTTTGTGATCATCACTTGTGGGGACCACCCTTTCTACAGGTTGTAGAGGCATAAAAAAATGAGGTAAAATGGCCACTGCCCAGTTAGCTCATACACGTCTTTAAATCTCTGGATTGATGAAGTAATGTGCTGATCATTCTTACTGGGGACCCTGGGGAAAAAGCGTTAATATGGTTCATGGGGACCAAATTTAAATAATTTTGCATAATTCACACAAATTTGTACGTGACTACTGAGGACGATTTAAAAAAAATAAAAATAAATATATATATAAAATTTTTTTTTTTTTTTAAATAATAATAAAAAGTTCTAATTAATATTAATTAAATATGACATGATCCTCAGAATACAGCACTACAGCTGTCCTCTTATAGGAAGTTTCACCACTTAAATGTTAAAGCAAATCCTGCATCTTCTGTGACATTACTGAAACTTGCTATTTAGCAGTAATGAAGTTGTCTGCAACTCCAACTAACATATATAGAGGGATGGAAAATTCTGAATGTGAATCATACTTTAAGGTAATAATGTTTTATAATCATGCTGAGGTGGCCCGATGAGGGGGCTGCTGTGCAAATGTCTCACACCCAAACTAACCAGTAAACATGTTTTATGGGCCAAAGCTTAAAAATCACTTGGGCATCTTCAAAATGGATCTGACTATCATTTAAAAAGGTTTCCCTTTATGGGACCTGTTTTTTGGTCCCCATACCGTCAGAGGTCCCCTAAAGGTGACTGTGTAAACAGAGCGAGGTCCCCATTAAGTAAGCATTGCCAGAACACACACACACACACACACACACACACACACACACACACACACACACACACACACACACACACACACAACAAACACAAAGATGAATGCATGAGTGAGTACTGAGGAGCCAGGCGAAGAAACACTATCACAGGAGCCGTCTGCACTAGGAGGTCATTAAACCATACTTGCCAACCTTGAGACCTCCGATTCCGGGAGGTGGGGGGTGGGGCGTGGTCGGGGGTGGGGCTTGGGTGTGGTTGGGGGTGGGGGGCGTGGTTGGGGCCGTGGTTAAGAGGGGAGGAGTATATTTACAGCTAGAATTCAGCAACTCGAGTATTTCATATATATATATATATATGATGATTTGATAGGGACGGCGTGGCGAAGTTGGTAGAGTGGCCGTGCCAGCAATCGGAGGGTTCCTGGTTCGATTCCCACCTTCTACCAACCTAGTCACGTCCGTTGTGTCCTTGAGCAAGACACTTCACCCTTGCTCCTGATGGCTGCTGGTTAGCGCCTTGCATGGCAGCTCCCGCCATCAGTGTGTGAATGTGTGTGTGAATGGGTGAATGTGGAAATACTGTCAAAGCGCCTTGAGTACCTTGAAGGTAGAAAAGCGCTATACAAGTATAACCCATTTATCATTTATCATTTATATATATATATATATATATATATATATATATATATATATATATATATATATATATGTATTAATTACTTGACTTTCAGTGAATTCTACCTATATATATATATATATATATATATATATATATATATATATATATATATATATATATATATATATATATATATATATATATATATATATATATATATATTTATTTTATTATACATATAAATAAAAGAAATACTTGAATTTCAGTGTTCCGGAGGCTATCCAGTAGATGGCAGTGTTGTCCTGTGTAAGAGTGTCACAACATTGCTGTTTACGGCAGACGAACTGCTTTACGGTAGACAAACGTGACTGCTGTTGTTGTGTGTTGTTGCCGCGCTGGGAGGACGTTAATGAAACGGCCTAACAATAAACCCACATAAGAAACCAAGAACTCGCCCTCGATCATTCTACAGTTATAACGTGATTGGGCAGGCACGCTGTTTATATCGTGGGAAAGCGGACGTGAAAACAGACTGTCGGCGCTGTCCCCACTCAGGTCCGCATTGAGCTGGAGGGGGCGTGGCCTCCAGCTCAGGCTGAATTCCGGGAGTTTATCGTGAGAAAATTTCTTCCGGGAGGTTATCGGGAGAGGCGCTGAATTCCGGGAGTCTCCCGGTAGAACGGGGAGGGTTGGCAAGTATGCATTAAACCACGGCCACCAGGACGCTGACACAAAGTGCCCCCACAGCCTGATGCAGAAGACTCCCACTGAGGAACGCAGAAAACAAAAAAAATACTAAAACACGTGAAATAGTAAGAACCATGAGTAAGAAAGAATAGCCAGAGTAAAACATATTATGAAGATAAAAAACATATATATAGACAGTAAATAATAAACATTCTCTGTGCAGCCAACAAGCAAGCATGCAGGTGGAGTCTTTGCAGGAGCAGCTGAGCGGCGTGCTCAAGCAAAGGGACGACGCCCTCAACCAGCTCAGGACCTCCCAGGAGCAGGTCAACCAGTATGCAGTGTCCCTTACCAACCTGCAGATGGTGCTAGAGCAGTTCCAGCAAGGCAAGTCGCGGGTGAAGACACAATGCAATCTCAGTCCACATGATCGTTGACAAATCGATTGTACCGCCGTTCAGAGGAAAAAGCCATGTACTCAGCAGAGCTGGACAAGCTCAGGAAGGAGAAACAGGAGTGGAAAAAGAAGTCTGACATGTTTGGAGACCAAGCGTCTGCTCTTCAGGTAGTTCAGCCACCTATTTGGTTCTACCTGAGACACAAGACACCACATGTATTCAAGCTTCTCGCCCCTCTGTCAGCTGAACCTCGACGAGGCCAACGCCGCTCTCGAATCGGCGTCTCGCCTCACGGATCAGCTCGACTTGAAAGAGGAGCAAATCCACGACTTGAAGAAGCAAGGTGACGTGCTCAGTCCTTACCCTAATGTCCAACTTTAGCAGCAGACGTTAGCAGTTAGTGCCTAAGCCTCCAGGCCTCCCATCTAACAAGGAAAACGTTTTTTTTTTCTTAAACATTTCTGTATGACCTCTGAAGTAGGGTTACCAGATACGATAGAAACTATATAAATGGAGATCATAATTTAATTGCTCTATCGCTGAGCCTGTGGTTGACACATTTTAAACGTGTCATGCACAATTGAGAGCAACAAGCTGGAGCATCCTGACAGAGGTGGCTAGAAAGTACTGCTAAAGAATGTCCATACCTAGTGCAGACTAATAAGTTTCATCATCAGTGGAGGACGAGCAACAGCTAAGCATGTGACACAGCGAGCTAGAAAGAACAGAAGGAGACGAAAAGTCATGCTAACCGCTAAGCTAGTGAAAACAACAGAATAACTGCTGTCCAGCTGGAACTGCGTTAGCCAGAGAGACCAATAATTGGCCCCAATACTTGGCATTTTGACATATGTTGGTATCAGCCTTATTTTTTAATTGGTATCGGTCTTTTTTTTATTTTTTTTTAAGAGATACCAGTATTTACACTGCAAAAAGTCGGTGTTCAAAAACAAGAAAAAAAAATAAAAAATTAGGGATATTTTATTTGAACTAAGCAAAATTATCTGCCAATAGAACAAGAAAATTCGGCTGGTCAAGACTTTTCCAAGTAAAATTAGCTAACCTCAATGAACCCAAAAATACCTCAAAATAAGTATATTGTCACTAATAACAAGTGCACTTTTCTTGGTAAAAACAACAAAAAAAAGAGACATTTTTGCTCAATATGTTGGAAAATATTCTTAAATTAAGTAAATGCTAGTGCCATTATCTTGACATAATGATATGCGCTCGGCATCATGATATTTTTTCATGCTTGAAGTAAGAAATTATTACTTTAAAAAAGTAGTTTTAAACTTGTGAGTGTTGATGACACAGCTTTGCATCAGTTGATATTCTCGTTTCAAGCATATTTTACTCAATATAAGTCATAAAATTTCAGCTACAAGCTGTAATATCTTACTGAGATAATTTAGGACCAAAACCCTTAAAACAAGTAAAACACTATAACATAAAATCTGCTTAGTGAGAAGAATTATCTTATCAGACAGAAATAAATAAGCAAATATCACCCTTATTTGAGATATTTAATCTTACTTAGATTTCAGTTTTTGCAGTGTAGTTACTTAAACAAATAAATAGTGAAGTAGATTGTAATAACCACCACGTTTTATTAAATTTTTTTCGTTTAAGAGTAAAAATTTACTCCTATTGTCAATAATTCTCCCCAAATATGTTTTGATATCAGAAGGGCATTTATTTGAGTTCTTGTGAGAATTCTTCACTGGCCACGCCTCCTTTTCTCTCCTTTTCCTTCGCCTACAGCACGTCTCCTCTGCATACCGGTCAAAACGTCATATTTTTGCAGGAAAATCCAACTTTTCTCCTTCTTTCCTGGCGTCTTCTCACCCTTGTATGGTTTGTTTTTGCTACTGCAGTGATGGAGTCACTCGACAAGCCTCCATCTGCAACACTCGGAGCGTGGGCTCATTAAAGGAGCACGCAGAGTTTCAGCTTCTGTGATTCAATCGAATAACAACGTGACAAAAGACGCCAGAAAAGATATCCCTGCCAAAAATCCAAACTTGGTGTAAATATTTTGACAAAAAGGAGACTTATCATATAAGTAAAGTAGAGTTGGCGGCAGCTCACACATTCTCATACTTTCTGTAACATGCAGGAAGAAATTATGTCCGCCAGCTTGAAAAGTGTCTCATTTATAAGCTACGTGAAGGAGTCCAGAATTGTTTTTATTTCAATGTTTGCAATATTCCAGGGTTCTTCAAGAGGAAACTTTACAATGTATTCAATCCATTAACTGTTATAAAATCGAGTAGGTGGTGAGTTATTGTGATGTAGAGAAATCCCATATTTTTACCAATTTTCCCAGGCGATTTCCCATATTTTGAAATCAAAATGTTAATGCTTCTCTTATACCAGTGGTTCTTAACCTTGTTGGAGGTACCGAACCCCACCAGTTTCATATGCGCATTCACCGAACCCTTCTTTAGTGAAAAATATTTTTTTATTTTTTCAAATTCCAGACAGTTATGTTTTTTTTTTACTGTTGCACAAAATTAACCGTCCATGAACATCACTTTGTTCAAAGAACAAAACCAACACAGTGCATGAACTCACAACAAATTACACACCTGCAAATCAGATGGAAAATTAGAGGGAACATTGTTTGGGGGTATCCATATTACACCGATAGGGAGAAGTTTTTATTTACACGATGAGTCGGGTGTGTCTTGACCTCCGCGGTGGAGGCTCCGCCGAACCCCTGAGGCCGACTCACCGAACCCCTAGGGTTCGATCGAACCCAGGTTAAGAACCACTGTCTTAGACACACGTAATAAAGGTGTTTGTGAAAATCCCTGATGTTGTTTGGTGCGGAATTACCCACAACATGAGCGCAGCGTAAAACATTATGTTGCTACTGGCCCGATATTTCCTAAACAAAATTTTTTTGAAAAAAAACATCTTCTCCAGCTGTTTACTGACGCATACTATTCATGAAATTAATATCGGCTCCAAATATCGGTTATCGGTCTACTTGACTACTAATAATCAGTCTTGGCACTAAAAAACGTATCGGTCAATGTCTACCTGTAACCTGTTTTGAAATAATTTCTGTTATCATTTATAGGCCAAACAATATATCGTGATATACAGTATATCCTTATCACAAGAGGCTGCAATACATTGCAGTATGGATTTTATATTGACCATCCCTACTCTGAATGCCTCCTCGTGTCGTGGACATTACATTCTCCCAAGCTTAAATGCGACACGCTTATCTCACTCTGCTACAACTTTGCATCACTGTTTAAATGAGGTCATGTGCTTGCCCTGCCAGTCTGCCACATATGGATTCTGGACAAGCTGCCTATTTATGGTAGCTTACGTGTATGCATGTGTTTTTGCAGTGGCTGTGCAACAAGAGATGTTGGAGGAGGCCCAGAAGAAACTGATGAACCTCCTCAACAGCACTGAGGGAAAGATTGACAAGTAGGTTCATTTGTGTATTCTCATGTATTTATTTAGAGTCATGATAGCAGATTCTACCACCGCTATGACTAATAAATATAATCAGTTGTTGCTTTTTCTTTACAAACCATATCAAAACTAACAATGTGTGTTCCTACATTTAATTGTCTCAGTTTGGGATGAGTAAAAAAATAAATGTGTGGATTTGATACTTCACCTCTTGAAGCAACTGATTTAAAATAGGATTCAATACTTAACTGTGACCACCAGAGGCACTGTTGATTCAGTATTGGCTAGTTTGCGAACTGATTCGTAAAATTTACAGTTTAAAGGCCTACTGAAACCCACCACTACCGACCACGCAGTCTGATAGTTTATATATCAATGATGAAATCTTAACATTGCAACACATGCCAATACGGCCGGGTTAACTTATAAAGTGCAATTTTAAATTTCCCGCTAAACTTCCGGTTGAAAAAGCCTTTGGAGGATTACGTATGCGCGTGACGTAGCCAGGGGAACAGAGGTATGCCTTCCCCATTGAATACAATACAAAAAAGCTCTGTTTTCATTTCATAATTCCACAGTATTCTGGACATCTGTGTTGGTGAATCTTTTGCAATTTGTTTAATGAACAATGGAGGCTGCAAAGAAGAACGTTGTAGGTGGGATCGGTGTATTAGCGGCTGGCTGTAGCAACACAAGAAGGACTACTTACTTGGATAGCAGACGCCTAGCCGATGCTAGCCGCCCACCGCACGGATGATCGGGTGAAGTCCTTCGTCGCGCCGTCGATCGCTGGAACGCAGGTGAGCACGGGTGTTGATGAGCAGATGAGGGCTGGCTGGCGTAGGTGGAGCGCTAATGTTTTTATGATAGCTCTGTGAGGTCCGGTTGCTAAGTTGCTAAGTTAGCCTTAGCGTCGTTAGCAACAGCATTGTTAGCTTTGCCAGGCTGAGATCTATTAACCGTGTAGTTACATGTACATGGTTTAATAGTATTGTTGATATTCTGTCTATCCTTCCAGTCAGGGATGTATTTATTTTGTTTCTATCTGCATTTGAGACAGATGCTATCACGTTAGCTCATGCTAAAGAGCTTCGTCGATGTATTGTCGTGGAGATAAAAGGCACTGTGATGTGAATGTCCATTTCTCGTTCTCGACTCTCATTTTCAAGAGGATATAGTATCCGAGGTGGTTTAAAATACAAATCCGTGATCCACAATAGAAAAAGGAGAGAGTGTGGAATCCAATGAGCCAGCTTGTACCCAAGTTACGGTCAGAGCGAAAAAAAATATGTATTTCACTGCATTCTAGTCCGTCACTCTTACGTTCCTCTTCCACGAATCTTTCATCCTCGCTCAAATTAATGGGGTAATCGTCGCTTTCTCGTTCCGAATAGCTCTAGCTGCGTTGAAAACAATAGGAAAATATGAGGGAGTGAACAACTGACAACGTCACGCTACTTCCAGTAGGGGCAAGGTTTTTTTTTTATCAGAGACCAAAAGTTGCGAACTTTATCGACGTTGTTCTATACTAAATCCTTTCAGCAAAAATATGGCAATATCGCAAAATGATCAAGTATGACACATAGAATGGATCTGCTATCCCCGTTTAAATACAAAAAATTCATTTCAGTAGGCCTTTAACTATAAAACAGTTTATTATTGAAATGTATACGTATAAAAACATGCACTCCTGCCATCTTAGATTAATATTTCCAACTATTGACATTCTTATCAGGGCTTTATGATTCTGATTCCGATCATCCATGAGTGGGATCGGCTGATACTGACACTGATCTGATGCATGAGTGTTTAACAAAATCATCACAATTTTTAAATGACTTCCTTATTCTCTTTTATTACATACATTTTTTTTCAACAAAATCAAAAACTACCCTCTGCCACTCATTTAAATACTTAAGTTTTCCCCTCAAAGTCCTCCTATGTACAGGGAATTATTCACCAAATTAAGAAACTACAACAAAAACAACAAAAAAATTATTTTGTAAAAATTTAAATATTGATTAATCACTCTAGTATTGATCATCAACCGATACTATCTTTGGTATTGACACTACTGATATATGGATCAATCCGCCCTCATTTTACGTGTACGCCTTACCAACATTTGGTATATTATATAATTTCTTGTTAATAATGTATTACTTTTTGCGGTAAAGCAGTTCTATCTTCTACACTAATCTCTCAATATGTGACTTGTTTAGACTCATCCTCTCGTGATAATACTTGATAAGGATACTAAAGATACTATGAAATGCAGATTATTTGCTGTAATAGAGGTGTTAATTATTCATTTAGGGCAGCGTCTCCACACTATTTATTTAGTAACTCACTTTGTATATATCCATACACAAAGTATCAGCCTAAGGGGAGGCATTGATCGTCAATGGTAGGTCATATACTTCTACAAAAAAATTACACGGAAATTTTTTTTAGCTAATTTGAGATTTTAGAGTTATTTTTGTCAAGGAAACAATCAATTTTATCAGTTATAAGACAAGACCTGGAACAGAATAATTACATTTAGACCAATTATTACACGATTGGTGGGAATTACTGTATTCTGAAATATTGGCTCTAATGTTGTTGTTGTTCTTATTGTAAGCATTCCATAATTAGTGCCAGATCCCCGTGCTTTGACAGTAAACACACATAATAAGTAAGAATAAAATGTTCTTATGTATATAAAAAGTATGAATACCACTGGAATAACAATTACGACATAATAAAAATGTGAATACACAATTGTACGTGTGTACGCTTTAACTACTTTACATATCAGAAAAGTGAATCAAAATAAAAGAAGTAAGTACAATAAAAATAAATAAATAGAACATTTATAAACTTATATATATATATATTTTTCATAAAGAAAGTAAATCCAAATTTAGCAATGTTTTCTTTGACTAATCTTGTTGTCTAGTTGCCAGTAGGGTGAAGCTTTATTTGCTTGTGCAAAAAAAACCCAGAACGGCTCAAAACTGCAAATCGGTTCTCATCGTTGACTTATAAAAACCAGTTGAAAAGACTCGATTCATTCATGAACGTCACATCTCTAACTCCAAACCTATCCCCGCTTTACAATATTTAGGATAGAACATTTACAAAGCAATTGAGAATACATACAAATACAATACTTAATAATAATTATTACTAATTAATTACAAAAATAATTCTTAATTAAAGCTGCAAGCAGCGTTGGTCGGGCCCGCATATTTGGCAGGTGCTAGTCCTAAGTGTCCAAAAACTTTTGTCTACTGTTAGTCCTAAGTGTCCCAATACTTTTGTTGACATCAGCACAGTGGTACAGTGGTTCTATTAAGGCTCGTAAAATCACAGCAGCATTATTAGCGCAGCGGTTCTTTGAAGGCTCGTAAAATCAAAACCGTAGCACTTATCAAAACTCTGAGTATCCGTCAATCAGAAGGGTTCAATCTCTCTCCTGTAGTAGTTTGAAGCCGAAACGACAAACACGCTCAGAGGAGATAATGTTTGATGTTTGGTGACCGGTGTTAACAAAAATTTAGTTTTGAAGGAGGGATTGCAAACTTCCTGTTGATTTTTGCTGAAGGGTGTCAACCTATGAAATGTAGGTCTAAGTGAGACCTACATAGAGGTTTTTGTTTCATGTCTCTAAGACGTTCCTACCGGAAGTTACAAGCAGTTTTGTCTGTGTTTTCCTCTGAGGAGCAGTTTTGTCTCTGTTTTATTTTTTCAAAAATTGCGCTAGAGCGCAAATTTGAGTTTTGGGGTTCGTTTTTTTTATTAGATCGCAATATAAACCAGTCCTGATGTGTGTGAAAAGTTTGGTGGGTTTTGAAGTATTTTAAGGAGGTCAAATTACAGCTCAAAGAGGCACAATAAAACGTGCAAACAAAATAACAAAAATCTATTTATTTTTAAAAATGTATTCTTAAAAATTATGAATTAATTCTAAATAGGAATAAATACAAATCGTGATTTCAATGTGAATCAATTTATTTTGTTTTGGCACATCCCTTTATCAGGGATTCTCAAACTGTGGTATGTGTACTCTAGTGGTACGTGGGCTCCAAATAGTGGTACGCCAAAGAATCATTGAAAAATGTACAATGATTTATTTTCCTATATTCAAACACAATGTTACTGTTCAAACTGTGTGTAATGGCCAAATATATTAAATATACGTTTTAAATAAAACCCCTGCCGTGTTTTTAAGGAATACTTAGGCCTAAAATCTAATCCATTATTATTATTATTATTATTATTATTATTATTATTATGCTACTGTATTTTAATGTTGGAACTTGGTCATTATGGTGGTACTTGGAGAGCCAAGTGTTTTCTGAGGTGGTACTTGGTGAAAAAAGTTTGAGAACTATTGCCCTATATCAAACATTTATCAAGTGATCATCAATATTCCATACAGATGATCAAGGATATATATTTAATATGGCTGTTGTGCATTGATTACACAAAAAATGAAGTTTTAAATGTTTGCTTTGTCTGCAGGGTCCTAATGCGTAACCTTCTCCTGGGCTACTTCCACACACCCAAAACCAAGCGCACGGACGTGCTGAGGCTCATGAGTAGCGTCCTCGGGCTAAGCGCAGAGGACGTGGAGAAGGTCAGAGGCTAAGCGTTAATGAATAAATGAAATGAATGACATCATTGTGTTTTTACAGCCCCTTCCACCCCCTAACCCCTCGATTTGCGCAAACAACGGCGCTTCTGTTGCTAATAGGTGTAGCTAATAAAGGCAGAAACACAGCATCAGTGTGCTCCATCAAGTGCTCCTTTCACCTACGGGTGTGCTCAAACCTTCCAACTTCAGCTCTCGTGGAAAAGAGTTGCAGACTTGAGCCTGTTAGTTTGTGTTCTTTGAGATGGTGTGCATGGTCACGCTGGCCGCATTGTTTTGTGACAGTGAGCGTATTAAAAAGAACTCTTTTCGCTGGGGCCTGCTGCACCACATAGCCAGCTCTGGCCAAACAACATGCGTTCAGAAATGTTTATTTGCTCCTTCACTGCAGAAGACGTCCATGAGACAGTCAAAGAAAAAGGCCTATTCTTATGCTGAAGGTCTGCCAAGAGCCCTAAGGAACAATTCCAGCTCTCCTAAAGGGAAACAGACTCTGAGCAGGCGGCAAATTGGACGACAGCACCTCCTAACACAAGGAACATTTTTATTGGTGTTGGAGGTGCTTGCGTTTTGGTCGTCATTTGTCCCTAAGCTCTTATTTTTATTTCAATGTTCCTCCCCGCTCGTGTTTACATCAGCCCAGTGTCCCTTTACGGCCCTTGTGGGGGCATGGGGGGGGGATCAGAGAGCTCTCTTAAGTGCATCCAGCTGTGAGCGAGTGATGCTGATGTTAAGGGAGGATGACACTGCGGTGAGGCCGCTTCCCCTGAGAACGTGTCGAGTCAGCAAACGATCCCACAGCATCCGCGTGTTAGTTTTCCAGCTCCTAATCATGTGTTTGTTGGGGGAGGTGGGCATTAAGTCCTCATCACTTGTCAAAGCTTCTTTTTCTGTCTTTGCTCGCTCAGATGCTGCAGGAAGATGCAGCGGGCGGTGTGAGCGGCTGGGTGTCGAGCTGGTTGGGAGGCCGAGGAGCTCAGAGCGTCCCCAACACCCCCCAGAGGCCCACCAGTGGCCACAGCTTCAACTCGGTAAGAAACAATAATGACTTCAGTGTTTTCACCCCAAGGCCAGCCTGACATGAGCCAACAAAGCTCCATGTTGGACCAGTGGAAACTTATTTAACACCAAAGTCTCAAAGTTCACCAAGTCATGTACTACAAAAATGTTTTGCAGCAGGTAGCGGTTTCATGTAGGCATTATTTTCATGGCCCACCCTTCTACTTCTGGCAGAGAAATACAGCAAAAAATAAATACCGGTACATGAAAAATACAACTCTAATAACGCACTGTTTTGTTTTGTTTTTGCAAAAAAGCTTGAAAGTCTTTTGTTTTTTACTCATTTTCACTAGCTTGTGGGCTTATTTTTTGGTTTACGTATCTGAGGCGTTGTACGTGATACATCATCATGAAGGACAAACGCATGCACTGCAAAAAGTCAGTGTTCAAAAACAAGAAAAAAAAAAAAAGAGGTATTTTACTTGAACTAAGGAAAATTATCTGCCAATAGAACAAGAAAATTTGACTTGTCAAGACTTTCCAAAACAAGTAAAAATTAGCTAACCTCAATGAACCCAAAAATACCTTAAAATAAGTATATACTCACTAATAACAAGTGCACTTTTCTTGGTAGAAAAAAAAGACCTTTTTTGTCAATATGCTGAAAAATATTTTTAAATGAAGTAAATGCTAGTGCCATTATCTTGACATAATGATATGCGCTCGGCATTACATTTTTTGAAACCAGCAAACTTACACTAAAAACTGGTTAATTTTTTTTAATGGAAAGGCTACAAGGCAACCGCTTGTTACTCTCGGGGTCTCCTAGCCCAGGGGTTGGCAACCCGCGGCTCCGGAGCCGCATGCGGCTCCTTGACCACTCTGATGCGGCTCAGCTACATACATGCTGACCCCCCCGATTTTCCCAGGAGGTTTATGGATCTCAGTGTCTCTCATAGATAACTCCCAGGGAAAAGATAATCCTATTTACACTCTAATTACTAAATAAAGGGCGTGCCCTAATTGCACCGCAGTAATTGTCCTCTGTAGCATTTACATACAGCTGCCAGTCCAGCCACATGTTGCATGTTGTTATTACTTGCACACACAGGAGACAGCAAAGCATACTTACTCATCAGCCACACAGCTTACACTGACGGTAGCCGTATCAAACAACTTTAACATTGTTACGTTACAAATATGCGCCACACTGTGAACCCACACCAAAAAAGAATGAAAAACACATTTCTGGAGAACATCCCACCGTAACACAACATAAACACAACACAACCATTACCCAGAATCCCATGCAGCCCTAACTCTTCCGGTCTACATTATACACCCCCGCTACCACCAAATCCCCCCACACATCAACCCCCCCCCCCCCCCCTCTCCGTGCGTTGGTTGAGCGGAAGAGTTAGTGCTGCATGGGATTCTGGGTATTGGTACCGTCAGTGTAAGATGTGTGGCTGCTGAGCTAGTACGCCTTGCTGTCACTTACGTGAGCAATCTGAAACTGCATTCTACATGTGGTCGAGCAGGTACACTGTTAGGGCAGACTGTAGAGGGCGCCAAATGCAGTGTCATCACGCTCTGATATTCGGTAGTCTCCCGGGAAAAATGAGAGGGTTGGCAAGTATGACGCTTTCAAGCGCCATTCATTCAAAACTCGCGGGTTGCACTAACATCAAATTTCCACATTAAAGTGCGTGCCGGTGCGTGTGTCGGAGACCCCTAGTTAACATAGCACAAAGCATTTAAGCTTTGTATGCGGTGTTTTTCATTTTAAATTTTTTTTTGTGGCTCCCATTACTTTCTTTAATTTGTGAAACTTGCCAAAATGGCTCTTTGAGTGGTAAAGGTTGCCGACCCCTGTCCTAGCCGGTCAGACAAATCATATTGTCTAAAAATGCATTTTCCCATCGATAACATGACATCATCGCGCCAAGTGCATGCTCTTTCAATCAATTAGTGCGCGAGGAATATATACTGTATATATGTACAGCCCAGCCCCCAGCCAAATTTTTTTTATTGTGATTTTGAAGAATTTACCTGACTGTGCATGAACTATTTCTGTTCAAAATAGTTTGAAATGTCACATGTTAAATGTTTAAATATTAACTGTCCGTTTACTGTAGTGTGCCAACTGTACTACCATATGAGTAAGTATTTTCTCTTGTTTCATTGAAAATAAAACAGCAAAGTCTGTTTGGCTGTCATCTGTTTTAATAATGAGACACAATTGTGTCAAAGTCATGATTTTTTTGTTCATGCTTGAAATAAGAAATTATTACTTTGAAAAAGCAGTTTTATACTTGTGAGTGTTGATGACACAGCTTTGCAACACTTGATATTCTAGTTTCAAGCATGTTTTACTCATTATAGGTCATAAAATCTCAGCAACAAGCTGTAATATCTTACTGAGATAATTTAAGACCAAAACCCTTAAAACAAGTAAAACACTAACATAAAATCTGCTTAGTGAGAAGAATTATCTTATCAGACAGAAAATAAGCAAATATCACCCTTATTTGAGATATTTAATCTTACTTAGATTTCAGTTTTCGCAGTGTGGATGTATAGTAAAACTACAAATATTTGCCAATAGTTCCAATATTTAGTTATCAATCAATCAATCAATGTTTATTTATATAGCCCTAAATCACAAGTGTCTCAAAGGGCTGTACAAGCCTGTATTTATATTTTGTGCAATATTTTGTACATAGATACACTTAAGTATGCTTTATTCATGCTTGTTTCCTTGCGTAAACACTAGAGATGTCCGATAATATCGGCAGTCCGATATTATCGACCGATAAATGCTTTAAAATGTAATATCGGAAATGATCGGTATCGGTTTCAAAATTATCGGTATCGGTTTCAAAATTATCGGTATCGGTTTCAAAAAGTAAAATGTATGACTTTTTAAAACGCCGCTGTGTACACGGACGTGGGGAGAAGTACAGAGCGCCAATAAACCTTAAAGGCACTGCCTTTGCGTGCCGGCCCAGTCACATAATATCTACGGCTTTTCACACACACAAGTGAATGCAAGGCATACTTGGTCAACAGCCATACAGGTCACACTGAGGGTAGCCGTATAAACAACTTTAACACTGTTACAAATATGCGCCACACTGTGAACCCACACCAAACAAGAATGACAAACACATTTCGGGAGAACATCTGCACCGTAACACAACATAAACACAACAGAACAAATACCCAGAACCCCTTGCAGCTCTAACTCTTCCGGGACGCCACAATTTACACCCCCCACAACCCCCTACCCCCCCAAACCCCGCCCACTTCAACCTCCTAATGCTCTCTCAGGGAGAGCATGTCCCAAATTCCAAGCTGCTGTTTTGAGGCATGTTAAAAAAAATAATGCACTTTGTGACTTCAATAATAAATATGGCAGTGCCATGTTGGCATTTTTTTCCATAACTTGAGTTGATTTATTTTGGAAAACCTTGTTACATTGTTTAATGCATCCAGCGGGGCATCACAACAAAATTAGGCATAAAAATGTGTTAATTCCACGACTGTATATATTGGTATCGGTTGATATCGGAATCTGTAATTAAGAGTTGGACAATATCGGAATATCGGCAAAAATCGGACTTCTCTATGAAACACATGTTAATTCTAGTTACTTGTGCAAAAACAGCAGCACTTTAACTTACTAGGCCAAGCAAGATGTGTATTTTCTCCCTCCAGCACACTTCAAATATGCAACAATTTAGCACATGTTTGCCCTTTAGCACTATAGCACGTATCCATCTTTAAATGGGAACTGCACTTCTTTGGAATTTAGTACTGCACAATCATTTTGTAAGACAAGAACACACGTTTTTCTTTTTTTATGCATTAAAACGTTAGCAAAAGTCAGCTAACAATTAAGCTAGTGGGATTCGCTCTATTCCGCCTATAAAGCGCTTTAAAAACATCCAAAAGCCTCCACCAACGTTTTACATACACGCTGTAAGTAACTAAGTATATATGTAATGTAGTAACAGACACATTCATAATAATGATACTTATGTATTTTGCTCATTTTAAGCATACTGCGGCAAGTTAATTTCACTGACGCATCACAACGTTTCCTTTTTCTTTCAACAATAACACATACTAATCATGGCGTGCTTCATTAGAGATAAATACTATTACTTTGGGACAATTATCAATCCAAAACATATTTTTGAGCCTGAATATAAGGAGGATTTAGAAACTGTGTGCTAAACCGATCCAGCTCTAGTTAAACACTAAGCATCATGTAGCAGTATTGCTAAGTGCTAAAACAAGATATACAAACTTTGAAAATCATACCGCAATCACTTACTGTACAATGTCTGCTCTCACCGGGATGCCGACTGATGGGATGTTCATATCCTCACATTCAGATGAAGAATTTATCATAATCCCTACAAAGGGTTAAAAAAAAAGGTGCCCGAGCGTTTTTTTTGTGTCTTTCTCACCATCTCCGGGTCTAAGTTGAATGTCAAAGTTGACCAACTTCTCGATTTATTGCTACATCCTCCTACTATACAGGTGAGAGGCATGATTAATAATCTAGATGTAACTTTCACCAGCTCATAGGCGATGCAGCAGCTGCAGCAGCAGCTTTCTGGCTTAAAATGTCATTATAGCAGCAAAAGCTAGTTAGTGCACTGCAAAAAGTGAAATCTAAGTAAGAATAAATATCTCAAATAAGGGTGATATTTGCTTATTTTCTCTCTGATAAGATAATTCTTCTCACTGAGCAGATTTTATGGTAGAGTGTTTTACTTGTTTTAAGTGTTTTGGTCCTAAATGATCTCAGTAAGATATTACAGCTTGTTGCTGAGATTTGATGATCTATATTGAGTAAAACATGCTTGAAACTAGAATATCAACTGTTGCAAAGCTGTGACATCAAAACTCACAAGTACAAAACTACTTTTTAAAAGTAATAATTTCTTACTTCAAGCATGAAAAAAAAAATCATGATGCAGAGCGCATATCATTATGTCAAGAAAATGGCACGAGCATTTACTTAATTTAAGAATATTTTTCAACATATTGAGCAAAAAGGTCTCTTTTTCAGTGGCCTAGTGGTTAGAGACCGGGCTTTCTGCTCCACCGCTCCCAGTCTGTGGAACCCTCTCCCTGACCACCTGAGGGCACCACAGACTGTGGATGCTTCTAAAAAAAGCTTAAAACTCCTTCTTTTATGTATTTTTTATTATCTTTTTATTTTATTTTTTTAATACACTGTAGCACTTTGAAGTTGTTAACTCAATGTAAAGTGCTTATTACAAATAAAATCCATTATTATTATTATTATTAGAGTGTCCGCCCTGAAATCGGTAGGTTGTGAGTTCAAACCCCAGCCGAGTCATACCAAAGACTATAAAAATGGGACCCATTACCTCCTGCTTGGCACTCAGCATCAAGGGTTGGAATCGGGGGTTGAATCACCAAAAATGATTCCCGGGCGCGGCCACCGCTGCTGCCCACTGCTCCCCTCACCTCCCAGGGGGTGAACAAGGGGATGGGTCAAATGCAGAGGACAAACTTCACCACACCTTGTGTGTGTGTTTGACAATCATTGGTAGTTTAACTTTTTTTTTTCTACCAAGAAAAGTGCACTTGTTATTAGTGAGAATATACTTATTTTAAGGTATTTTTGGGTTCATTGAGGTTAGCTAATTTTACTTGTTTTGGAAAGTCTTGACAAGCCGAATTTTCTTGTTCTATTGGCAGATAATTTTGCTTAGTTCAAATAAAATACCCCTAATTTTTGTAGGTTTTTTTTCTTGTTTTTAAACACTGACTTTTTGCAGTGCGCTCTGTGATCAGCGCGCCACTAAAATAGTTTGTCGTGTTAGCGCTTGTAGTAATACCTCTAATACTTGGTAATAATCGGGTCAGGTATGGTTGACAGTTTTTGGATTGTTTATATGGAGGGTTTTATGGGTGGAATAGTGTTCTCCCATTCGCTGCATTGTTAGCCACCTCATATTTGCTGTATTTAACGACTTAGAATGTATGTAAAAAAGAAAAACAAATGCATTGTCTTACATAGGGATTGTAAATAATAGGCAATATTACATAAAAAGTGCAGTTCTCCTTTTAACTTAGGCCAAAGGGGGGTGTATATTTTCTTCCTTCAGCACACTTTTAATATGCATATTTGTTCCAGTCCTTCTCAGAGATGTTTGTCAGGTTCCTGGAGACCGAGTCGACGCCCTCGCTTCCCGCACCAAAGCTTCTTCACCATGACATCAAACCTCTAAGCCCCCCGCCTTCTCGTAGAACCAACACCGGCACGTCGGGTAAAAAAAACCTCCCACCCGTCAGCTGCTCCTTTTGCGTGCTATCGCTGCCTGCACTCATCGATGACTGTATCACCCTCTCTCCTTGCTCACAGGTGCCGTGGCGGCAGCAGCCGGCAAGCGAGCCGCCGACTCCAACCCCTTCCTGGCGCCGCGCTCTGCTGCCGTGCCCCTGCCGGGTGGCTCCGGCGCCCCGGGGAGCCACCTGCTGATGAAGCCCATCTCGGACGCCTTGCCCACCTTCACACCCGTGCCCGTGTCGGCCGAGGCCAGCAGCGGCGCCGTGCTAAAAGACCTGCTGAAGCAGTGAAGAGAAGCTCTGGTGTTTTGGAGAACTATCCTATGCATCCTCATCCAAGTAAAGCTTTATTTGAATCCACAAAGACATCAACTGTGGGGGGAAAAAAAAGCACATTTTTAGTTTTTCTCAATTTTTTGTCTTCTAAATGCATCATTTTATGAACCAAAGTGACCTTTTGAGCTCCCACTTTAACCCGTGAGGGCTCGCTCCAATCATCATCTCAGTTTTGCTTTCTTTTTCCCTGACATGATCAGCATTACGAGATTGCCAAACATCCTGTGGCTGCACACACACACAACATCTGCAAAAGTCACAAAGACCTCACATTACATAGTCATTCACGTTTATTATATATATTTCCCCCTATTTATGGGCGCTACTTACACGGTGCCTGTTATTTTTGCTAAAAAGCTGTATAATCATGATGTAAATGGCTAATAGGAATATTTATATTTACAGAATAATAAAAAAACGGACTGTTTGTACATTTATCTTCTAGGCTGTAAAGGACGTTTTGTAGATGTGGAGATAAAAAAAAGTTTTGAATAAACGTACTTCTGCCCCCTGCTGGTGGTTTAGTAGAACACTTCTTCTGCGTGTCGACGTCACACTGCACGAATTATTTTTTTAGTGGCACAAATTTGATCTTTTACCGTTTTGTGCACAAATGTTGCAGATTTTTCTCCTCCAAGCTGTGCTTTTGCTGCACTTGGACGAGAAGGGAGGGGGGCGTCTCTTTTTCTGCCTGATGGGATCCAGCTGTGCAAGGGGGGGCTGAACGTGTAAGGGGGCGTCAGCTAAATCATCTTTTAGAGGCGACACCATCCCGTCCTGTTCCACTTTTGGAAAGCGGTCCTTCCTTTTTAGCGACCTGGACCAGGGACTGACATCCTGGTGTGGTGGTCTTAGTTGAGGGGGGGGGGTCGACCACAGAACTTGAGTTAACATTTTAAGGGTCGTTGAAGGAAAAGCTGAGACATGTTTTGTGGCAAAAGTTCCTGCAAGCTGTCTTCCTCTGCAAGGTTAGTGCATCAACTGTATCTTCGTTTAGTAGAAGTTGTTCACTGCAGCTTAAACCGTGAAATTTTCTGCTTACAGGATGTTGGCAGCTCTGCTATTTATTTTGTTTCATATCCAGTTGGCACACGGACAGGTAAGCACTTTATTCTCATATTTTCTCCTCACAATTCCAAGTACTTTATTTACATGAACTATTTTTGACTCGAACTTAGCAATAAAACTTGAAAGCTACTGGTTTTACTTTTGGACTGTACTTTATAGTGTATATGTTTTCATTCATTTGGAGCGTTCCAGCACCAGCACATACTGCGCAGATGCTTTTTTTACACATGGAATACAATTATAAGGAGCACTAATTCATATAAAGCGATGCAAATATCTGAAAAAGCAGCAAAAGAAATCGAATTTAAGATTGGGATATCGTGCAGGCATTGACTCATCCATTTTAATGTGATATAATTAGGTAGGTAGTAGATTAACAATAAGGGATTGTAGCATTGTTTTACTGCGTATTGTAAAAACCCTAGAAAAATGATGGCATCACCAGTCTTGCAGGATGTTCATTCAGTTGTTTAAATTTTCCAAACAAAAGTAGATAACTGACATAACACAAAACTATAGTCATTTCAAACGGAAACTTTCTGGCTTTAAGAAACATTATCATCCATCAATCAATCACATTTTTTCAAAATAGCCCTTAATCACAAGTGCCTCAAAAGGCTTTCACAAACGCATAACAACATCTCCTGATCTAAACCCACAATCGGGCAAGGAAAAACTCCAAAACCCCAGATGGGTGAAAATTAGAAACCTTGAGAAGGGATTGAAGATGTAGGGACCCCCCTTCCAGGGTAACCGGCTGCAATGGATGTCAAGTGGGTATTGAATTGTTAAATTAAGTAGGTTAGGTTGCTTTCAGCATATTTCAGTCATCATACAAGTTTATCATCTGAGAAATGGACATTGTAACAGTGTAGGTCTCACTTTGTAGGATATGTACAGCGGGCAGTGAACATAGTGAGCTCAAGAAAGCACAAGAACAAGTATATACAGTACATTTGATTATTTACAATCCGGGGAGGTGGGATGTGGTGGGGGTAGAGGGTTAGGCTAGGGTTGTAGCTGGCTGGAGGTGTTCTTTTAGTGCGGTTTTGAAGGAGGATAGAGATGCACTTTCTTTTACACCTGTTGGGAGTGCATTCCATATTGATGTGGCATAGAAGGACAATGAGTTAAGACCTTTGTTAGATCGGAATCTGGGTTTGACGTGGTTTGTGGAGCTCCCCTTGGTGAGAATGTTGTAAAAGACCAACATACTGGTAGACCAGGGAAAACATCAAAGCCCTAAGACAAGAAAATGCCCAGCAAAACAAATGAACAAAAACTGGAGTCCCTGTCTGTGACTGAACTGTAAGAAAGTGCCAAAAGGAAATGGGATTTAAATCGGAAAAACTAAACGAAAGCCGTCATAAACATCTAAAAAGAACAAAAAACAAGGTTTCAATGAGCTAAGGAAAAGCAATCACGTACTATGGATGCCTGAATAAAAATCATATTCAGTGATGAATCTGCATTGGAGAAGGTGATGATGCTGGAACTTTAGTTTGGTGCAGTTCCATTGAGATTTATGAAGACGACTGCCTGAAGAAAACGTGCACATTTCCACAGTCATTGATGATATGAGGCTGTGTGTCAGGTAATGGCACTGAGGAGATGGCTGTCATTACATCCTCAATAAATGCACAATCTTACATTGAACACGTCTCTTATTCCATCAATGGAAAGGATGTTTGGGGATGATGTCAATTATATTTCAAGGTGATAATGCATCTTGCCATAGAGCAAAAACTGTTAAAACCTTCCTTGAAGAAAGACACTTAAGGTCAATGTCATGGCCTGCAAATAGTCTAGATTTTAATCCAAATGGAAATCTTTGGTGGAAATTGAAGTCTATGCCCCAGAGACTGCAAGCTGTTATAAAAGCCAGAGGTGGTGCAACAAAATACTAGTAGTTTTTTTTTCATGATTCCATAATTATTTCCTCAAAATTGAGATTTTTCTATAATTTTCTCTCTGCTTGAAATGAAACTGTTACGGACTACTACAATTTATTTTCTTGATTTTTTTTTAGTGTTTAGTAAAGCCAGAAAGTCGCCTTTCAAAATGGCTATAGGTCTGTGTCGTGTCTGTTATATGCTTATTTCTACAAAAGTAAACGACTGAAAGAACATTCTCCAAGTCTGCTGATTGTATTAATTTTGCCAAGAGTTGTAGCTAGCACTTAATCCAAACCAGTACCTTCTATAGATGTTTTTGTGTAATAAAAACATTGTAAATAATTGGTTTTGCATATGAACTTTATCAACTATATATTGTAGCTGTGTATTGCAGAGCGGTCTGAAATAATTTTTAATGTAGTTATTTGGTGATTTATACACCGGAGTAGGCGTTGTCCTGATACCAACATTTTGGTACCGGCACCAAAATGTATTTCGATACTTTTCGGTAGTTATCGATACTTTTCTAAATAAAGGGGACCACAAAAAATTACTTTATTGGCTTTTTTTTTAACAAAAAATCTGAGGGTACATTAAACATACCGTAATGTCCGGACTATAAGCCGCACCTGACTATAAGCCGCACCAGCTAAATTTAGGGGAAAATACAGATTGCTCCATATATAAGCCGCACCCGACTATAAGCCGCAGGGTTTTGATGTGTAATTACCGTAGTATATAGGGGTTCCTGCTACCACGGAGGGGCTTGTCGGTACAGAGATGACTGTTTGGGAACGCAAAGCGTCCCATTTATCAACAATAAATCTTTCAATCATTCAATCAAACTTTCACATCTTTGACATGGCGAACAGCATTCGTGCAGAGTACAAATAATACAACGGTGCAAAGTAATACAAAGTGCTCGCCTGTATCAAAATAAGCAGCCTACCGGTATATGAAAAGTCAGTCTATAATCATTGTGTCATCGTCTTCCTCCTGCGTACTAAAACCACCGAAATCCTCTTCGTCGGTGTCGGAGAAGAACAGGCCGTAAATAAGCCGCACCCTTGTATAAGCCGCAGGGACCAGAACGAGGGGAAAAAGTAGCGGCTTATAGTCCGAAAATTACGGTATGTTTCTTATTGCAATTTTGTCCTTAAATAAAATAGTGAACATTCAAGACAACTTGTCTTTTATTAGTAAGTAAACAAACAAAGGCTCCTCATTTAGCTGCTGACGTATGCAGTAACATATTGTGTCATTTATCATTATACTATTTTGTCAACATTATGAGGGACAAGCTGTAAAAATGTATCTAAATGTTCATTTACTGTTAATATCTGGTTATTTTCCATTTCAACATGTTCTATCTACACTTCTGTTAAAATGTAATAATCACTTATTCTTCTGTTGTTTAAAACTTTACATTATTTTACCAAATTTGGGTATCAATTTGATACCAAGTCGTACATTTTAGAGGCTTTGTAGTACCGAATATGATTCATTAGTATCGCGGTACTATACTAATACTGGTATACCGTACAACCCTACACTGGAGTGTAGGCACTTTATAATTACAGGCCTCTGTGCACAGGCATTTTTCGGATTATATATTGCAGCCTATGTATTTTAAAAGTAAACACCTGGGGTGTCCAAACTTTTTCCGTTAAGGGCCACGCACTAAAAATTTAAAAAAACCTAGGGAGCCATTTAGATACATTTCCTTGTCAAAGCCGATATAATATATAGATTAAAAAAACATCCCGCATGTCAGCAAAAAAAACTAAACTGCAAGATTACCCGTTCTGTGCTGTTAGTGGGTCAGAGCGAGCAAATCAAGCGCTCCTTTTCTTGTGACTCGTGTCGTAAACTTCCCCTGAGTTCCTTTTACATCAACATGGCATCAATCGTTTGTGACTTCTTCACTGTTCAGAAGAAGACATTTTGTGTGCTATTTGCGTTCAAAACATTCGGCGAGAAGGAAAACATCACGCTTCAACACATCAAACCTTATCAGCCACCTCAACCGCCAGCATGGCTATGACGGTGTTTAGAAAGCCATTGTAGCCTGCGCTGCAGAAGTTGCACCAAATCAAGTCGCAAAGAAAAATGCATGTGCATAAATTACATTTGAAAAAGTATGGATATTAATAAGTTTAATCAGTTATTGGTATTGTTCCTGACAAGAAGGGGGAAGCTTTCTGTATCACTATTGGATTGAAAAAAAACCCATCTTGCATCCAAGTTTTTAGTGTCAATATTTCAACTTTTCCTGTTACTTAAACCTATTTCCAGTTTTATTCTACTGTGTTTTTTTGTAATAGTATTATTACAATGTGCGGCAGGCCGTTAAAAAATTAGCTATACACCTTTGTATCTGAAGCCTTCTAAACAAGTAGTTGTGAGATAAGGTTATAACAATGTGAAGGTGTGTGTATAATGTGTTTTAATGTGTATATACAGTCGTGGTCAAAAGTTTACATACACTTGTGAAGGACATAATGTCATGGCTGTCTTGAGTTTCCAAATATTTCTACAACCCTTTTTTTCTTTTTTTGTGATAGTGATTGGAGCACACACTTGTTTGTCACAAAAAACATTCCGTTTTTTTTTTTTAATGAATTTATTATGGGTCTACTGAAAATGTGAACAAATCTGCTGGGTTAGAAGTATACATACAGCAACATACATCATCAATTTTGGTGATGTAGAAAAGTTACAATCAAATCAAATTAGCTTCATGGAATAGCCCCTTAACTTAATGTGAGTGATTATGATTGACGCTACCTGTTGACTTCTCTGAGCCCATTTAAATAGGGCTCATGCGATGCAGTCATTAGACTCGGTTACAAACACGACAATGGGAAAGTCAAAGGAACTCAGCACAGATCTGAAAAAACGAATCATTGACTTGAACAAGTCAGGAAAGTCACTTGAAGCCATTTCAAAGCAGCTTAAGGCCCCAAGAGCAACTGTGCAGACAATTGTTTGTAAGTATAAAGTGCATGGCACAGTTATGTCACTGCCACGATCAAGAAGAAAACGCAAGCTATCACCTGCTGCTGAGAGAAAATTGATCAGGATGATCAAGAGTCAACCGAGAACCGCCAAAAAGCAGTTCTGCAATGAATTGGAAGCTGCTGGAACATAGGTGTCAGTGTCCACAGTCAAGCGTGTTTTGCATCGCCATGGACTGAGAGGCTACCATGCAAGAAGGAAGCCCTTGCTCCAGAAGCAACACCTTAACGCTCGTCTAAAGTTTCCTGCTGATCGCATGGACAAAGACCTTCTGGAGGAAAGTTCTGTGGTCAGATGAAACAAAAATTGAGCTGTTTGGCCACAATACCTAGCAATATGTTTGGAGGAGAAAAGGTGAGGCCTTTAATCCCAGGAACACAATGACCCCAAACACACATCAGAAGTGGTAAAGGAATGGCTAAATCAGGCTAGAATTAAGGTTTTAGAATGGCCTTCCCAAAGTCCTGACTTAAACGTGTGGACAATGCTTAAAAACAAGTCCATGTCAGAAAACCAACAAATTTAGCTGAACTCATACTTGCCAACCTTGAGACCTCCAATATCGGGAGGTGGGGGGTAGGGGGTGGTTGGGGGCGTGGTTATTTACAGCTAGAATTCACCAACTCGAGTATTTCATATATATATATATATATATATATATATATATATATATATATATATATATATATATATATATATATATATATATATATATATATATATATATATATATATATATATATATATATATATATATATATATATATATATATATATGTGTGTGTATATATATGTGTATATATGTATATATATATATATATATATATATATATATTTATTTTATTTACATAGAAAAAAAACAAAAAAACTTGAATTTCAGTGTTCTGGTGGCTATCCATTAGATGGCAGTATTGTCCTGTTTAACTTCTCCGTTCATTGGGCAGGCAAGCTGTTTATATTGTGGGAAAGCGGACGTGAGAACAGGCTGTCCCCACTCAGTCTCAGGTCCGCATTGAGCTGGAGGGGGCGTGGCCTCCAGCTCCGGCTGAATACCAGGAGTTTGTCGGGAGAAAATGTCTGCCGGGAGGTTGTCGGGAGAGGCGCTGAATACCGGGATTCTCCCGCTAAAAACGGGAGGGTTGGCAAGTATGGCTGAACTGCACCAATTTTGTCAAGAGGAGTGGTCAAAAATTCAACCAGAAGCTTGTGGATGGCTACCAAAAGCGCCTTATTGCAGTGAAACTTGCCAAGGGACATGTAAGCAAATATTAACATTGCTGTATGTATACTTTTGACCCAGCAGATTTGGTCACATTTTCATTAGACCCATAATAAATTCCTAAAAGAACCAAACTTCATTAATGTTTTTTGTGACAAACAAGTATGTGCTCCTATCACTATAACAAAAAAATAAGAGTTGTAGAAATGATTGGAAACTCAAGACAGCCATGACATTATGTTCTTTACAAGTGTATGTAAACTTTTGACCATGACTGTATATTTCCGGTTTTAGCGAGAATAGTATTATTGGCATGCAGGAATATGTTGCTGAGTTCAAAAAGCAGTTTTTGATCCTCTAGTTCTGGGGTGTCAAACTCAAATACAGAGTGGGCCAAAATTTAAAACTGAACAAAGCCGTGGGCCAAGGTTGAACAAATTAACCTTTTAATAGGGACCCAAACAAGTTTTGCATTGAATATTGAACAAGCAAGGCTTATATAACTTTACAGTGACATGCAAAATCCAGTTTCAAATAATAATAATAATAATAATTAAAAAATATCAATGGCATATCAAATACAATTTAAATAAAAATGGAATGCCTCTTTTCTATTTGCAGCCTTCTGAGGTAAATATCAACATTAACTTTTTCCACAGGCTAATAAATTTGAAAATAAAATAACAATGAATACACCAACCATTCAGGACTTTAATTTGCTCAGTTTGCAACACACTGATCTAATCTGATGTCCCCAAGCCAGATACCTGCCATCTTTTCTTGGATGCTAGTTCATTAATGTCGGGGCTCAGGCTTTGAGCTGAGGCAACCTTCATTATCGAACAAAGGTGTTCATCAGTCATTATACCTCGTAGTCCACCCGGACCACAGTCTTGGGGGCGTGCCTTAAAGGCACTGCTTTTAACGTCCTCTACGAGCTGTTGTCACGTCCGCTTTTCATCCATTTTAACAACGTGCCGGCCCAGTCACAAGATATGTGCGGCTTCTGTACGCACACACACGTGAATGCAATGCACACTTGATCAACAGCGATACAGGTTACACTGAGGGTGGCTGTATAAACAACTTTAACACTGTTAGAAATATACGCCACACTGTGAATCCACACCAAACAAGAATGACAAACACATTTCGGGAGAACATCCGCACCGTAACACAATATAAACACAACAGAAAAAATACCCAGAACCCTTTGCAGCACTAACTCTTCCGGGACGCTACAAAATACACCCCCCCCCGCTACCGCCAAACCCCCCCACACACACGCAAACACACACCTTGTAGCGCCGCACATATTATGTGACTAGGCCAGCACTCGTTGGACTGGATGAAAAGCGAACGTGACGATTTTCGGGAGGGGCACTGAAATTTGGGAGTCTCCCGGGAGGGTTGGCAAGTATGAGAATTAGCGGTGCATGTGGTGTTACCACGGCACCGCCGCTGTATATAATCGGCGGGCCAGCTCCAGTGTTAATTTGATATCGCCTCAAGGGCCAAGTGAAATTACACGGCGGGCCAGAGTTTGACACCCACGCTCTAGTTGCTCCACTGTCAAAGTTAAAGTTCCTCTTCAAATGTGAATTGTTTTGCTTATGTTCCAGCAGACGTGCCCTGAAGGCTTCATGTTCGAGCGCAGGTCGAGACAATGCATAGGTAAGCGCCTCCGCCGTACGATTCAAGCCGCTAAAACCGTGCTCAGCACACTTATTGCGCTCGTCTCTCCAAGATGTGGACGAGTGCCGCACCATGCCCGACGCCTGCAGGGGTGACATGCGCTGCGTCAACCAGAACGGGGGCTACCTGTGCCTCCCCCGGGGGCTCTATAACCGGCCCTTCAGGCCCGAGCCCCCGCAGGTGCCGCAGCTGCCCGAGACCGCTTATGCGGGCACGTCGGCGGGACAGAGCGATAGCTTTCAGCCCGTCCCCCCTGAGAGGTCGGCGGAGCCTAGCTACCCCCAGGTGAGCTACCCGGTGCCGTGCATCCTGGGATACACGCTGGCGGACGACGGTACCTGCACCGGTGAGTTGACTTTTAGTCCTTCTTGTGCGCAACCCTTTTGAAACTGCCTCTGGCCAATCAGCTGTTATAATTATGGCAAGTGAAAGAGTACATTTACAACAAATTATATTAAGTCAGTGGTTCTCAAACTTTTTTTTACCGAGGGCCACCTCAGAAACTTGGCTCTTCAAGTACCACCTTAAAGACCAACATTAAAATACAGTAGTGTAGTACAGTGGTTCTCAACCTTTTTTCAGTGATGTACACCCTGTGAACATTTTTTAAAATTCAAGTACCCCCTAATCAGAGCAAAGCATTTTTGGTTGAAAAAAAGAGATAAAAAAGTAAAATACAGCACTATGTCATCAGTTTTTGACTTATTAAATTGTATAACAGTGCAAAATATTGCTCATTTGTAGTGGTCTTTCTTGAACTATTTGGAAAAAAAGATATACAAATAACTAAAAACTTATTGAAAAATAAACAAGTGATTCAATTATAAATAAAGCTTTCTACACATAGAAGTAATCATCAACTTAAAGTGCCCTCTTTGGGGACTGTAATAGAGATCCATCTGGATTCATGAACTTAATTCTAAACATTTCTTCACAAAAAAAGAAATCTTTAATATCAATATTTATGGAAATCTAGCTGTCAACTCTGAATATTGCATTGTTGCATTTCTTTTCACAGTTTTTTTTAGTGAGAAACCTGAGCTTGTGCTTCACTGAGTTTATGAACTAACATTCATATTTTGTTGAAGTATTATTGAATAAATATATTTATAAAGGATTTTTGAATTGTTGCTATTTTTAGAATATTTAAAAAAAATCTCACGTACCCCTAGGCATACCTTCAAGTACCCCCAGAGGTACACGTACCCCCATTTGAGAACCACTAGTGTAGTAGACCTAAGTATTAATTAAAAACAAGGCAGTGAATGTTGTCTATCTGTGTTGGCCCTGCGATGAGGTGGCGACTTGTCCAGGGTGTACCCCGCCTTCCGCCCGATTGTAGCTGAGATAGGCTCCAGCGCCCCCCACGACCCCGAAGGGAATAAGCGGTAGAAAATGGATGGATGGAAGGCAGTGGTTTTATATAACAAGTAGAGATGTATCGGCCGATATATGCGTTAAAATGTAATATCGGAAATTATCGGTATCTGTTTTTTTATTATCAGTATCGTTTTTTTTTTATTTTATTTTTTTTATTAAATCAACATAAAAAACACAAGATACACTTACAATTAGTGCACCAACCCAAAAAACCTCCCTCCCCCATTTACACTCATTCACACAAAAGGGTTGTTTCTTTCTGTTATTAATATTCTGGTTCCTACATTATATATCAATACAGTCTGCAAGGGATACAGTCCGTAAGCACACATGATTGTGCGTGCTGCTGGTCCACAAATAGTACTAACCTTTAACAGTTAATTTTACTAATTTTCATTAATTACTAGTTTCTATGTAACTGTTTTTATATTGTTGTACTTTCTTTTTTATTCAAGAAAATGTTTTTAATTTATTTATCTTATTTTACTAATTTTTTTTAAAAAGTACCTTATGTTCACCATACCTGGTTGTCCAAATTAGGCATAATAATGTGTTAATTCCACGACTGCATATATCGGTTGATATCGGTATCGGTTGATATCGGTAGAGTTGGACAATATCGGAATATCGGATATCGGCAAAAAGCCATTATCGGACATCCCTAATAACAAGTATATTTAATATTTTTGGCCACTGTAACATGACACACAGTTTGAAGAATAACACTGTTTGAATATAGGAAAATAAAGCACTTAACTTATATCCAAGTGATTCTTTGACGTACCACTAGATGGAGCCCGTGTAAGTTACCCATGCCTTGGGCACTAATACACCCCCCTACCATCACAGATGCTGACTTTTCAACTTTGCGCCTAGAACAGTCCGGATGGTTCTTTTCCTCTTTGGTCCGGATGACACGACGTCAACAGTTTCCAAAAACAATTTGAAATGTGGACTCGTCAGACCACAGAACACTTTTACACTTTGCGTCAGTCTATCTTAGATGAGCTCGGGCGGCGATTCTGGGTGTTGTTGATAAATGGCTTTCGCTTTGCATAGTAGAGTTTTAACTTGCACTTACAGATGTAGCGACCGACTGTAGTTACTGACAGTGGTTTTCTGAAGTGTTCCTAACCCGATGTGGTGATATCCTTTACACACTGATGTCGCTTTTTGATGCAGTACCGCATGAGAGATCGACGGTCACGGGCATTCAATGTTTATCACGCTTACGTGCATTGATATACTTATAATTTTTTTATTTTTTTCCTGGTCATGTCACACACCTTTGCAGCCACTCTGTTGCTAGGCATACTTTAATTATGTGCTAGTCAAGGGTTGTGCTGCCAAACAAAAACCGCAGAGAAAGGACAGGGAGGGTTGGTTAGAACATTCTAAGTAAAAGACTCCCAGATGTCTTGTCCCCACTTGAACGTTACGTCATTGGCTGCAGCGGATTATTTAGCTACTGTATGGGAGAGTCAAAATATTAGAAAGGTCTCTCATGCAGCACAAAAATAAACATATTGTAAAATATCAGTATTTATATTGTAAAGTCAGACATTTTGATTGGAAATGGTTGGGCTATACAGGTGTACCTAATGAAGTGGGTGTACAAACACACTCTTGGAGATCCACCCTTCCGCCAAACATGAGCTCATGTTTTATATTAGTTCCCAGGTGGGGGAGAACAGGCCTGCCTGTGTGTGGGTGTGGGTGTGGGTGTGGGGGTGCTAATGCCATTGGTGTTATGATGTAATGACGAGGCCAGAACCTACAGACTGACTTCCTGTCTGGACGCAGAACAAACATGGCTTTGTCTTCAGTGGGACCAGTGTGTTAAACAATGGAGGCAATTTAGACGCCATGTTAAAACTTATTAAGTAAACCTTCCATGAGAGGCCTTGCAGCATGTGTTAAAGGTACCAGATGTTACACACTTCCTGTTTCCACCTGTGCCTTTCAATTTATTTCAATGCATCGTCCAGTCGGAAAAAAGACATTGAACAGAAGCTTCTTTGAGTGTAAAGCTCGCTTTTACCACATGGAACCAAGTGACGCCGTCTTAAACACACATTATAAACTCATAATTCATTATAAAGACACATTACTAACACATTATAATGGGGATCATAATCATACATTATAAAGACACAGTATAAACACATTACATTATGAACAAAATACATTATAAAGACATATAAACTCATAATTCATTATAAAGACACATTATAAACTCATAATTCATTATGAAGACACTAACACATTATAATGAGTATCATAATAGAGACACAATATGAACACATTACATAACAAACACAATACATTATAGACACATTATATACGTATTATAATACATTATAGACACATTATATACGTATTATAATACATTATTAAGACACAGTGTAAACACATAATACATTATAAAGACACATTATAAACGCATTATAATACATTATCAAGACCCAAACACGTAAAATATATAATACACTATAAACACACATAACGTAACGTAATACACATTTTAAACACCAAATACATTACACAGACACTTAATACATTTTAAAGACACATTTTTAAACACAATAAGTTACAAAAGACAGATTATAAACACGGTATCATACATTACAAACATAATACCTTATAATACATGATAAACACAATACATTATAAAGACACTATAAGTCATTATAAACACACTAATACATTGTTAACACAGATTATATACAAACTAATACAATGTAAACACACTAATATATTATAAACATATAATACATTGTAAACACATACTACAATTTAAATACATTTACATTTGGCGGTCCTTAAACACAATATAGTACATATTACATTATAAACACATTAATACATTATAAACACACTAACATTGTAAACATAATACATTGTAAACACAAGGCAAGTTTATTTATGGAGTACAGTTCATACACAGGGCAATTCGCAGTGCTTTACAAAAATATACAAGAAGGCAAAATAAAAATAAAATGATCATGAAATATCAAAATTTATAGTAAAATCATCAAATATAGTAATCATAAAACAACTGAATTCAAATTAAAATGATAATGTAGATAAAATAATTTGTTGTAATATGCACAATTAAATAATTATAGTGCATTATAATCACACTGCAATACATTATAAAAATACATTTTAAACATATGTATTAAAAAGACGCATAATACATTATAAACACGGTAATACAAAAAATACACTTTTTACACAATATAAAGACACATTTTAACACATTATAAACACACTGTAATACATCAAAAAAATGCATTTTAAACACATTATAAACACACTAATACATTATGAATGTACATTTTAAACACATAATAAACAGACAGTAATACATTCTAAACACATTTTAATACATTAGAAAAACTTAAAGACACAATGACCTTTTAGCTAGCCCATGTGACAGCACTATAGTGTTGCGCATAGTAGTAATAGTTGTAGTAATAATAATAATAATAATAGTACGGTGGAACCAGTTATTAGACTGGTGGACTCAAGCATCACTTCACATCACATGGTGTACAGTACCAGGACCAGACCCACGAACCAGTCCAAGTTGTCCCTCAAAGGGCAGCAGTCCCACTGGAGGACCTTATCGTTCCTCAAAGCCGCCTGAGCAAACAAAGACTAACCCCGCCCCCTCTCCCCTTGGAATATTTGATGTGCTTCCCTCATAAGGAAGTGTGCTCGCTGCTTATTTGGAGGAATTTGGCGTGTAATCGGAGCGATCTTTAATGCGGAGCAAAAACAAATGGCAACTGATAGCGCAGACTAGGAATGTGGAAACAAAGGCCGGGGGGGTGAACGCCACAACGAGGGAGGAAGAGAGGTTGAAGAACGCCAGCTGGGAGATTTCTGGTCCACTTCTTCGAGGAAACTTGGAAGGAAGCGAAGTGTTTAGTCTCAGGACGCTGCCAACCTTTATCAAGGAAGCAGTAAAAGGAACAATCCACCCGTGTACACTCACGCTACATGCTGGACAACAACACTAAAAAGTCCACTCGCCAAATTCCCTTATTTTAAGTAGTACTCATAAAAGGTATGTACAATTAGTGGGCCTTAATTGTGTAGATTGTAATCATCCACATCATACCCAAGACCAATGTTCCCTCTAAGTTTTCCCAAACCTGACTAAATAACAAGTTAAATCTCCATCCATCCATCCATCCATTTCCTACCGCTTGTCCCTTTTGGGGTCGCGGGGGGGGTGCTGGAGCCTATCTCAGTTGCATTCGGGCGGAAGGCGTGGTACACCCTGGACAAGTCGCTACCTCATCGCAGGGCCAACACAGATAGACAGACAATATTCTCTTATTATTATAATCAAATGACAGCAGTCATTTCCATGAGGTTATTTTCTAATATAAGTGTTTAGGCCCATTTACAATGACAATAACAAAAAATATTGTTTTTCATGAACTGTGTACTTGTATTGTTTGTCTGGGTGGAGGTCCTGCTTTGGAAATAATTTGTACCCCTTTCAGACATTGCATTTAGTTCCCATTAAAACATTCACATGTTGCACAATGAGATGTAAGCAGGGGATCATGTGTACATTCCTGCAACTTCCTGTTTGTAAAAAATATATTTTTATTAGTATTTATTTAATATACTAACAACATTTCATGATTAATATTTATAAATTAAGATTCCTAATAAATGACACTAGAATAAGCACACATTTGATTGGTAAATCATAGCGTAACGACCTGGAATGACACTTTATGTGTGGTGTTGGAGTTGTCCGACTTTTTGTGTGGCTGTAAACGCATCACTGGCTAAGTACCATATGTGCATGTGTTGGCGCAAGTGAGAAAGAGCGAGCGGCTGCTGTTGATACAACAAAGTTGCTTTTGGTCTGGTTTGTACTGCAGATAATGACCACTTTTGCTAGATATCATTTTTTTTTACTAATGTTTTGGTGATGTGTTTATGGCCGACAATAAAGAGTTTTGCTCAGTAAAGTGATGGATGGAATTCATGTCCTCAAAGTGTCTCGACAGACATTACAATATTTGAACAATGATGACGAAAACTGTTTTCTCTGTCGTGTCCGTGTGTCGAAAATTGTTAAGCGCTTATTTTTTTATTTGATTTTGTGCGTGGCATAGATTTGCTGTGCGCAGAGGACGCTTGAGCAGTGCGCAATTGCACAGGCGTGCACCTTAGAGAGAACGTTGCTCAAGACTAAGTTTTAATGCCTTAAACCTGTGTCAAACTTGTGTGTGCGCGTGCGTGTGCGTGTGCGTGTGCGTGTGTGTGTGTGTGTGTGTGCATGCGTGTATGTGTACGTGTGCGTGTTTTCAAATATATTTGAATATAAATGTTTAAGTATTTGCCACATGATATCCGTTACACCTATACATTGGAAAAAATCTGTAGATTTTGCGGTAACATTTTTTACAGTAAAATTTACGGTTGTTTTTATAGCTGATCATTGTAAATAGAAAAATGTTTTTGTTACCGTAAGATTCTGGGGACTGAGGTGACAGGTTTTTTTTTTACTGTAGAATTGAAGATTGTTGTTTTTACACCACATTACTGTGAATTCAAAAACCGTAACCCTTTTTTTTAATGGTAAAATTCTGTCGCCTGAGCTGCCAGTTTGTTTGTTTTTTACCTACAAATCTAGTTTTGTTGTTTTTACAGTGTATTACTGTAAATTGAAAAATAATACCACATTATTTTTACACTGAAATTCTGGCAGCTAAGCTTCCTTTTTTTTTTACTGTAAAATTCATTGTCATTTTTACAGTGCATAATTTGATTGATAACTTGCTTCGCTATGTTAAGTGAAGCAGATATTTATGTATTCATCTTAACAAAAAAAAAGAAAAGAATGTTTGATAATATATTTACTGCAATATTGGATAATATCAAAGTTTAAAAGACGTGCAACTGCATGCAGTAAATGTATTTATTTTGATCAAAATGGAGGTAGATATGGTCATTTCACAACACATTATTTCAAGGCTTTGGCAGGCCATATAAAATGAGATTGCAGGTCAGATCTGGCCCCTGGGCCTTAAGTTTGACACCTGTGCCTTAAATCAGGGGTGTCAAACTCATTTTAGCTCATAGGCCGCATGGAGGAAAATCTATTCCCACGCGGGTCGGACTGATAAAATCATGGCATTAAAACTTTTGAATAAAGACAACTTCAGATTGTATTCGTTGTCTTACTTTGGCCAAAAATAGAATCGGCACATTCTGAAAATGTACACATTGCAAATAATCCTCTTGGCAAAACATTTAAAATGGATGAAAATTTTGAGGAAAAAATTGGTAGTGTTTCAAAAACACCATGAACAACACAATGAATTTAGACTTTGTCTCAGTGTAATTACAAAACTATTAAACTTTAAGCACTTCCTGTTTAGGATTCTCATGTTGGCAGTTCACCATTAAAGACGTGTTTAGAAAAGCAACCGAGTGTTTCCTCAAACCGCCACATTGGTGGCATCCGCAACTGCCACAACACATTCATTTATCACCATTCAAATATTACAATTATGATACAATCCAAACAATTGTCGAAATGATACCATAATAGCCAAATTAAAGGTAAAATAACTAAAATGTGAACATTGTTGATTTAAGCATATAATAAAATAGAACAAACAACAAATGTAGAAACACACATTTTTACAATCGAGTCGAGAGTGCACATCGTGCCGTCAACAAACTGCAAGCGCTGCACAGAATAGTAACTACAAGTGTGATGGTCATGTTGACTTAAGTCTTTGCATCTTACCGTTTCGTTATTTTATCTTTTGCGTGGTTAAATTACAATTTGCGACAGCATTTGTCTGCCGCCAGCCACAACAGGAGCATCTGTTTGCTTGCACCTGCAGTGATTGATTGGAGTAACGGCAGCCAATCCAGAGGGCGCTTAAAATCAGCTGACACATCATCTTTAAACAGTGTGATGTGGGTTACACTGGAATTGCTATTGCGACATCCAGTGGACATGCTTAGAACAGCAGTTTCGTTCACTGAAAAATTGCAGCTCATTTTTATACCTAGCAAACTCATCTTGCCAGCCGGATTACACCTGTTTGCAGACCTAATACGTTTGACACCCCTGCCTTAAATAGACGCCAGGTCCCAATTAGTCGCCAGGTGCACCATTAAGAAAATTTGCGGTCCAGCAAAGAAAATATAAAACATCCAATAAACCAAGGGTTGGCAACCGGCGACTCTAAACTCTTTAGCGCAGCACTAGTGGCTCCCTGGAGCTTTTTTTTTTTTAATTTATGAAAATGGAAAAAGTTTGGGGAAAAATATATATTTGTGTTTTGATATGGATTCTGTAGGTTGACAAACACGACACAAACCTTTCCTAATTGTTAGAAAGACCACTGTTTAATATGTTTGGGTTTATGCTTCACTGATGAGAGTATTTGGTGAGCGCCGTTTTGTCCAGCTAATTCTGGCGGTCCTTGAACTCACCGTAGACACAACAGTTTGTTTACATGTATAACTCTCTCCTACGCTGCTAAAGAAAGATGTGTTTTACGCCGCTCCTTCTTTGTCTCATTTTGTCCACCAAACTTTTTATGCGGTGAGCTTTGTTGATGTCATTGACTTGTAATTGACTAATCAGGCATATTTGGTCAGTGCATGACTGCAAGCGAATCGATGCTAACATTCTATTTAGGCTAGCTCAGGGGTCACCAACGCGGTGCCCGCGGGCACCAGGTAGCCCGTAAGGACCAGATGAGTAGCCCGCTGGCCTGTTCTAAAAATAGCAGCACTTACCAGTGAGCTGCCTCTATTTTTTTAAATTTTATTTATTTACTAGCAAGCTGGTCTCGCTTTGCCCGACATTTTTAATTCTAAGAGAGACAAAACTCAAATAGAATTTGAAAATCCAAGAAAATATTTTAAAGACTTGGTCTTCACTTGTTTAAATAAATTCATTTATTTTTTTACTTTGCTTCTTATAACTTTCATAAAGACAATTTAAGAGAAAAAATACAACCTTAAAAATGATTTTAGGATTTTTTTTTAAATATAAATTTTTACCTTTTAAATTCCTTCCTCTTCTTTCCTGACAATTTAAATCAATGTTCAAGTAAATTTATTTTTTTCATTGTAAAGAATAATAAATAAATTTTAATTTAATTCTTCATTTTAGCTTCTGTTTTGTCGACGAAGAATATTTGTGAAATATTTCTTCAAACTTATGATTAAAATTCAAAAAAATTATTCTGGCAAATCTAGAAAATCTGTAGAATCAAATTTGAATCTTATTTCAAAGTCTTTTGAATTTCTTTTAAAATTTTTGTTCTGGAAAATCTAGAAGAAATAATGATTTGTCTTTGTTAGAAATATAGCTTGGTCCAAATTTTTATACATTCTAACAAAGTGTAGATTGGATTTTAACCTATTTCAAACATGTCATCAAAATTCTAAAATTAATCGTAATCATGAAAAATTACTAATGATGTTTCATAAATTATTGTTTTAATTTTTTCAAAAATATTCTAATTAGCTAGTTTTTCTCTTCTTTTTTTCGGTTGAATTTTGAATTTTAAAGAGTCGAAATTGAAGATAAACTATTTCAAAATGTAATTGTCATTTTTTTCGTGTTTTCTCCTCTTTTAAACCGTTCAATTAAGTGTAAATATAATTAATTATTAATAATAACATAGAGTTAAAGGTAAATTGAGCATATTGGCTATTTCTGGCAATTTATTTAAGTGTGTATCAAACTGGTAGCCCTTCGCATTAATCAGTACCCAAGAAGTAGCTCTTGGTTTCAAAAATGTTGGTGACCCCTTGGCTAGCTGTATGTACATGTTGCATCATTATGCCTCGTTTGTAGCTATATTTGAGCTTATTTAATTTCCTTTACTTATGTCCCCTGCAAAGATTGTAATAAATCCATTAGAAGAAGACAGCCTGCCGTTACCTTTAACTTGGACCTTTGGCCATTCTAAGCCAGTAATTTCCAGGAGTTATCTCATCCTCTGAGAAGCCTCCGTTTTACTAATGTTTTCCCATGTTGTAAACATGTGTAGAATAACAACAAAAGTTTGCTGTAGCCTGCAACACAGTCATTTTGATAGTAGGCTCATAGAGCTAATATAGACACATCATGTGTTGCCTTCATTATAGGACTTATATAAGGCGTTACATTTTTTGCGGCACCAGGCAGATTTTTTTGCTGTATTTTTGGTCGAGTATGACTCTTTCAACATTTTGGGTGACCGACCTGTCAGGTTCAAACACTGATAACATCTATTAAACAGACAAGAAGCAAGGAATCATGCAGAGACAGAGTTCAATTTGGCTCAATGAGGAGACACGTGTTTTGGGCTGTATTCTAGTTACAAATCCAAACTACGTTCTAAAAGTCCAGCCCGCGTGCTTCCTCTATTTATTTGGGAGGTCCCTGTGACATCACTGAAACTGTCGCTGAGGGAAGGGGGTAATCTCGACAACTCCAGTTAGACACAATATATGATTATACAAAAATGCAAATGTGTTGACGCTGGTGCTATCGCCTCGTCTCTGCTTTGTCTGCGTCCCGGTACCCGATGTTCGGCCTTGGCAGTCAGCAGGCCGAGTCTGGACACAACACTGATAGAGATACAGATACAAAAATACAGATAATAACTATAGCAACGGCCCTTAAGCATAGAGTTGTGTGATAATATATACATAATTATTCTAACACGACCCCAAGGTGGTCGCTCCACAATGTTGTATGCCTCCATGTTTGTGATGCATGGAGCTACAATACACCTCTCAGTCATTTTAGATGTCAGCTGTACTTGCCACACATTGCATTACACCAGTGAAATTGTGTAGTATTCTAAAAATCCTATCTTTGAGTAAATAAAGGCGTGCATTTCTTCCCACTTTCGTGCATTTCTTCCCACTTTCATCCTCTGACCTGCCATCAACACCTAATTGTGACGTCTTTTCAGACGTCGACGAGTGCGAGACCAACTCCCACCACTGCAACCCCACCCAGGTGTGCATAAACACCGCGGGGGGCTACACCTGTTCTTGCACTGAAGGCTTCTGGCTAATTGGGGGTCAGTGTCAGGGTAAGTCAATCTTTTCCACCAATTTGAACAAGTCAATGATCTCTTACCATAGGGAAATGGCGTCCTCTTGTGGTGAGGCGCTGTATGGCAGAAATAGTACAAGCCCTGCATCTTTCTTTGCAGATATTGATGAGTGTCGCTATGGTTACTGCGAGCAGCTTTGTGCCAACGTGCCCGGCTCGTATTCCTGCTCGTGCAGCCCGGGATTCACGCTCAACACTGACAACAGGAGCTGCCAAGGTGCGTTCAGGGACGTCACGCCATTCCCACACATCAACTCAAACATCACAACCAAATATAGCGACCGTTTTGTTATCCTTTATTAGGAAGTACAACAAAGTCATAATATGATGCGATACACAAATTGTGCAACTTTATTTTTCGATGTTTAAAGTACATATGGCAGCAGATTAAGTGAACAGACATAAATATTAGAAATATTCAAAAATCAAGAAGGACACATAATTAGTATTGTATTGTAGCGTCCAGAAGAAGTGCACACAAAGTCTGACGCTCTTTTTTTTCAACTTTTATTGAGCAACCTATGCTAACACAGCAAAATTCCAACACTTATCTCGTTCCTCCCACATGCACGTCTATCCTCATCCCTCATTACCGCGACAACGAACGCTTCCTCCTCCTTCGCCAATCACCTTACACACTGCAAAAAGTCGGTGTTCAAAAACAAGAAAAAAAAATATACAAAAATTAGGAGTATTTTACTTGAACAAAGCAAAATTATCTGCCAATAGAACAAGAAAATTTGGCTTGTCAAGACTTTCCAAAACAAGTAAAATTAGCTAACCTTAATGAACCCCAAAATATCTTAAAATAAGTATATTCTCACTAATATCAACTGCACTTTTCTTGATAGAAAAAAAAATTTGAGTCCTTTTTTCTCAATATGTTGAAAAATATTCTTAAATTAAGTAAATGCGAGTGCCATTATCTTGACATAATGATATGCACTAGGCCAGTGTTTTTCAACCTTTTTTGAGGCAAGGCAGATTTTTGCCATTAAAAAAATCCGGACGCACACCACTAGCAGAAAACATTAAAAAATGTAACTCCACCAAGTCGTCGTGTCTTATTTTGAGTGTGTTGGTGTCTTCCTGTGTGTAGTGCTTTAGTTCTTGTCTTGCTTATTTTGGTGGCCCTTCCTGTATTGCCGGTGTTTTCCTGTAGTGGCTTCATGTCTTCCTTTGAGCGCTATTCTGCGCACCTGCTTTGTGTTAGCAAGCAAGGCTATTTACGTTGTTGCTATCCTTCTTTGTGTGGACATTGTTGATTGTCATGTCTTGTACGGATGTACTTTGTGGATGCCGTAAGTTTTTGCTGTCGTCCAGCATTCTGTCTCTGTTTACTTTGTAGCCAGTTCAGTTTGACTTTTGTTTTGCATAGCCTTTTCCTTTCGTTCATTTTGGGTTTAAGCATTACATACCATTTTTACCTGCACTCTGCCTCCCACTGTGGTCTGCATATCGGGATCACAACAAACCATCCTCGTCTCACCCGACACATTCCGACTTTTACAAAGCAATGCTGCCACCTACTGACATGGAGTATTACGTGGTTACCCTGCCGAGTTTTACACAGCACCGACTCTAAGCAACGGCACATTATTGGCAGATTCTAATTATTGATTTGCAAAAAATATTTTTGGGATAAATTAGGTGAAGTTGCATAATTTCCCACGGCACACCAGACAATATCTCACGGCACTCTAGTGTGCCGCGGCACAGTGGTTGAAAAACACTGCACTAGGCATTACATTTCTTGAAACCAGCAAACATATACTAAAAACTAGTTTATTTTTTCTCAACCTATTGAGAATTTTCTCAATAGGTTGAGAAATATTCTTAAATTAAGTAAATGCAAGTGCCATTATCTTGACATATGCACTAGGCATTACATTCCTTGAAACCAGCAAACTTATACTAAAAACTAGTTTATTTTTCTTAATGGAAAGGAAGCAGTTAAGAATATATTTCTTAAATGCGAGAGATCATTTAGGACCAAAACACTTAAAACAAGTAAAACACTTAACATAAAATCTACATAGTGAGAAGAATTATCTTATTAGACACAAAATAAGCAAATATCACCCTTATTTGAGATATTTAATCTTACTTAGATTTCAGTTTTTGCAGTGCAGGCGTGGTACGTTCACGACCATGGGAACTCTGAATATCAACCACTCAGGAACACGACGTCAACCCCAGCAGGTCGTTACAGTATTAAGAACTCAAGAGAACGAACATGTATGAATAAAAGTGTATAAAATATGTAAAAAGTAACTTGTTTATAAAGGCTTACACTTAGTTGTGGCAGCTTTTTGTCCCTTTGAATCCTCAGTGTAGCAAAATACACATTTAAAACCACTAGTTCAAGCTTAATGTGTCAACATTGTGCTTTAGAGCAGTGGTCCCCAACCACCAATTTTTTTTTTTTTTGTGCGGCCCGCTACCAATCGGTACCGGGCCGCACAAAAAATGTAAAAAAAAAATGTTTTTTTAAAACAAACAAAAAAATTTAATCAACATAAAAAACACAATATATATATTATATATCAATATAGATCAATACAGTCTACAGGGATACAGTCCGTAAGCACACATGATTGTATTTGTTAATGAAAAAAAAATACAAATAAAATAAAAATAAAATTCACATCATCTGTTTGGAAACCCTCCAAAAGTCATTCACTGAAAGTGTTGTGCACACACACACACGCGCACACACGCACGCACACGTTCTTGTATTTGTTACCTTCTTGAGACCCCCGAAAAATGCCTTCCTCTTTAGGACCACCCTTTCTAGATATATAAAGATTTGTATTTACAACATTAATAATATATACATACTATGCAAATATAAAAAAAGCTTGTTGTGAAAAATTTGTTGGAATTTCATACGAAAAAGGTCACAATTTCACAAGGGAAACTTAGAATTTTGTCAGTATCATAATAAAAGTCGTAATTTTACTCAGCGCAAGTCAACATTTTACAAGAAAAACTGAACATTTGTGCAATTTTCTGATAAAAGTTGGAATTTTACTCAATAACAGCCGCAATTTTACAAGAAAAGCTTAACATTTTGACAATTTTATGAAAAGAGTCGTAATTTTACTCGACAAGTCACAATTTTACTTGGCTAAAATATGACAAGTCATAATTTTACTCAAAAAAATGTCACTATTTTACAAGAACAACAAAATAATTGGCAATGTTGTGATAAGTCGGAATTTTATATGACAAATGTCACCATTTTGCATTAAAAATTAATTTTACATAAAGTAATAATTTTACATTTAAAAAAAAATATTTTAGGAGAAAATATTGCAATATTACAGAAACAGAAAGAATATGAGAAATTGTTTCCAATTTTATAATGCTTTTAGATAATTTTTTTGGGTTGAAATTTTTGTTTGTAATTGGTTTTTAATCTTCATTATTTAGTTTGTTATTACAGTATGTCTCTATATACATATTTTTTAATTTTTTAAAATTCATTTTGGCCAAAAGGGGAGTACTTCAAATTTTTACACACACTTATTGTTACATACGTTGACAAGAGGGGGAGCACTTTTAAAACCGACACAGTCAATTTGAAAAATCCCTCCTTTTTGGGACCGCCCTAATTTTGATAGTATTCACCAGTATTCACGTAAATGAGAGCAAAAAAAATTATCTAAAAGCATTATAAAATTTGAAACAATTTCTCATATTCTTTCTGTTTCTGTAATATTGCAAATTTTTCTCCTAAAATATTTTTTTTTAAATGTAAAATTATTACTTTATGTAAAATTAATTTTTAATGCAAAATGGTGACATTTGTCATATAAAATTCCAACTTATCACAATATTGCCAATTATTTTGTTGTTCTTGTAAAATAGGGACATTTTTTTAGTACAATTATGACTTGTCAGGATTTAGCCAAGTAAAATTGAGACTTGTCGAGAAAAATTACGACTCTTTTCATAACATTGTCAAAATGTTCAGCTTTTCTTGTAAAATTGCAACGGTTATTGAGTAAAATTCCAACTTTTATCAGAAAATTGCACAAATGTTCAGTTTTTCTTGTAAAATGTTGACTTGCGCTGAGTAAAATTACGCTTTTTATTATGATACTGACAAAATTCTAAGTTTCCCTTGTGAAAGTGTGACCTTTTTCGTATGAAATTCCAACTCATTTTTCACAACAAGCTTTTTTTTTTTACATATTTTTTAATTTTTTTAAATTCATTTTGGCCAAAAGGGGAGTACTTTAAATTTTTACACACACTTGTTGTTACATACGTTGACAAGAGGGGGAGCACTTTTAAAACCGACAGTCAATTTGAAAAATCCCTCCTTTTTGGGACCGCCCTAATTTTGATAGTATTCACCACCAGGGGTGCAAATGAGAGCAAAAAAAATTATCTAAAAGCATTATAAAATTGGGAACAATTTCTCATATTCTTTCTGTTTCTGTAATATTGCAAAATTTTCTCCTAAAATAATTTTTTTGAAATGTAAAATTATTACTTTATGTAAAATTAATTTTTAATGCAAAATGGTGACATTTGTCATATAAAATTCCGACTTATCACAATATTGCCAATTATTTTGTTGTTCTTGTAAAATAGGGACATTTTTTTAGTACAATTATGACTTGTCAGGATTTAGCCAAGTAAAATTGAGACTTGTCGAGAAAAATAACGACTCTTTTCATAACATTGTCACAATGTTCAGCTTTTCTTGTAAAATTGTGACGGTTATTGAGTAAAATTCCAACTTTTATCAGAAAATTGCACAAATGTTCAGTTTTTCTTGTAAAATGTTGACTTGCGCTGAGTAAAATTACGATTTTTATTATGATACTGACAAAATTCTAAGTTTCCCTTGTGAAAGTGACCTTTTTCGTATGAAATTCCAACTCATTTTTCACAACAAGCTTTTTTTTTTTACATATTTTTTAATTTTTTTAAATTCATTTTGGCCAAAAGGGGAGTACTTTAAATTTTTACACACACTTGTTGTTACATACGTTGACAAGAGGGGGAGCACTTTTAAAACCGACACAGTCAATTTGAAAAATCCCTCCTTTTTGGGACCGCCCTAATTTTGATAGTATTCACCACCAGGGGTGCAAATGAGAGCAAAAAAAAATATCTAAAAGCATTATAAAATTGGAAACAATTTCTCATATTCTTTCTGTTTCTGTAATATTGCAATATTTTCTCCTAAAATATTTTTTTTTAAATGTAAAATTATTACTTTATGTAAAATTAATTTTTAATGCAAAATGGTGACATTTGTCATATAAAATTCCGACTTATCACAATATTGCCAATTTTGTTGTTTTTGTAAAATAGGGACATTTTTTTAGTACAATTATGACTTGCCAGGATTTAGCCAAGTAAAATTGAGACTTGTCGAGAAAAATAACGACTCTTTTCATAACATTGTCAAAATGTTAAGCTTTTCTTGTAAAATTGCGACGGTTATTGAGTAAAATTCCAACTTTTATCAGAAAATTGCACAAATGTTCAGTTTTTCTTGTAAAATTACGATTTTTATTATGATACTGACAAAATTCTAAGTTTCCCTTGTGAAAGTGTGACCTTTTTCGTATGAAATTCCAACTCATTTTTCACAACAAGCTTTTTTTTTAACATATTTTTTAATTTTTTTAAATTCATTTTGGCCAAAAGGGGAGTACTTCAAATTTTTACACACACTTATTGTTACATACGTTGACAAGAGGGGGAGCACTTTTAAAACCGACAGTCAATTTGAAAAATCCCTCCTTTTTGGGACCGCCCTAAGTTTGATAGTATTCACCACCAGGGGTGCAAATGAGAGCAAAAAAATTTATCTAAAAGCATTATAAAATTTGAAACAATTTCTCATATTCTTTCTGTTTCTGTAATATTGCAATATTTTCTCCTAAAATATTTTTTTTTAAATGTAAAATTATTACTTTATGTAAAATAAATTTTTAATGCAAAATGGTGACATTTGTCATATAAAATTCCGACTTATCACAATATTGCCAATTATTTTGTTGTTCTTGTAAAATAGGGACATTTTTTTAGTACAATTATGACTTGCCAGGATTTAGCCAAGTAAAATTGAGACTTGTCGAGAAAAATTACGACTCTTTTCATAACATTGTCAAAATTTTCAGCTTTTCTTGTAAAATTGCGACGGTTATTGAGTAAAATTCCAACTTTTATCAGAAAATTGCACAAATGTTCAGTTTTTCTTGTAAAATTACGATTTTTATTATGATACTGACAAAATTCTAAGTTTCCCTTGTGAAAGTGACCTTTTTCGTATGAAATTCCAACTCATTTTTCACAACAAGCTTTTTTTTTTTACATATTTTTTAATTTTTTTAAATTCATTTTGGCCAAAAGGGGAGTACTTCAAATTTTTACACACACTTGTTGTTACATACGTTGACAAGAGGGGGAGCACTTTTAAAACCGACACAGTCAATTTGAAAAATCCCTCCTTTTTGGGACCGCCCTAATTTTGATAGTATTCACCACCAGGGGTGCAAATGAGAGCAAAAAAATGTATCTAAAAGCATTATAAAATTGGAAACAATTTCTCATATTCTTTCTGTTTCTGTAATATTGCAATATTTTCTCCTAAAATATTTTTTTTTAAATGTAAAATTATTACTTTATGTAAAATTAATTTTTAATGCAAAATGGTGACATTTGTCATATAAAATTCCGACTTATCACAATATTGCCAATTATTTTGTTGTTCTTGTAAAATAGGGACATTTTTTTAGTACAATTATGACTTGTCAGGATTTAGCCAAGTAAAATTGAGACTTGTCGAGAAAAATTACGACTCTTTTCATAACATTGTCAAAATGTTAAGCTTTTCTTGTAAAATTGCGACGGTTATTGAGTAAAATTCCAACTTTTATCAGAAAATTGCACAAATGTTCAGTTTTTCTTGTAAAATGTTGACTTGCGCTGAGTAAAATTACGATTTTTATTATGATACTGACAAAATTCTAAGTTTCCCTTGTGAAAGTGTGACCTTTTTCGTATGAAATTCCAACTCATTTTTCACAACAAGCTTTTTTTTTTTTACATATTTTTTAAATTTTTTTAAATTAATTTTGGCCAAAAGGGGAGTACTTTAAATTTTTACACACACTTGTTGTTACATACGTTGACAAGAGGGGGAGCACTTTTAAAACCGACACAGTCAATTTGAAAAATCCCTCCTTTTTGGGACCGCCCTAATTTTGATAGTATTCACCACCAGGGGTGCAAATGAGAGCAAAAAAAATTATCTAAAAGCATTATAAAATTGGGAACAATTTCTCATATTCTTTCTGTTTCTGTAATATTGCAAAATTTTCTCCTAAAATAATTTTTTTGAAATGTAAAATTATTACTTTATGTAAAATTAATTTTTAATGCAAAATGGTGACATTTGTCATATAAAATTCCGACTTATCACAATATTGCCAATTATTTTGTTGTTCTTGTAAAATAGGGACATTTTTTTAGTACAATTATGACTTGTCAGGATTTAGCCAAGTAAAATTGAGACTTGTCGAGAAAAATGACGACTCTTTTCATAACATTGTCACAATGTTCAGCTTTTCTTGTAAAATTGCGACGGTTATTGAGTAAAATTCCAACTTTTATCAGAAAATTGCACAAATGTTCAGTTTTTCTTGTAAAATGTTGACTTGCGCTGAGTAAAATTAAGATTTTTATTATGATACTGACAAAATTCTAAGTTTCCCTTGTGAAAGTGTGACCTTTTTCGTATGAAATTCCAACTCATTTTTCACAACAAGCTTTTTTTTTAACATATTTTTTAATTTTTTTAAATTCATTTTGGCCAAAAGGGGAGTACTTCAAATTTCTACACACACTTGTTGTTACATACGTTGACAAGAGGGGGAGCACTTTTAAAACCGACACAGTCAATTTGAAAAAGACCTCCTTTTTGGGACCGCCCTAATTTTGATAGTATTCACCACCAGGGGTGCAAATGAGAGCAAAAAAATTTATCTAAAAGCATTATAAAATTGGAAACAATTTCTCATATTCTTTCTGTTTCTGTAATATTGCAATATTTTCTCCTAAAATAATTTTTTTTAAATGTAAAATTATTACTTTATGTAAAATTAATTTTTAATGCAAAATGGTGACATTTGTCATATAAAACTCCGACTTATCACAATATTGCCAATTATTTTGTTGTTCTTGTAAAATAGGGGCATTTTTTTAGTACAATTATGACTTGTCAGGATTTAGCCAAGTAAAATTGAGACTTGTCGAGAAAAATTACGACTCTTTTCATAACATTGTCAAAATGTTCAGCTTTTCTTGTAAAATTGCGACGGTTATTGAGTAAAATTCCAACTTTTATCAGAAAATTGCACAAATGTTCAGTTTTTCTTGTAAAATTACGATTTTTATTATGATACTGACAAAATTCTAAGTTTCCCTTGTGAAAGTGTGACCTTTTTCGTATGAAATTCCAACTCATTTTTCAGAACAAGCTTTTTTTTTTACATATTTTTTAATTTTTTTAAATTCATTTTGGCCAAAAGGGGAGTACTTTAAATTTTTACACACACTTGTTGTTACATACATTGACAAGAGGGGGAGCACTTTTAAAACCGACACAGTCAATTTGAAAAATCCCTCCTTTTTGGGACCGCCCTAATTTTGATAGTATTCACCACCAGGGGTGCAAATGAGAGCAAAAAAAATTATCTAAAAGCATTATAAAATTGGAAACAATTTCTCATATTCTTTCTGTTTCTGTAATATTGCAATATTTTCTCCTAAAATAATTTTTTTTAAATGTAAAATTATTACTTTATGTAAAATAAATTTTTAATGCAAAATGGTGACATTTGTCATATAAAATTCCGACTTATCACAATATTGCCAATTATTTTGTTGTTCTTGTAAAATAGGGACATTTTTTTAGTACAATTATGACTTGTCAGGATTTAGCCAAGTAAAATTGAGACTTGTCGAGAAAAATTACGACTCTTTTCATAACATTGTCAAAATGTTCAGCTTTTCTTGTAAAATTGCGACGGTTATTGAGTAAAATTCCAACTTTTATCAGAAAATTGCACATATGTTCAGTTTTTCTTGTAAAATGTTGACTTGCGCTGAGTAAAATTACGATTTTTATTATGATACTGACAAAATTCTAAGTTTCCCTTGTGAAAGTGTGACCTTTTTCGTATGAAATTCCAACTCATTTTTCACAACAAGCTTTTTTTTAACATATTTTTTAATTTTTTTAAATTCATTTTGGCCAAAAGGGGAGTACTTCAAATTTTTACACACACTTGTTGTTACATACGTTGACAAGAAGGGGAGCACTTTTAAAACCGACACAGTCAATTTGAAAAATCCCTCCTTTTTGGGACCGCCCTAATTTTGATAGTATTCACCACCAGGGGTGCAAATGAGAGCAAAAAAATTTATCTAAAAGCATTATAAAATTGGAAACAATTTCTCATATTCTTTCTGTTTCTGTAATATTGCAATATTTTCTCCTAAAATATTTTTTTTTAAATGTAAAATTATTACTTTATGTAAAATAAATTTTTAATGCAAAATGGTGACATTTGTCATATAAAATTCCGACTTATCACAATATTGCCAATTATTTTGTTGTTCTTGTAAAATAGGGACATTTTTTTAGTACAATTATGACTTGTCAGGATTTAGCCAAGTAAAATTGAGACTTGTCGAGAAAAATTACGACTCTTTTCATAACATTGTCAAAATGTTCAGCTTTTCTTGTAAAATTGCGACGGTTATTGAGTAAAATTCCAACTTTTATCAGAAAATTGCACAAATGTTCAGTTTTTCTTGTAAAATGTTGACTTGCGCTGAGTAAATTTACGATTTTTATTATGATACTGACAAAATTCTAAGTTTCCCTTGTGAAAGTGTGACCTTTTTCGTATGAAATTCCAACTCATTTTTCACAACAAGCTTTTTTTTAACATATTTTTAAATTTTTTTAAATTCATTTTGGCCAAAAGGGGAGTACTTCCAATTTTTACACACACTTATTGTTACATACGTTGACAAGAGGGGGAGCACTTTTAAAACCGACACAGTCAATTTGAAAAATCCCTCCTTTTTGGGACCGCCCTAATTTTGATAGTATTCACCACCAGGGGTGCAAATGAGAGCAAAAAAAATTATCTAAAAGCATTATAAAATTGGAAACAATTTCTCATATTCTTTCTGTTTCTGTAATATTGCAATATTTTCTCCTAAAATATTTTTTTTTTAATGTAAAATTATTACTTTGTTATGTAAAATTAATTTTTAATGCAAAATGGTGACATTTGTCATATAAAAATATTGCCAATTATTTTGTTGTTCTTGTAAAATAGGGACATTTTTTTAGTACAATTAGGACTTGCCAGGATTTAGCCAAGTAAAATTGAGACTTGTCGAGAAAAATTACGACTCTTTTCATAACATTGTCAAAATGTTCAGCTTTTCTTGTAAAATTGCGACGGTTATTGAGTAAAATTCCAACTTTTATCAGAAAATTGCACAAATGTTCAGTTTTTCTTGTAAAATTACGATTTTTATTATGATACTGACAAAATTCTAAGTTTCCCTTGTGAAAGTGTGACCTTTTTCGTATGAAATTCCAACTCATTTTTCACAACAAGCTTTTTTTTAACATATTTTTTAATTTTTTTAAATTCATTTTGGCCAAAAGGGGAGTACTTCAAATTTTTACACACACTTGTTGTTACATACGTTGACAAGAGGGGGAGCACTTTTAAAACCGACACAGTCAATTTGAAAAATCCCTCCTTTTTGGGACCGCCCTAATTTTGATAGTATTCACCACCAGGGGTGCAAATGAGAGCAAAAAAAATTATCTAAAAGCATTATAAAATTTGAAACAATTTCTCATATTCTTTCTGTTTCTGTAATATTGCAAAATTTTCTCCTAAAATAATTTTTTTTAAATGTAAAATTATTACTTTATGTAAAATTAATTTTTAATGCAAAATGGTGACATTTGTCATATAAAATTCCGACTTATTACAATATTGCCAATTATTTTGTTGTTCTTGTAAAATAGGGACATTTTTTTAGTACAATTATGACTTGTCAGGATTTAGCCAAGTAAAATTGAGACTTGTCGAGAAAAATTACGACTCTTTTCATAACATTGTCAAAATGTTCAGCTTTTCTTGTAAAATTGCGACGGTTATTGAGTAAAATTCCAACTTTTATCAGAAAATTGCACAAATGTTCAGTTTTTCTTGTAAAATGTTGACTTGCGCTGAGTAAAATTACGATTTTTTATTATGATACTGACAAAATTCTAAGTTTCCCTTGTGAAAGTGTGACCTTTTCCGTATGAAATTCCAACTCATTTTTCGCAACAAGCTTTTTTTTTTTACATATTTTTTAATTTTTTAAAATTCATTTTGGCCAAAAGGGGAGTACTTTAAATTTTTACACACACTTGTTGTTACATACGTTGACAAGAGGGGGAGCACTTTTAAAACCGACACAGTCAATTTGAAAAATCCCTCCTTTTTGGGACCGCCCTAATTTTGATAGTATTCACCACCAGGGGTGCAAATGAGAGCAAAAAAATTTATCTAAAAGCATTATAAAATTGGAAACAATTTCTCATATTCTTTCTGTTTCTGTAATATTGCAATATTTTCTCCTAAAATAATTTTTTTTAAATGTAAAATTATTACTTTATGTAAAATTAATTTTTAATGCAAAATGGTGACTTTTATCACAATATTGCCAATTATTTTGTTGTTCTTGTAAAATAGGGAAATTTTTTTAGTACAATTATGACTTGTCAGGATTTAGCCATGTAAAATTGAGACTTGTCGAGAAAAATTACGACTCTTTTCATAACATTGTCAAAATGTTCAGCTTTTCTTGTAAAATTGCGACGGTTATTGAGTAAAATTCCAACTTTTATCAGAAAATTGCACAAATGTTCAGTTTTTCTTGTAAAATGTTGACTTGCGCTGAGTAAAATTACGATTTTTATTATGATACTGACAAAATTCTAAGTTTCCCTTGTGAAAGTGTGACCTTTTTCGTATGAAATTCCAACTCATTTTTCACAACAAGCTTTTTTTTTTACATATTTTAGAATTTTTTAAAATTTATTTTGGCCAAAAGGGGAGTACTTCAAATTTTTACACACACTTGTTACATACGTTGACAAGAGGGGGAGCACTTTTAAAACCGACAGTCAATTTGAAAAATCCCTCCTTTTTGGGACCGCCCTAATTTTGATAGTATTCACCACCAGGGGTGCAAATGAGACATTCTCAATTAGATGCAATGGTTTTCCGTATGGGGACCATGATTTATGTCCTAACTTGTTCACCGGTCCTCATATGGAAGGTACTTTTCCTTGGTGATGTCTCAAGAAGGGTAGAATTATAAGAACACACCAGAGTGACCAGTGTGTGCCTTGTGCTGTCAGACGTGAACGAGTGCGAGGACAGTCCGTGCAGTCACACCTGCTATAACAACCTCGGCTCCTTCATGTGCAACTGTGACCCTGGCTTCGAGCTGGCGAGGGACGGGACCTCCTGCAACGGTAAGCAGACAACCCCTTTTATTAGGTACACCTGCGCTCCCGACCGGTCAGAACATTAGGTACACAGCCTCCTCTTAAGGCCATGATGTTAACCATATCTGTCCTCAGACGTGGACGAGTGCAGGTTCTCAGACTCCCTGTGTCAGCACCAGTGCGCCAACGCTCCGGGCTCCTTCACCTGCGTCTGTCCGCCCGGTTACTACGTGCTCGACGACGACAGGAGCTGCGAAGGTAGAGGCGCTTCTTCCGAGGCGGCACGTTCTCGCACTTGGTCTTCTTTGGGACGTTTTAACCAATTTGTTGTCGTGTGCTTGATTTTTGAAGACATCAATGAATGTGACACTGGTAACAACACCTGTACAACAGAACGAGTCTGTTTCAATTTCCAGGGAGGTTACACCTGCTTGGCTCCTTTGCAGTGTCCGCCTCCTTACGTTGAAGTGGGAGACAAGTGAGTGCGTTCTTCATTTTCTCCACAAAGCGGCGACCGCCTCACTTTGCGTCACTCTCGCTGCGTCTCTGTCCTCCGTGCAGCCAGTGCATGTGCACCAATGGCGACCCTGCGTGCAGGGACCAGCCCTTCACCATCCTCTACAGACACATGGACCTGTTGTCGGGTCGCAGCGTGCCCGCCGACATCTTCCAGATGCAGGCCACCACCCGCTACCCGGGCGCCTTCTACATCTTCCAGATTAAGTCGGGCAACGAGGGGCAAGAGTTTTACATGAGGGTGAGTACCGCTGTGAATCACTCAAGATACATTCCTCAAGGAGATTCTGTTACATTTGGTGAGGATTAGGGCTGCAACTAACGATTAATTTGATAATCGATTAATCTGTCGATTATTACTTCGATTAATCGATTAATAATCGGATAAAAGAGACAAACTACATTTCTGTCCTTTCCAGTATTTTATTGAAAAAAACCAGCATGCTGGCACCATACTTATTTTGATTATTGTTTCTCAGCTGTTTGTACATGTTGCAGTTTATAAATAAAGGTTTATTTAAAAAAAAAAAAGCCTCTGCGCATGCGCATAGCATAGATCCAACGAATCGATGACTAAATTAATCGGCAACTATTTTTATAATCGATTTTAATCGATTTAATCGATTAGTTGTTGCAGCCCTAGTGAGGATCCAGATAAAGGTGCTGATACAGGAAATAGTTTCACTCTGAGAGCTACATTAATGGAACTGTCCACCCCCAGAATCATAACTGTGTGGCCCGTTTATCACAGAACCAATAAATGGTCCGTCTACATGTCACTGATCAATCATGTGACTTAGTCTTCACGTTAACATGGACCAGTTGGCAACTAAGTAGCAGTCATTGGTCAGTCTACCTGTCAAGTAATAAGTACAAAACCAACCATTGACCAAGTAGAAGTCATTGGCCAAGCTACATGTGAAGTAATAATTAAGCACAGCAATAGTCATTGGTCATTCATTACACTAAGTAGCAGTCATTGGACAGTCTACATGTCAAGTAATAATTACACACAACACCAGTCATTGGTCATTCATTAAACTAGGTAGCAGTCATTGGGCAATTTACATGTCAAGTAATAAATACAAGCAGCACCTGTCATTGGTCAGTCATTAAAGGAAGTAGCAGTCTTTGGGCAATTTACATGTCAAGTAATAAATACAAGCAGCACCTGTCATTGGTCATTCATTAAACTAAGTAGCAGTCATTGGGCAATTTACATGTCAAGTAATAAATACAAGCATCACCTGTCATTGGTCAGTCATTAAAGGAAGTAGCAGTCTTTGGGCAATTTACATGTCAAGTAATAAATACAAGCAGCACCTGTCATTGGTCATTCATTAAACTAAGTAGCAGTCATTGGACAGTCTACATGTCAAGTAATAATCACACACATCAGTCATTGGTTAGTCATTAAACTAAGTAGAAGTCATTGGACAGTCTACATGTCAAGTAATAATTACACACAACACCAGTCATTGGTCATTCATTAAACTAAGTAGCAGTCATTGGGCAATTTACATGTCAAGTAATAAATACAAGCAGCACCAGTCGTTGGTCAGTCATTAAAGGAAGTAGCAGTCATTGGTCAGTCATTAAACCAAGTAGCAGTCATTGGGCAAGCTGCATGTGAAGTAATGATTAAGCACAGCAATAGTCATTGGTCATTCATTAAACTAAGTAGCAGTCATTGGGCAATTTACATGTCAAGTAATAAATACAAGCAGCACCAGTCATTGGTCAGTCATTAAAGGAAGTAGCAGTCATTGGTCAGTCATTAAACCAAGTAGCAGTCATTGGGCAAGCTACATGTGAAGTAATGATTAAGCACAACAATAGTCATTGGTCATTCATTAAACTAAGTAGCAGTCATTGGGCAATTTACATGTCAAGTAATAATTACACGCAGCACCAGTCATTGGTCAGTCATTAAAGGAAGTAGCAGTCATTGGTCAGTCATTAAACCAAGTAGCAGTCATTGGGCAAGCTACATGTGAAGTAATGATTAAGCACAGCAATAGTCATTGGTCATTCATTAAACTAAGTAGCAGTCATTGGGCAATTTACATGTCAAGTAATAATTACACGCAGCACCAGTCATTGGTCAGTCATTAAAGGAAGTAGCAGTCATTGGTCAGTCATTAAACCAAGTAGCAGTCATTGGGCAAGCTACATGTGAAGTAATGATTAAGCACAGCAATAGTCATTGGTCATTCATTAAACTAAGTAGCAGTCATTGGGCAATTTACATGTCAAGTAATAATTACACGCAGCACCAGTCATTGGTCAGTCATTAAAGGAAGTAGCAGTCATTGGGCAGTCTACATGTCAAGCAATAATTACACGCAGCACCAGTCATTGGTTCCGGATTGCGGATAAGCGGTTGAAGATGGATGGATGGACCCGTCATTGGTCAGTCATTAAACTAAGTAGCAGTCATTGGTCCTTCTACATGTCAAGTAATAATTACAACACCAGTCATTGGTCAGTCATTAAACTAAGTAGTATTCATTGGGCAGTCTACATGTCAAGTAATAATTACACGCAGCACCAGTCATTGGTCAGTCATTAAAGGAAGTAGCAGTCATTGGTCAGTCATTAAACCAAGTAGCAGTCATTGGGCAAGCTACATGTGAAGTAATGATTAAGCACAGCAATAGTCATTGGTCATTCATTAAACTAAGTAGCAGTCATTGGGCAATTTACATGTCAAGTAATAATTACACGCAGCACCAGTCATTGGTCAGTCATTAAAGGAAGTAGCAGTCATTGGGCAGTCTACATGTCAAGCAATAATTACACACAGCACCAGTCATTGGTTCCGGATTGCGGATAAGCGGTTGAAGATGGATGGATGGACCAGTCATTGGTCAGTCATTAAACTAAGTAGCAGTCATTGGTCCTTCTACATGTCAAGTAATAATTACAACACCAGTCATTGGTCAGTCATTAAACTAAGTAGTATTCATTGGTCAGTCTACATGTCAAGTAATAATTACACGCAGCACCAGTCATTGGTCAGTCATTAAAGGAAGTAGCAGTCATTGGTCAGTCATTAAACCAAGTAGCAGTCATTGGGCAAGCTACATGTGAAGTAATGATTAAGCACAGCAATAGTCATTGGTCATTCATTAAACTAAGTAGCAGTCATTGGGCAGTCTGCATGTCAAGTAATAATTACACACAACACTAGTCATTGGTCAGTCATTAAACTAAGTAGCAGTCATTGGGCAGTCTACACGTCAAGCAATAATTACATGCAGCACCAGTCATTGGTCAGTCATTAAACTAAGTAGCAGTCATTGGGTAGTCTACATGTCAAATATTAATTACACAAAACACCAGTCAATAAACTAAGTAGCAGTCATTGGGCAAGCTACATTGGAAGTAATAATTAAGCACAGCAATAGTCATTGGGCATTCATTATACTAAGTAGCAGTCATTGGGTAGTCTACATGTCAAGTATTAATTACACAAAACACCAGTCATTAAACTAAGTAGCAGTCATTGGGTAGTCAACATGTCAAGTATTATTTACACAAAACACCAGTCATTAAATTAAGTAGCAGTCATTGGGCAGTCAGCATGTCAAGTAATAATTACACACAACACCAGTCATTGGGCAGGCGTGAAACTAATTCGCAGTCATTGGACAGTCTACGAATCCATTGATAATTACACACACCATTCATCGGTCATTTATTAAACTAAGTAGCAGTCATTGGACAGTCTACATGTCAAGTAATAATTACACACACCAGTCATTGAGCAGGCATGAAACTAAGTAGCAGTCATTGGACAGTCTACGAATCAAGTGATGATTACACACACCAGTCATCGGTCATTTAATAAACTAAGTAGCAGTCATTGGACAGTCTACATGTCAGGTGATATTTACACAAAACACCATTTATTCAATGTACTAAGTAGCAGTCATTGGGCAGTCTACATGTCAGGTGATATTTACACAAAACACCATTTATTCAATGTACTAAGTAGCAGTCATTGGGCAGTCTACATGTCAGGTGATATTTACACAAAACACCATTTATTCAATGTACTAAGTAGCAGTCATTGGGCAGTGGACGTGTAAAGTAATAATTCTTAGCACTAGTCATTGGTACCATAAACTAAGTAGCAGTCATTGGTCAGTCTACATGTCAGGTAATATTTACACAAAACACCAGTCAGTCATTGTACTAAGTAGCAGTCATTGGGCAGTGGACGTGTAAAGTAATACTTCTTAGCACTAGTCATTGGTACCATAAACTAAGTAGCAGTCATAGGTCAGTCTACAAGTCAGTCATTTCAGAAAGGGAGCCATTTATGGGTCACAATGTCGAGACCTTACACATGGCAGCAGTTATTTATCGATGTTTAAACAAAGCAGAAGTTATTGGTAAGTCTACACATCAATCATTACATATGGCAGCAGTCATTGGTCAGTCTTGCAACTTATTTTGGTTGAAGCTGAGCAGAGAACATGGTATTAAATGATCAAGACACCTTCCCATGATATTTAATACAAACATTTGACTGGTAATGTGCGTGACAAAGCAGGCACGGCACGACACAGTCTGGCAGCAATGTCCAGCAATACAGTCAGCCACCAGCAGAGGGCGCCATGTATTTGTGTAACAAGACCTGTGATGGCTAAACATGATATTGAGAAGGGACCAAAGTATCTCAGCGTGTGTGTTATGTACCTGCCTTCCCTCCCTGTAGCAAACCAGCAACATGAGCGCCACGCTGGTCCTGTCACGGCCCATCAAAGGTCCCAGAGAGGTGGTCCTGGACCTGGAGATGGTGACGGTCAACAACGTCATCAACTTCCGCGGCAGCTCCATCATTCGCCTGACTGTGTACGTGTCGGAGCATCCCTTCTGACGCATCAGTACAACTAAATGGAACGCACCCCGCCCTGCCTTAATGGACTCTGGGCTTTTAAGGCAGTAATATGGACACTATGGCGGGATGCATATGGTGTACAATTTCTGGCATCCTCTTTGAATGACCGCACGCCGTCCTATTCTCAGCACCGCCTCAGATGAGCTGTGAGCGGGACTTTTATTGTGAGCTGTTTTACCATCATCACAATAAACGTCTGTATGAGCAGCAGGCCGCTGGAACCAGTGCAGCTACCTTTTCTTTGCTTTTGTTTTCACTTCACAGCAGTGGACGTGTGCGATGATGAGTTCTGGGAAGGAAACGGAAACACGGCAGCATTCCAGGAATTGGACGCGTCTAGAGCGACCAAGACAGGGCCCTTGATCGTGTAGAATGTAAAAGGCAGTGGTATGTTTAGAATTGAAGATTAGCTTTAAGTATAAAAAAGAAAAACATTTTTTTACATCTCTTGAAAAAGTTATTTGTCATTGGTAAGTCTACATGTCAATAACTTCACACAACAGCAGTCATTGGTCAGTCTACATGTCCATGACCACATAGAAGCAGCCGTCATTGGTCAGTCTACATGTCAATAGTTTCACACATCAGTCATTGGTCAGTCTACATGTCAATAGTTTCACACTGCTCTCAGTGCCACCCACACTGGTTTAAATGTAACTTAGATATTGGGTTTTCACTATGTAAAGCGCTTTGAGTCACTAGAGAAAAGCGCTATATAAATATAATTCACTTCACTTCACTTCACATCAGTCATTGGTAAGTCTCCATGTCAACTTCACACAACAGCAGTCATTGGTAAGTCTACATGTCCATAACCACATAGAAGCAGTAGTCATTGATCAGTCAACATGTCAATTACTTCACACAACAGCAGTCATTGGTAAGTCTCCATGTCAATAACTTCACACAACAGCAGTCATTGGTCAGCCTACATGTCCATAGCCACATAGAAGCAACAGTCATTGATCAGTCTCTGTCAATAACTTCACACAACAGCAGTCTTTGTTCAGTCTACATGTCAATAATTACACAATAATAATTACAGCAGTCATTGGTAAGTCTCCATGTCAACTTCACACAACAGCAGTCTTTGTTCAGTCTACATATCAATAATTTCACACATCAGTCATTGGTAAGTCTACATGTCAATAACTTCACACAACAGCAGTCTTTGTTCAGTCTACATGTCAATAATTACACAAGTACAGCAGTAATTGGTAAGTCTACATGTCAATAACTTCACACAACAGCAGTCATTGATCAGTCAACATGTCAATTACTTCACACAACAGCAGTAATTGGTAAGTCTCCATGTCAATAACTTCACACAACAGCAGTCATTGGTCAGCCTATATGTCCATAACCACATAGAAGCAACAGTCATTGATCAGTCTACATGTCAATAACTTCACACAACAGCAGTCATCGGTCAGCCTACATGTCCATAACCACATAGAAGCAACAGTCATTGATCAGTCTCTGTCAATAACTTCACACAACAGCAGTCTTCAGTCTACATGTCAATAATTACACAAGTACAGCAGTAATTGGTAAGTCTACATGTCAATAACTTTACACAACAGCAGTCATTTGTAAGTCTACATGTCCATAACCACATAGAAGCAGCAGTCATTGATCAGTCAACATGTCAATTACTTCACACAACAGCAGTCATTGGTAAGTCTCCATGTCAATAACTTCACACAACAGCAGTCATTGGTCAGCCTATATGTCCATAACCACATACAAGCAACAGTCATTGATCAGTCTACATGTCAATAACTTCACACAACAGCAGTCATTGGTCAGCCTACATGTCCATAACCACATAGAAGCAACAGTCATTGATCAGTCTCTGTCAATAACTTCACACAACAGCAGTCTTCAGTCTACATGTCAATAATTAGACAAGTACAGCAGTCATTGGTAAGTCTCCATGTCAATAACTTCACACAACAGCAGTCTTTGTTCAGTCTACATGTCAATAATTTCACACATCAGTCATTGGTAAGTCTCCATGTCAATAACTTCACACAACAGCAGTCATTGGTCAGTCTACATGTCCATAACCACATAGAAGCAACAGTCATTGGTCAGTCTCTGTCAATAACTTCACACAACTGCAGTCATTGGTAAGTATCCATGTCAATAACTTCACACAACAGCAGTCTTTGTTCAGTCTACATGTCAATTAAACAAGTACAGCAGTCATTGGTAAGTCTACATGTCAATAATTTCACACATCAGTCATTGGTAAGTCTCCATGTCAATAACTTCACACAACAGCAGTCTTTGTTCAGTCTACATGTCAATCAATCAAATATTAGTAAGTTTACATGTCAATAACTTCACACAACAGCAGTCATTTGTCAGTCTACATGTCCATAACTACACATAGAGGAAGCTGTCGTTGGTAAGTCTACATGTCCATAACTGCACATAGAAGCATCAGTCTACATGTCAATAATTACACAGAAGCAGTAGTCATTGGTAAGTCTACATGTTAATAACTTCACACAACAGCAGTCATCGGTCAGTCTTCATGTCCACATTTACACAAAGAAGCAGCAGTTATTGGTCAGTGTACATGTTAATAATCACACAGAAGCAGCAGTCATTTTTAAGTCTACATGTCAATAACTTCACACAACAGCAGTCATTGGTCAATCTACATGTCAATAATTACACGAAGGCAGCAGCCATTGGTCAGTCTACATATCAATAACTTCACACAACAGCACTCTTTGTTTAGTCTACATGTCAATATTTAAACACGGTGCGGCAGTCATTGGTAAGTCTACATGTCAACTTCTCACAACAGCAGCAATTGGTCAGTCTACATGTCAGTAACTTCACACAACAGCAGTTATTGGTTCGTCTACATGTCAATAATTACACAGAAGCAGTAGTTATTGGTAAGTCTACATGTCAACTTCACCACAACAGCAGTTATTGGTCTGTCTACATGTCAATAATTACACATAAGCAGTAGTCATTGGTAATTATACATGTCAATAACTTCACACAACAGCAGTTATTGGTCAGTCTGCGTGTCAATAATTACACACAAGCAGTAGTCATTGGTCAGTCTACATGTCAATAATTACACAGAAGCAGTAGTTATTGGTAAGTCTACATGCCAACTTCACCACAACAGCAGTTATTGGTCTGTCTACATGTCAATAATTACACATAAGCAGTAGTCATTGGTAATTCTACATGTCAATAACTTCACACAACAGCAGTTATTGGTCAGTCTACATGTCAATAACTTCACACAACAGCAGTTATTGGTCAGTCTACATGTCA